>NC_064280.1:6120000-6443333 GCF_003254725.2 Canis lupus dingo
AATCAGACACTTTAAAGTCTATTTTTTATCTATGTAGCTAGTAAATAAAACTCTAAATTTTAGTCCTTAATCTCACTTAAAGGAGATAAACCACATTTGTTCCGTGAGAAGGTGGTAGTTTCTGGGCCAACAAGCCCTTCGAAGAGTCCAGCACTAAAACATAGAAATCTTTTAAGGTAGGAGATTGGAAAGGAAAATGTGCAATAACTGTTTATAATCTATTTATCCTCTTCATCTGAGCAATTGAAAAACTCCTACAGCTGCCTTCTATTTAGTTTTTTTTCCTTTTCCTTGTTTTTCTCTTGTCTCCTGGAGGAAAAAAAAAAAAAAAAAGAACAGAACCAGATTATCAGGCAGAAAAGAAAAAGCAGTAGAGAATAATTATTTCAGTTCATTCTCTGCTCACACCCTGCACCACCACCAACCTGCGTCATGCGCACTGTGGCCTGGCCCTGCCCTAAAAGCTAACACGGTCATGTATTTTACTGTAAGATAAGCACAAACTCAACATAAAATATCACAAACAGCAGCAAAATGTCCTGAAGACTTTAGTCACGAGCATTATATAGTCTCACTAAGCAATACAAAACCTAAAGACTAACGTATAGCAGCAATTAGGGCCAAACCAAAAGGAAATCATACTGTTTTCAAACAGGAATGTTAATAAATATGGAAATCCTGACTTCTAGCTGAAGGGCGTTGTCAGTATTCAAATTACAGTTTGGGTCAAGGCAAGAAGAAACAAGGTAAAAAGGAGGATAGCACATAGATTAAGAGGATACTGGAAGAGCTATTGAAAATGTGGCATGATCTTCAGGAGGAATGACCTTTACCTCTGGCAATAAAGAAGTCTTTGGGGACTTTAGCTAAGATTCTTTCCACAGAGCAAAGGGAGTAGAAGGTGGATATCCACACCCCTGGGAAATCTAAGTAGAAGCAGACTCTTCAGATCCAAAGGACAAAGATAAATAAAAGAACAAAGCTTTGAAGCGTAAAAACCCGAGGCTCCTTCATGTCCATATTTCATACTATCCTATCCCCCCGCAATACAGTAGCCCTAATTAAAAGCAGTAATTAAAAGAGGAACAGAGAGGGAAGGTGGACAGAAGAAAGAAAAATAAAAGTGGGAGGGTGGGGAGGCAGCCAGGGGCAGGTGAAGAATATGAACAAGGAGGAACTGGATACTCCGAGTAGAAGACAGGAAGCAGGCGGCAAAATAAATCTAGTAGAAAAGATAGTATATAGAGAGAGAGAACCCGCAGTTGGGAGGCAGGAGAAGGACAAGAATCAGAACAAAGGGAGGGATCTGAAGGTATTAAGACCTGAGAACCATCTATGAAGAATTAATCCCCAAAAGAAAGCCAGGAGGAGGAAGTAGATGCAAAAAATAAGAGAGACTAACCCCAAAGCAGGTCAGGTTTGTTTACCAACTAGTATTATAAAATACTAGTCTAAGACACCCAGAGAAACTTAAAACCACAGCGAAACTTATTTTAAATTATATTTCATTCAAGAAGGGATACTAACTTTAAGATTTTAGGCTCTGGAGGAGAGGAGAGGATTAGGGTAAGGCTAAGATTTGCAGCACAGACTGTGTAAATTCCAGAGAGTCAGGAAAAGAAACTTCTTTCAACTTAACTGTCTATTCAAGGACGGTTACAGGAAAAAGAATCATCAAATGTCGAGAATGGTGTTCTTTTCATAAGCTCTAGGGTAGAAAGCATATTTACTAGTCCGTCCACCTGCAGCAAGAGAAGGAGAATGAAAAATTGCACTGTCTATGTTACTGTGTGCCCAGCACAAAGTAAGGGCTCATTAAATATTTATTGATAGAATGAACTCATCTTTTTTATTATTGCTGTAAAATAAATATCATGGGTTAAAGGATATTCAAAATCCCAATTCAGAGTTATAAGAGGCAACTAAATCTTTTTGAAGCTTAAGAAGGTATGATCTAAGATATTGCTTTAAAAGGACTATGACTTGTTGAACCACATGTAGGACAAGATTCTAAGAGCTTTATATCTCATTTAATCTTCCCAGCATACCTGCAAGAGGGCAATTATGCTCTCCAGTCAACAACTTAAGAAACTAAAGCTCCAAGAATTTTAGTGTATCACCCACTAACCATTGAGGGCCTCTGAGTAATGGATCTTGTCTACCAGAAAATAAATTCCACAAGGCCAGGGGTTTTGGCCTATTTTGGTCTCGGCTGTTTCCTCCTAGATAAATGTCTGACACAAAGAAGAAACTAGACAAGTATTTATTGAATGAATAAGTAAATGAATGTCTATGTATGATCAAACAACTGAATATGGCTGGGGGAAAAAAAATACACAACCTTGCCAACGGATCTCATTTTAAATTCATGACGGTTAACCTCCGAAGTGGGCTCCTAGCCTTGACATAGCAATCCGAGTTCTTTCAGTCCCTCATATATATATATATATATATATAGTACTTAAAACCATGAGTCAGGATGAGATCACTTCAAATAAGCATAAGGAAAAGAAAGGATCTAATGTTTACAAGCCAGAGAGATCAGGGGAAAAAAACAAAAATAACTCTAAGAGAAGCTAGTGAGGCAGGGCAAGACTTAAGAGAACATGATGTCCCAGAAGCAAAAACAACACAGTATTTCAAAAAGGGGTTAATTAGTTGGTTTCTCCAAGAAACAGATGTACATGCGGAAGGTTTAGTGGGGAGTGCTCTCCGTGTTGGTACCTGTAAGGAGCTGGGAAACAGGATAGTGCAGAGGGCTTAACTAACCTTACAGGCGGGTCAGAGGCTGGGAGAGTGATTCTGTTATCTCCCCACCCCCCTTGAAGCAACATGCCTGCATCCACCTGTCATTGGATTCAGCTGGTCTCAACTCTATACCTGGTACTCCTCCTCCTTCTCTGTTATGTAGATTCACCTTATCCTGGGAGTTAATCCCAAATTCCCCTCTAGTCACCAGACTAATAATTTTTTTTAAGATTTTATTTATTTATTTATTTATTTATTTGACAGCACAAGCAGGGGGAGAAGCAGAGAGAGAAGCAACTTCCCCCATCCCCATCCACTCACATGTTCATACCCTAGAGCTTGTCAATTCGAAAAACAAACGGGACCCCTTCTGCATCGATCAGAAGCAGAACCACTGAAAATCTGATAAGTAAAACAGAATTGGGAGCTTGTTACTCGCCTTCTATAAGGCTATTATCTTCATGTCCAGTGTTGGAACTTGAACTCCACGGGGCAGGCAGTTAAAAGGGAAGCTGAATATAAAATGGGGAAAAACCAAATTAAAACCCACAAGGACAGATTGGAGCCTTGTCAGGCTTTCACCACATCCAACCTCAAATTGGGCATTCTGCTGGAGACAAACACCCTTCATGAGGGAGTGAAACACATACCTGATTCAGGGGTTGGAGTTGCTGAAGGAGGAAGCCAGAGGTGCTGTGTTGGCAGTTTCTGGATGCAGCCCCACAGCAATGAGATAAACCAACACCAGGCAACAATGTACATGAGCTACAAAAGCACCCACCCCATTCTTAAGCATAAAAACAAAACGGCTGCTGGTTCGTTTCCACCTTCCCTAAATACAAATGCACCAGAAGGCAACCTAGGTAAGGTGGTTCAGTTGGAACAAATAGGATCGTTGCAAGACTACCATCCCCCACCCTCTACAGTTAATTTCAATTCTAGCATGCCCTGACAACCAGCTGCTATCTTTCCAGCTCATTCCCTCTTTGACTCTTCTCACAGTTCTTTGCTCCCTCTCCTAAGGGTCCAGCAGTTCATCGATCCTCAAGGAAGCTCACAGTCAGCTTCCCCTATGCCAATTTATTATTGGAATCACTCCCTTGCATACACTCATATCTCACTTTCCTCTCTCTCTTTTCATGATGCTCACCTGCTAAAATACCCACACACACCTCCACCATTCAGTCCAATTCTCTACTTACTCATTGCCCGCACCTGCACAGCTGGACTATTACTGCAAAACACATGTAACCATTCTGATAGACCTCACTTTAAACTGTTTTGAGTGCATTCACCTCAAATGAATTCCTAGTAGTCTCCAGTGGCCCTACTATAGTTCCCTACAACACAGAGATATACCATCTCATGCCTTCTCCATTTCATACTTCTCAAACTTTAAACACATCCTCCCCCTTTCACACTCAGCTTATTACCTTGCTCTTCCTTGTATATGTTACCTGCTGCTTCATAATAAAACATACAAAAACCATGATCCAACTCAGTATTCTATGACTTGGTAATTTGGACTGAGCTTGCCTGTTCTAAGCTGGGTTCACTCACTGGTGTGAGCCTCAACTGAGGCAGCTGGGATGTCAAGGGCAGCTGGTGCTCCCTCTCCACATGGATTTTCATTCTGCATCTTAGTTCCTAGAACAAGAATGGAAGCTTCAAGATTTCCCAAGGCCTAGGGTTAGAACTGGAACATCACCTCTGCTGCATTCTTTAGGACAGAGCAAATCACAGGTCCAATTGAAAGTGTTGTGGAAGCAGACTTGACCTGTTGGTGACAGGGCAATTTGTGGCTATGGTTAGAAGCCACCACACTGTTTTATTACTTGTAAAAAGGCCAATGGATCACAAATAAGATCAGAAAGTAAAAGAAACACCACATCCATATTTTTTTTACTTAACTTATCAATATTCTCATATAAATACAAATTATCAAAATGTATTGAATACTTGTGCTATTGGTTTTTTACTTTAAATATTGATTGAATTATACATTAAATGTTCTCTGACAGGGATCAAGTCAAATATAAATGGAACGCAGCCATGTTCACCCACTTATGAAATCTATGGCTGTGTTCACACTACAACAGAGGAGTTGAATAGTTGCAACAGAGATAGTATGACCCATAAAGCCTAAAATATTTATCTGGCCTTTTACAAAATAAGTTTGCCAATTCCTGCTCGATGGCATCATTTTTCCATCTCTGAGGTAAGCCTATTGATTGTAGAATTCTAGCAGACATCATGTCCATTATTCAAATCCCAGTGGTTTATGCGAAAGAACTACCTCAACAGTGCCACACTTTATAGACTCAACCGTTGTGTTCCAAGAAATTTCTGTGGTAGGCTTTTCAGATGCTCCCACATAAAATGAAATATTTATTCTGTATAACAATACAAAGATCTCAAAGAACACTTAGTACAGCCACCTCTTCAAATACCACTAAACCTAAGTAATGCATAAGACCATCTATCTTTTAGTTTATCAAACCATTAATCAAATATAAAAGACTAACACTTAGATACGGTTCTTTAGCATTACTGTACTTTAGAATCATCTGGGGAAGTTACTAACAGGCTGATTCTCAAGCCCCATCTCTCAGAGACTATAATCCATTAAGTTTGACAGCCTGGGAACCTGCATTTTGAACAAGCACTACACTGATTTTGACACTGGTGGTCTAGACACTTCACTGTGAGAAGCTCTCAACTAAATAGGGTGAGGAACCAAAAATAAATGAGGCTTAATTACCCATTGTTTTTACTGCTTTATTTTCTATAAAAAAAAAAAATCTATATCCCATAGGTTACCAGGTAATTAATTAGTAACAGATCACTTCCTTAGAAGTTTTACCAGAGTTCAATAGAACTTATTGTTAGGTACTTCGGATACTATTCCAAAGTTACTTTGCTCAACCTCTTATATGGTCTTCCTGATAATATCGATTATATTTTACCAGCATTTTTAAATCATCAAAAATGAAAACCATAATATAAAATAAATAGTCAAAACCATTGGACCTTTTTGAGCATTTTGGAAGGCACCTCTATTACCCCTGTCTCTCCTTAGAACCCTACTCCAAAACGAGTTGCTGAGGTTTTTCTTAGAAACAAAACAAAACCATGTAATGGAAAGAGAATTGAAATTAAAAGACCTAGATGTGACTCATCTGTGTATGCAGTCTCAAAACAAATTTCTTACTTGTAACAGGAGGGGATCGTGCTAACTACTTTTTGCTATACCTCACATACTTGACAATGTGTGATTTTCTACTCTTTATATTTACATCAGGACTTTATAGATCAATTTAAAGTGTTCACATCGATCCTTATTTGGGGCATACAAGTGGATTAAGAAAGTTCTCCCATTGCCACAGATACTGTACTATCTTTAGTAGTATCTAAATAAAAAAAATAAGAAACTTCAAATTGACACCCGTTGGAAGAAATAGCATTCTTTCTTTCCTTTTAAATTCATGAATACATGGAAAGTTACATTTCATTACAATTTCAATTTTACATGACTGTATCACTGGAATGTTGCTAGTGAAATGTAATGATGGTTTAGGCCATCGGTTCACCTATGAATAACTGAGATGTCTTAGCTGGATGAATTCTCATTCCATGTTGACTGTTTTGCTACTACCATAAATAATGTTCAGGCAGAGCTATGTGAGGGAAAATGAAGAATTTTTTGCAGTCCTTTTGATAGCATAGATATGGAAATGCCCAAAATTGTTCTCCTTTTTTATTATTTTGCATTTATATAGCACCTTCAATGTAACTTAAAACCCGTAAAAATTGGAGGCAATGAATTGATGCCTGAGAGAACCTTAATGGAACAGGATCCAGAATGGAGCATAGAAGAAAAACAATGCTCCTGTGATTATGACTTTATAAACAAATCCAATTGCTTTTTGTAGTGTTTTTTTCCTCTATTTGTATACCATATGCACATATGCAACAATAAGCCAAGTAGTTTCTAGCAAAGGCATCAGATAGCCTACATGTCAAAGAGACAAAGGCTCTTGAAAATGACAACGAATATCATTCACTTAGAGGCCACAGCTCTCCGAGCAGTGTGTCCCTGAGCAAATAGAATAACAGCAACAGAAGTAGCAGCTTCTGTTTATATACTGTCTTTTAGGTAGTAGGCACTACCCTAAGTATTTTACACACATTTCATCTAATTTTCACGAAACACAAAATCTGATGAGGAAAGTATCATATCCCAGTTTTAATGATGAGAAAATTGTGTTGGAAGTTAAAACTTTAGGTCGCAGTTATGTTGCCAGAAAGATGCAGAGCCTAGGAGCAAACCTATGTTTGACCACAGGTAAGCAATGACTTTGCTCCTCCAAAGGATTCACTCTTCATCTTTCCCACTCTCCAACCCAATATCATACCCTCTCCAGAGGCTCAGTGCCTTATTCCTGAACTATTTCTATTAAGAGCCCATCAAACTCCTTAGCACATAGTAGGTTCTTAACAAATGGTTGTTCTTTTCCTTTTCACTTCACTATGAATAATTACTCTTCTGTCTGGCTTGGCTCTCTGCTATCTAAAGTGGAAGCCACATGGCTTATAAACATACACCCAGTAAAAAATAATGAAAACCAATATTAATGTGTGTATCTTGATATGTTTACATTTTAACTTGGGACACCTGAAAACACAGTACTCACTCTAAAGGATCCATTTCAGGCTCTGTGATAGGCTAGTGGTAGAGATGTTTGAGGGTAAGAAGATTAGAGTGACCAACCGTCCCAGTCTGCCCAGATTGAGGAGCCTCCCAGGACATGGGACTTTCAGTGCCAAAATTAGACTATCCCAGGCAAACCAGGGTCATCCTACCATAAATCCTTTAAAATAACTCCGGTGATACTCCTTTAGGGTTAATCCACTAGTGTAGAAAAACTATACATTGCTTTCTTTACCCAAACACATGTACATAAACATTAGCTGAGGAGAAACTTTGAAAAGAATGGATGATGATGGTAAGTATGTTAAGCAAAAACAAAAATATATGATCCCAAAACATGATTTTAATATCACTAATCAAATTTCATCTTGAAATACTAATGGGGACCATAAGATCATGGGAATTCTCTGTATAATTCCCATGTATATCTGTATATACCATTATATGGTAGTTTGCATTTTTTTCCTCCCCTTGCTTGGGTTTATTTCTATGTAACTTATTCAAATATTGAAAATTTGTTTAATAGATAAACCTACTCAAAACCGAGGTTACTAGCATCACATGTTCCACATGCATACTTACTATCTCATGACATAAGAAGGAGCTCATGAGACGAGGGCGGTTATTTATTTACTTTGACCAAAATGTTCAGTGATTTGTATTTCAAGATACACTGTAATATTGAAGCATTGTTTATAATTTCAGATATTAGAAACTGGTCAAGATTTTCTCCAAAGATAGTTACCCTTGAGATTTATAATATCTCTGTCCTATGTCTTCTAAAAATTCTGGTGTCATACATTATATATCAATGAAATGGTAAATACAAAGAATTTTTTAGATTAAGGCAATAGGCAGTAACGGTGTAATTTTTGTCTGAACTTTCTTGAAATACTTTCTCAGGAAAACACAATACCTGATGGCATTTAGAGCATAGTTTTTTATAGACTCAAGCTGCTAAGAATAACAAAACACAAGCAATATACTGAGGAGATTTAATGTCCAATTTAAATAATAAAATATCTAGTCCCATTCTAAAGCCTTTGTTATAAAAAGCATCACTACAGTTTCCATAAACACTTTTCGAGTCCATGAAACTCTCTTTCCCGAGTCTGATGCTAGTTGGGGAAATACCAAGAAAGAGGAAAAAGGAGGAGAAATAAATAATTTAGTATTTATTAATGTGTTTTTTTACACTAAATGATATTGCACCATTGTTCTCAGCTCATCCTGGATCTGAGCAAAATGAAATGTGAATGGAAGGTGAGGGGAAGGTAAGTAGGGTGAAAAGGGAAGGGAAGAATGAAAAATTTTCCATCACTTCCAGTCATTCAGATGGTGGTACCACCTCTTCCCCACCTCTACCCTCCCATAAAATACTTCAAATATAAATACTGTAAAGGCAGTACTATGTTATCAATACTAACTATAAAGAATGGGTCAAGGAATTAAAGCATAAATTATGAAGTTTCTTATCGCTAATACTTCTCTGTATCATTTTATGAGAAACTAAGTTTCTGTAGCAAACTAAATTTTCATTACTATATACTAAACCTTATTATTTATTAGATTCCCAGTGAGTAATTAGGGTTTTTAATTAAACAGTAAACCATTGAAAATTAAATGTAAGTAATTAAGTCTAAAATTAATGGAGTGGGAGCAAAGGGCAAATGATATCAAGAACTTCTTTTATTTCTGTCAAAGGCACTTCTTTCCTACTTTTGGTCAGTTAGAGATTGAAGCAATACAGAAGAAGGCAAATGAAGTGTGAATTGGAGAATTAGCAATAGCTGACACCTACATACCATTTGCCATGCACTCTGATAAATAACTTTTCATTTATTAATTCAAGTTACTATCTACCTCATTAAAGACTCACCCCATAAGGAAGACAGTATCATTAGCCCCATTTTACAGATAAGAATATTAAGGCAATGAAAGCTTGAGTAACTTAACCGAGGTGATTCGTCTAACAAACAGAACTGAATTTTCAGCACAGATGTCCTAGTTTCAGATTCCGTGTTCTTAATTAACCACACTCGATACACACTCTAAGAAAATGGCTATTCACAGGTATAATACTAAATTAAGATAATTTAAAGGTAACAGATAAATGAGCCATCTAAAGCTACGTGGAACAACATAGATGAATCTCACAGACACAATACTGAGTAAAAGAAACCAAACTAAAGAGTACATAGGTATTATTCCATTCATATTAAACAACAAAAAGCAAGCAAAGCAAATGCTGCGTTGCTAGAAGGTAGGATGGTAGTGTCACCCTTGGGAGTGAGGGGTAGTAACAGGAAGGGTATATGAGGAGGGCTTCTGGTGCTGTTAAGTCTGTTTTTTGTACTGGATGTTTACACCCATTACATGGTAGGATAATTTGTGAAAATGCATCCAGCTAGGTCCTTATGATATGTGCCTTTTTCTATGTGTAATTAAAAAAATTTTTTTTTAATTTTTATTTATTTATGATAGTTACAGAGAGAGAGAAAGGCAGAGACACAGGCAGAAGGAGAAGCAGGCTCCATGCATCGGGAGCCCGATGTGGGATTCGATCCCGGGTCTCCAGGATCGTGCCCTGGGCCAAAGGCAGGCGCCAAACCGCTGCGCCACCCAGGGATCCCCCTCTATGTGTAATTATATTCAATAAAAGGTTTGAAAGAAGGAGAATGGGAACTTTTAAAGTCAGCTTAACTAAAGCCATGAAAAGCCCTCTCCTTGCTTCTATTAACTCTCTGGCTGTCCCATTCAAACAAAGGGAATCCTGAAGTATCATATCCCCATTATACCCTGACACTTTTCTTTCTCTTTTTTCTCTTTAATTCTCTCTTACAAAAAAAACTAAAAGGAGGAAAAGCTATTTGTAGTTTCCTCCACTAAATAATAATTTGAATGTCCTGCTTCAATTTATTTGGGGAAAAGGGTTACAAATAAGAATGACAGAATTTCTGACCCATCAATAATTTAAAATGTTGTCAGGGACTAAACAGCTTTTCTCCAAACATCAAGACTGATGGGAAATTTGCCTCAGCATCATGACAAGACTCTACCCTCGCTAATGCTGTTCCATCCAGTACCAGAAAGGGAAAAGAGGGAGGTGGTGTTGGAGATAGGGCTTTTGTCAGAATTAGGAAGAAAAAGAGAAACCCAGAATCCACATTCTAAAAGGTAAAAAAAAAAAAAAAAAGTAAAAACTATGATATCTGATTTTCATGGCTTGAAAACCCTCAGAACATTGGTTTCAAACGGGATATATATTTCTCCAAACTGCCATATAAGCCTTTTGAGCCTGAGACACCTAATAATGAGAAAAATAAGGAAGAAAACACACCATCTTCTCAGAAATTGTTTCTAATGGAAACCTAGTTTTGACAACCCCACCACCTGCTTTATATCATTAAACTGAAGGAGACTATGAATAGGAAGGGGGTGGAGGAGAGACATTGCTAATAAAATATTTAAGAACATCAGGAAGAGCCATGTCAGGCTTTTAGTTTACCCAGAAAAAGCATCTTCCTAAAGTATCAGTCAACCAAGATTTACTGTATTAATAAAATCACCTTCAGATTATAAAGGTAGAAAAAATGCACAAAATGCAGACAGATAACCTATTTTTAAAGTCTGGAATAAAAGGACAAAATGCCCTAGAAGAAAGGCAATGTCAAGTATCTTGCTCTTAGTGGCTGCAGTATTTACTTTGACCTCCTCATTAGCAGGTGATTGGTACTGAATACCAAATTTTTGAAAATCATCTAGGAGCTGTGTTCTAATGGAGCAGGAATATCCACATAATGTTAAAGATTTAGTATCTCTTGAAACAAACAAACAAACAAAGAAGCAGGGATGGCTACATAGTTCAATTCAAAACTACTACCTCCTCCACAATTATTTTTGCTATAGATGAACGATTGATTGCATACGATGGAATTTACCATCTTTCAAATGTGCATTTTCCTGTTGAACACGGAAATAATGATGGTCCCAGAGAGCCATGCAGATTGCCCAATCTATCAGCATTTTTCTCTATGTTTGACTTTCATTCCTCTGCATTTGATTGCTTCTGAAATAATGGTAGCAGAATTGAAAATACTTTCTATTCCCCAGGTGATTTTCATTTGTGATAGATAAGCAAATGCAATTTTCCCTATTACAGTAACCAGGGAAAGACACCCCCAGACATTAGCAAGCTCAATAAATACAGGGGTGGGGAACCCCCTGGGTACACTAGCCCACTCAAATGAGAGGGAAATAGGGACTGCGAGCAGCTAAACAAGCAAAGTCGGTGTTCATCCGCACATTCTTGGTGACTGGACATTCCATCTAAGCATTCAGATTATATGACTTTCTCATTCTGGGGCCTATTTTCTGCACAGGAAAAATGAGACTAAGCAGAAATCCTGTGCTATGACTTTGTACTAATTTAAAATGCTATGAAAAGCTTGAATTATCTATCATTGCAGTACCTGAGTTGTTTTCTCTGACTTTATCTTCCTTACAATGAAACTTCCCTCTACCCTGTCCTTCCCCTCACCCACACACCAAACCAGTCAGTTTTGAACAATGGGAAATTGTTTTCTTTATGGCATTTACTATTTATCACTCACTGCGGAGGGGTCTGCGGAGGAAGATTCTTAAGGGTTTTGCAAGAAAATGTGAGCTGTCAGCCTCACTGATCTGCATAAAATTCCTCCTCAGTCTCAACTATTTTGCTTTTGTTTCGGGTTATTTTAAATGGGGAAGTAACATAAAGAGAAAATGTTTTAAAAGCCCAACCTTAGGCTTCTTTCACTCCATATTTTGTTACTTTTTTTTTTTGGCAAGAAAAACTTAATTATGTAAAGTAGTGACAGCTCACCCAGATCTTTCACTGATCCACAGCACAGATAAGCAATTTTGAGGAAGTTAAATATTCAGTGAAGATACTGCTAATCACTACCCCAGGAACAGCCCAACAGAAAGATTATTCTTTGCATTGTGGATGTGCTTGTCATTTGCAGAGCTTTGCAAATACTCCAAAAAAGAGAGGCTTGGGGGAAAAATAACTCTCAAAGGTGAAAATGCAAAATTTACAGTCTTTCGTAAATTATTTCATGATAGGTGTTATAATGTTCATAGAAATTAAGGGACAGTCTATTCTTAAAATTTCAGAAGGAAATGGACAATCTTGCATGAGACAAAATCTCTCCAAATCAAACCATTTTGCTAAAAAATACCTGAGTATATGCACCATTCTTTAGAAATAATCATTAATACATTCTAAGCAGACTTCCAACTAAAGCTAGAAAAGTTTTTCCCAATTTTTGATCCAACATTTGGCAAACATAGTCTCAGGGTGATACCTACATGCACAATACCTTACTTCATCACATAATACCTGGACCATAAATTATTATTAGAAAAACTTCCTAACCTTGAAATTCAATCTGTTCTGTTTGGGTAATTTTGTAGTTTTTAGAAGATGCATCCACACCTAAACTTAAAATAAAATTTAAAAGCCCAATGAAAGTATAATGGAAAGCATAATAATGCAAATAATATATGAATGAATAAATAAGAAGACACTGAAAATTTAAGCAATACCACTATAAATGTCATCATTTTCTATGTCCTTTGGTATGTCTAAGAACAATTAATCATATATTTGCAGCATTCACGTTAGGCCTTTCCTACACACATGTCTGATACCGTTAATCTCATGAAATTTCATAGGTTGAGCCTTTACCACATTTTCAGGGGCTAAGGTTTCAGTGATGAATTCCAGCTCAGAGATCCTGCTTCCATGTGTTCGTTGCTTTCGTGCCTTGCTCATATACCCTAGGCATCCTCTTGTCTCTGCTCCAAACTGAGCCAGACACAGAACTCACTTTCTCTTCACTGATTTTCACCAACAAAACCACAATTTTACCGAAAGTTCAGGAAGACAGAGAAGCTTTATGTCCAGAAACACAAACAACTGACAAATGAACAGTAGCTATCACTGCCTAAAAGATGCTTTGGTAAACTGCTGCCCTTTTTAACTTAGTTCCCTCTCTCCTCTGTGGGTGTTGGCTTCTTCCAAGCTCCCAGGTATTTCTCTTTCAGAGCAGTTTTACTTTCCTTTTTCTTCTTTCAGACCTTGGACCGCCACCCCCAAGTAAACTGTCAAGATATTTTCCTTTCAAAAGATGGTTCTTATCCAAAGGGGAAAGGAGATATCCACTTTTAAGATAATTGTGTCACCCCATATTCATCTCAATTGATTTCAACTGCCTTGTTTTACACAGGACCGGTATTAGCATATTCCCATTTTACCAACAGGAAAATAAGGTTCAGAGAGATGAAGTTACTTGCAAGGGTCACGCAGCTGAACAGAGGCAATGCCAGAACTCGGAGCCCTCACTTCCTTACAAGTCAGGTTTCCTGCTCCTCCATTGATTACCCTTCTCTCCATCAATTACCCTTCTCTCCTCTCTCTCAAGTAAAGATTAGAAATCCTCAAGAAATATAGTCCATATGTTATGTGTTAAGAACACACACCAGCTGAGTGGTCTCCAAAGCATTGTCCCTGAATCAACAGCATCAGCATCTCCTGGGAATTTATTAGAAATGCACATTTTTGGGCCCATTCCAGACCAACTGAACCAGAAACTCTGAGACATCAACCAGTCTTGGGTTTAATACTTCTTTCAGGTGCTTCTGATGCCTTCTAAAGGCAAAGCTTAAAAAAAAAAAAAAAAAAAAAAAATAAAAAAAAAAAAAAAAAAAAAAAAAAAAAAAAAAATAAAGGCAAAGCTTGAAACAAAAAAAAGCTTGAAACAAAGCTACCAGTTGGTCAAGAATACCCAATTTGTATAAAGTAACTTGAGGCTTGACATTCATCCATTACAGATGCTAGCATTAACCTGATTTATGTATGAAAGTGTTATTTGAAGTGGGCATAATTTCTAGGATTCTAAGAGAGAAATTAAGATGTGTAGAAGGTAAAGCTAACCACAGTAGCCCTATCTGCCTAAAGAGATAACTCAGTGAAAATTTTCTTAAGTTCTAAAATACACACAAAGTTGTCATATGGGTTCTGACTTGCTATCAGCAGGGAGGGGGGCGGACTGTGAGAGAGGGCAAGTAGCAAGAAGAGGTATTTATGTGCCATAAAAAGGAAGGCTAGAGATCATAATAACAATAGCCATATGCCGTTTCTCATTTGGATCACATAAATTCTATATATTCCTATCCCCCTAGGATTGAAATGAATTTGTGAGAATAAAACTCATTTAAAGTAAAAAAAATTAGTATTGGGAGCATTATGAACACTAAAAAGTTATCAGATCAACTATCATTTTGCAGGGATTTCATTAACTGCACAGTATTCTTAGTGGCCGAACCAAGTCAAAAACCAAACTCGCCAACTTCAAGTCAGGGATTCTTTTCTACCAACTAACATTTTTTAACTTATTTTTAAACTTCAAGGCACTTTCCTATAAATATCATTTCCCTCTCTTATATTTTACACCCAGAACTTACTACAGAGGTTAAGCACACTGAACTTGGCTCTACTGTCAATATTTTTTAAATTCTGACAGCTTTATTGACTAGATTTCTACAATAATAGGGGATGCATTTGTCCATGAGAAGCTACAGGTAGAGAAAATAATCCCCAAACTCTCTTTTTTCATGAAAGAGTGTGCAAAACCTAGACAGGACTGAGAAATGGAAAGGCTCCTGGGCCTAATGGAATGCTTACTGAGATCTATTGATTCTGATGCAGCACATTGATTGGCCATCTAACTCCACACTCTATAATGTCTAGCCAAAAGAAAAAGTATGGAAACAGATAAAAGATGTCAGCAATGTCGCCAGCTGTGATCACAAGTTTCCAAAAGGGATTGTGACAGTTAGTGAAGCATCTCTCTAATGTTAGTTCCCAGGAATACACTGTCAAGTATTCATCTCAGTAGGATCCAGAACGGCATCTCATATATATCTGCTTTAGAGTCATATGCACTTTTAATATCTAGGTCTGCCTGGGTTTTTTTTACACATTCCCTTACTTATTATTATATATTGCCAACTGAAGAGAAGTTAAAGAAATAGGAAGTCCTTTACTATGTTAAGATTCCATTTCATCAATCATCTAGGTTTCCATTGCTCTCAGGGTCTGAGTAGATAAAATTAAACAGATCATCCATTAGAAAAGCAGCATGGCACTCAGACCTGAGACAGATTGCCTGGGTTCAAATTTTCATGTTAGACTTGTCGTTGGGAAGATTATACAATTTATTTGTGTCTCTGTTTCCTCAAATACAGGATGAGGATAATTAATAGCACCTAATTCCTAGGATTAATTGACTTTGCATTTTTAAAGTGATTAGAACTGGCACCTAATAAGGGATATGAGAAGATGTGTTTAAAAACAAAACAAAACAAGCAAACCAAGATAACTAACACCTAGGCAGCTAGGTCAACCTAGAGGCACATCAGACTTCATTACTATTTCAATGCTTCTGGGCAGACAGTATCACAGAGTAAAGTGACTCATTCTGCCACTAGGTAAAAAGGCAAGAATAGGCCATTTGGTTTGTCAAAACTGGTGTTAGAATATTATGAGAAAAGCCTTATATCCTACTAACCCCCTCAAGTAAACTTGTGAAAACCAAAAAATAATTCCTTTTTCGTATGTCTAAAAACAGAAAATGCAAGAACAATCCATCTCCTTTATTAGCAGAGATATTTAACCTCAGGTTAGCTAGTCTATGCCACTCAGCAGGCTCCCCAACCACCAATTATTGTGTATTCAGGGAGTGCAAACCAATTAACCTGAGCAAACATGAATTAAAAGGTAATTCTCCTAAAGGTGAAAAACCACACAATGTTCTCCAAAATGATTACTCCCTATATGAATTGTAATCTTCATTGATTCTCTCACTCCCTTCTCCTTTAGTCAGGGTGGCCAATCAAACGTTGACCAAATACTATTTTTATATAATGCTAAATGTTCCTGACGGATGTGAGAAAGAAACAGAGCTAAATATGGCTATATTAAAATAGCAGTCAAAATGATGTACCACAGGAAGGCAATAAATAAAAAAAACATGATGAGAAATGAAAAAGAGATGAACTAAAACAAAACCACTTACCCAACTAGAAAGGGAAAAAAATAGCTACAATCAGCAACAGCTATGTAATTTGTGGGGCCTATTGCAAATAAAACAGGCAGAGGTCCTTGTTTAAAGCTTATTACAAATTTCAAGATGGCAACAGCAGAGCAGTAAACCAAGCATGAGATGAGGTCTTCTCAGTGTGGGGTCCATGTAACTGCACAGGTCTCATGCCCGTGAAGCCTGCCATGGTTATGAAAGAGTGAGCTTGTAAGTCAAATGAGAATAAAGGCAAGCACATAAATTCACATGACAGTCTAGGAATATTTAAGGGAATGGGGAGGGAAATATTGGAAGACCTGATAAAAGGTGTTAGATTAAGGAAATAGCAGGGAAGAGAGAACAGGAAATAAAGATGAAAGAGTGAACAGATAAGAAGGACCAACGTAAGAAGACAAATCTGAATCAACGTCACCTGCCAAAGGCACAACAGCAATATGGACCAAAAGAAGCAAGTTCATATTTTGGTCTCCATACCAAGCAACCAACAAGTTGGTATTCACTCCAAGGAAAGGATAATTCCAGTTACCCAAGGAGCCTAATTAGAAGCTAGGGGAGGAGGGATTGTGAAAGGGCAATGACTAAGTGCTATGGAAAAATTCTCTCGAAGTCCTTTGAGCAAGAAAACATCTAAACTTGAGTCAGTCTATATTTTAGAATAATGAGGACATCTGACTAGCAAACCATACTATCATAGTTAGCTTTGAAAATAATGAAGAGGCAGGGCACTTAGACAACACTGTTCATTATGAAACCTTGCTTTACATTACACAAAACCAGGAGTTAGATAGCTAGTATATAAATGATATTTAAAATGGATTGCCTGGGGCAGCCTGGGTGGGTGGCTCAGTGGTTTAATGCCACCTTCAGCCCAGGGTGTGGTCCTGGACACCTGGGATGAAGTCCCACGTCAGGCTCCCTGCATGGAATGGAGTCTGCTGCTCCCTCTGCCTATATATGTGCCTCTCTCTCTCTCTCTCTCTCTTTCACTCTCTCTCTGTGTCTCTCTCATGAATAAATAAATTTTAAAAATAAATAAATATAAAATAAAATAGATTGCCAGTCACTACACACAACCAACCAGAACAAAGAATAAATTTGCAAAGCAGAGCTAGTTCATATTTCCATTGTGAACAATAATCAAAATAAGCAACTGCTGGTTGAAATACATGCTTTGATGTTTTAAAAAATTCCAGTGTAAACATGTGTATCAAATGAGTTGAACCATTCAAGTCTATTACCTTGAAAAAAATCATCCTTGCAGCCCAATAAAGCATCTATCGCTCAAAAAATGTTTAGATTCATCGTTACTCGTGAAATTATTTTTAACCTCCAAGAGTTTGGAATTGTTCTTTTTTAATCAAAATCAGGAGAGAAAAAAAATCAGGAGAGAAGGTTGCCAGTTCTGAAGGTAAGATGAAAAAAGAGTTCACAGAATATTTACATGACTATAGAGTGAGTAGATACATTGTCTTACTCTACATGCTCATAATATATAAATCTATGGCATGAGAGAAATTTAAAACTGTAAACCTTAAAGACTAAATAATCCAGCCTACAGTTTCCTATTAAATGGATGAAGAAACTGAGGCCCCAGTAGATTTGCCTGAGGTTCCACGTTTGGCTCATGGAGAGGCATGACTAGAACTTAACTCACATTTTTTCTTATGAGTGGTCTTTCCACTGAGAACCACTGCCAAAACTGTATGACCTTCTAGAAAGTCATTGAGAACCACAGGTATCATCTACAAACATGCTGAATTGTTACCATTTCTGAAAGATAAGTCAGTCAGTCCTGGTTGTCATGGCAATAACTCTTCATACTCACAGCCTAGTGATTGCATATGTAAAATGCAGCCGACCCAGACAGGAATAAGCCTTATTAAAACAACATTCTAAAATTGGCACGGCTTACCTGGTTTGCCCATTCTGAGTTCCAGAATCTTGACTGCAATTGTCATATAAGTTCAATTCAGTCCAGATATCTATATTTAACAGTACCGGAAGATATTCTTTGACCTGGGAATCTAGGGGGAAGAAAAGCAAAAAGTGGTTGAGAATAACTGAACCCAACATTATGAAATTGAAACTTAAAACGTTTTTGTATATGTGTTAGCATAATTATATAAAAACTATAAATAATGAGATTCTAATATTAAATTCCCTCACAAGAATTAATGAAGCCCCTAGCCTCTTACCTCTCTTTACTTCTTTCTCTTATTTTCCTTTTCTTTTTTTTTTCTTGACCCCATGCTGTCCTTTCCCCATCCAAGCATGTGTTGGGCCAATTTCTTATATGAGAGAGCTAATACAGGATACATGTCTACAATCATTCAGAATTCAGACAAAATAACAGAGTTATATCCCACTGTTTCTAGGTAGATATTTTGCCCTCTGCAATAGAATCTTTAAAAATGTCTATAACCAGCTACTAGAAATGTGCTTTCTATTCTAACTTGAAAATTTCATTCTCAGAGTTTTAGCCCAACTTCTCTTGGTGGGAAGAGAAATTTCCAAATTGAGCCCAATCTAAAAACTGATACCCCATGGGAAAGAAGGAGTGTTGTGAGACTAAGATTTTATCATCAAGCATTTCATGATACACACAAGTACAAATAATACTGCAAACATTTTGAGCCATACACAAGTCTTCCATGTCACAGCATGGTTTTTACATAAATTTTCTTTGTAGGTATGTCAGAGTCTAACAGTCGGGCCAATGACACATTTGTGTTTTTCATCACAGTAGGTCTCAGAAGAGAATAGATAATCACTACCGAAAACCCACATTTCCCAAGACATTCAGTGTCCACAATATTGATAGTTATGTTACATGTCCCAACTAACCCCTTCCTCTCCCTTTCTCACCCACTCACTGTGCCTTCTGAAACTCCAGATCTATGAAAAACTCACTCACACTCTTCTCTGAATGCCCCTTTTCCCCTGTGTTAATCTGAAATTGTTCTCTGCAGCTGTCTCAGGGACAGGAAAGAAGCCTAAACACCTGAAAGGTGTCCTTTTTGATCCATACTGCTGTTTCTAAACCATTTATTACTCCAAAAGCTTTGAAAACTCACAATTCCTTTGAAGCTATGCCACCCACCTTCTTGTTTCTCTCCTCTATGATCCTACTTATAAGGACCTCTCATTTATTGAAGTTTTTTTTTAAGATTGTATTTATTTATTCATGAGAGACAGAGAGGCAGAGACACAGGCAGAGGGAGAGGCAGGCTCCATGCAGAGGGTCTGATGCGGGACTCGATCCCAGGTCTCCAGGACCACACCCTGGGCTGAAGGCGGCACTAAACCGCTGAGCCACCCAGGCTGCCCTACTGAAGGTATTTTTACTTGACTACCTACTTTCCTTCCATCATATACCATTCATCATTCCTTGGAATTTCAGCAGCCATGTGGATAACTCATCAAAAATCTGGTTTACTTACGCTTTAATTTCACTTTCATATGCTTCTCTTCCATCTTTGCCATCCACTCCTACTATTACAACAGAGACCTTGCATTTGCTAGTAAACTAAATGCATCACCATCAAAGTCTCCATTTGAGACATCACACTCAGATCCTTCTCTTCTCTCACTCTCTCTAGAGCATCCACTTCATTAATTCTTCTACATCACTGTGATCTCCATCCATTGTCTCATTATTTTTAACCTCTTTTCTGTCTTCACTTTTCCTCTCATTCAGGCTAGAATTCCAGGGTCCATGACTATATTCATGCTCTTGGAAACTCCCTCAACTTCCTCATGATAGCTTCATTATATTTAACAGAAACAATTCTTTTTTGCTCTCCTCCTTTTGTCTGCCTGCCATATGGCAGCTACATATTACTAGCAAATATCACACATTGGCTTATTGGTTTCATCTCAACTTCGTGATAACAAATCTAAAATGACTGGTCACCAGGACCCAGAAACTTTACATCCCTTCCCAATTAACTTCATTTTCCCACTTTCTAAAATGACCTAACTTTCTAAGCAAACTTCTTCTCTAACCCTCTCAGATAAGGATCTTTCCTCAAAGTCATTGAAAAAAAAAACAGAAACTACTAGATCAGGATTCCATCACAGTGCCACCATCAACTCTACAAATGCTTCCTCTATTTTTGGTTTCAAAAGTGTCTTTATGCCTATCAAAAACAGTTTGTTTCCATATGTGCTTTTGCTCCAACCCTCTCACCTTCTCAAGGATTTTTGCACCTCAGTTCATGCACTGTTATCCATCTACTACTTCTGCTAGATCATCCCCATGCAAATATTTTTCTCACATCTTAAAAAAACAAAAACTCCCCTGACCACATTCCCCCATCCAGCAAACACTTTCATTTTCTCCTTCTTTCCACAGCAAAACTCCTTGAATGAGTCATCTGTATCTGCTTCCTTATTTTTAATTCAATCTTCAAACTTTCCAATCCATTAAGTCACCAAAAACTTTTATTGCCAAGCCCTTGCTCAGTTTTTCTGTTTCTTATTACTATTATTTCTTCAGCACCATCATTTGATGGTCACATTTAGTCCCACACTTTTAAATACTATCTAGGGTAATAACTTCCAACTCTATACTTAGATCTAAATCCAGACCTCACCATTGCCTACTTGAAAACTCCTTGAATGCATAATAGGCATCTCACAAGACAAAAACAGAGCTCTTCCCCCAACTCTCCCATTTCAGGAGACAGAACCACAATTACTGAGACATTCAAGCCAGAATCAATTCACTTTTTCTTTCTCCGTTCCCTCTAATCTGTCATCAGGTCTTATTGATTCCAGCTCCAAAATAGATCTCAAGTCAGTTCACTGCTCTCCATTTTTATGACCACCGTATTCCAGAACACCACCATCTCTCCCTGGGACTACTTCCCAAGTCACTGAGTTGCTTTTCTTCTCATATCACTTCCAACAACACCAATTACCCATGCTCCATAAAATAGTCAGAAATTCAAAACATAAGTTAGATTATATTACCCCTTACTTAAAACCCTTCAATGGCATCCCATTTCTCTCTAAATAAAGCCAAATTCTAACCATGGGTTTGTCCCCCTCTTCAACTTCCCTCCATATAATTTTCACCTTTAGTCATCATAGCCCAAGTACACGGTCTTCCTATTGCTTGAACACACCAAACCTTTTCTTACTTCTAAGCCATTGTATTTGCTGGTCTTTCTATTTGAAATGCTTCCTATCCCTCCTGTCTCCCCCCATCATTTCACTTGACTGGTGCATTCTTATCCTTAAAGTTTGGCACAAATGTCACCTCCTCAGAGAAGTCATCATTGACCTCTGTCTAGAAAGGCCTCCCACAGCTACTGTCTCTCTCATCACTCTGTTTTACTTAAATCCTTATTATGGTCCATAATTATCTTGTTTATATGTTTACTTACTTCATCATTGTCTTGTTTTTCTCAGTTTAGGTCACTAAGGTCAGAGACTCTGTCTTAATCACTGATGAATCTTCTACACCTAGTACATTGGCACATTGTAGGAACTGACTAAAGATCTGCTGAATAAATGAAGGAATTTGCATCTGAAACTTTTCATTTGAAAAATATACATTGAGAATATTGAGGGATTATTGAGGATATTTCCTAGAATTTTCATATTATTAGTTTTTTTTTTTTTTTTTTGAAGATCATTTATTTACTTGTTTGAGAAAGAGCACAAGCAGGAGGAGAGTTTGAGGGAGAGGAAGAAGCAGACTTCCTGCTGAGCACAGAGCTCAACATAGGGCTCTATCCCAGGACCCTGAGATCATGACCTCAGCTGAAAGCAAATGCTTAACCTATTGAGCCACTCAGGTGCCCCTGTGTTTTTAATCATACATTATCCCTGATTTTAAAGTTTGGGGTTTAAAGATATTGTGTTGTTAATGACACCTTTATTTAGCTTGTTATCTGCTTGGAATGTTTGGGTGTTTTTACTACCTAGTTTTAGATAGGTATACAATAGCCCGGTTGTAGTACACAAACATAAGATTAATAACTAACATTTGCTGAGAGTTTTCTGAGTACTGCCAGGTACTGCTCTAATCTCATTATGTATATTACACTGAAGACACAATTATTATACCTATTTTACATAAGAGGAAGTCCTATGCACATTCTAATTTGAAGCAGTCTCATTAGGGGAATATTTTCTAATTCTCTTCATTAGAACTCAATAGTAATAATTATGAGGAATTACTAAAAAAACAGTACTAGTATCTTTTTTCCAAATCATGCAAGTCGAAAGGCTTTCTAGAATCTTGACTTAAAAAGATTTCTGTGCTTGACATTATGAAACACATAATGTCTTTAAACCAACAAAACCAAATGCTTAAATGTTTACTTATGTGCATTTTATGTCTTTCTAGAATGAAAAAAAAAAAAAGGCAGTCTTTGATCAATGTCTCTCCTTCCATTTCTTCTGAGTCCAATATTATGCCTGCCCATTTCACAGACTACTGAATTGGACAGCAGCAGCTGATGTGGTATTGATTGCTTTATGACACCACACATTAAAAATACTTGCTCTAAAAAAAAAAAAAAGAAAGAAAAAAAAATACTTGCTCTAATAAATGGTTCTCCCAGTTCCCTCTGAGTCTGAGTGGAGGGAGCCATAGCTGCCAGCAGAGCTGGAATTAGATCATCTATCTCTTCATCATCTCTCCTGTGGATACTGGAAAAGCAGAATGCCACTACCAACAAACAGTGAAAGATGTGGGTCATGATGAGAACAGAGTCAAACTGAACACTATTTATAAATAATCACATTTTTTGTTCTATTTTATGTAGCATATTCATATATGTTTTCATAATATTAATTAGTTTTTATATTTTGAAAGAAATGATTTTTATATTTTGAGTCTTTATTAACAGATCTCAAAGGTCATAATTATTATAACACTAATAAATCACTTTGAGGTACTAACAAATTAAATTTATGTAACAATATAAAATTAATAAGTGTGAGATGAAATAAAGAATGCATTTTGAATCACTTTTTTTTTTTTTTTTTGGACAGAATTGGCACAGTGTGAAAGCATCTGAATTAGCGAAAGAGTCCTGGGTCTTGGCAAAGGGATAGTGTATCAAAAACCCCACACAACACTGTAGGGCATGCCCT
Source organism: Canis lupus dingo (assembly GCF_003254725.2). NCBI lineage: Eukaryota > Metazoa > Chordata > Mammalia > Carnivora > Canidae > Canis > Canis lupus. Next base: position 6,143,716 of record NC_064280.1, read on the forward strand.
GTAACACACCCCCAACTCCTAGACCCATATTCCTGAAGCATCACTGTATTGGTACTTCATGTGCACCATTACACATCTTCTTAGTCACCTCCAACATACACACACTCACAACCTCACTTCAGTCACAACTACTGCAAACAGTTCTCTTCAGGCCTCCGCCAACTTCCCCAAATGTAACTGACAGCACCCCACTTTAGCCTGTATTTGCCCCTTGCTCCTGCCCTAGGGCTTTTCTGCACCTGATCATGGCTCACACATGCACCACCTTGTGGAGAACATAGTTAATGCCTATGGGGCTACCACTGACCATGGAGGAACAGAATATAATGGATAAAGCCTTCCATCTCTCAGTTTTGAATGGTATTTCATAGGTTCCTCAGGAAATCCCAGCAAGGTCAATCACTAGTCAATTCACACCAATAGCCAACTTGATAACTTATCTTTATTTTAGCTTTCCTTCCTTATTTACATTCCTCTGCCTCCTGCAATTAAATAAACTACTTACATGCAAGACTTGTCTTAGTCTCTACTTTCAAGGGAAACCAGGCTAAGATATTCTTTTAAATAATTTTTATGTTGGAAGAAAAGGTTAAGTTATTCAACTGATAAGTAAATTTCAATGTAGTTTTATTTTTATAATTAATTCTAAACATATTATAAAGCAAGAAGTTCATTTTACATCTACTTGTAGCTTAAAAAACAAAAATTTAAGTTTCACACCTTGAGTGGGTAACATAGGAATGCCATCCCAGAAACAAGTGACTATGGTAGGTGCAGAGTAAGTCCCTCAAGGCTAACAACTTATAATGGAGCCTTCAGTCTATTTTGGCTACTTTCTCCTACTTGTCTGAATCTCATTGTCTGAGGGCTTTTCTCTGAAGCTTATGAGAGCCTAATCTGCCTGAAAGAATCGTAAGACAGAAGTTCCTGGAATTAAGCTCTGGAGTAGCCCTCCTCCATTGACTGATGGGAGTGGAGAATTTAATACATAGCTCCCTAAAGAAAGAAGGAGAAAGAGGGAGGAGGAGAAACTATAGATAGGGAGAGGTGATAAAGATAGAGAAAGAGATAGATAGAGATAGAATTAGGGATATTATTATGTCTGAATTGTACACACACACACACACACACACCAAATTCATATGCTGAATCCTTAAACACCAGTGTGATATTTGGAGATGGAGCCTTTGGAAAGTAATTAGGGATTAGCGATCTTCTAAGAGACATTGGAGAGATAGTAAAAGCTTACTATCTCTATCTCATCCCCCCTCCCTCTCTCCCTCTCTGTCTCTCAGCCCTCATGCTCTGTCCTCTCACTGTGTCCTCACACTGTCCTCACACAGTGAGAAGGTAGCAATCTGCAAAGCAGGAAGCAGGCCCTTACTGGGGAACTGAGTCATCCTACACTTTAATCTTGGACTTCTCAGCCTTCAGAACTGTAAGAAATTAATTCCCATTGTTTAAACCACCCAATCTATGGTATTTTGTTATGTCAGCCCAAGCTGACCAACACAGATATAAACATTCCTCATTCCTGAAGTGAGAGATCTCTAGGGTATATATCCTACACCATTTCCCAGATTTCCTTCTGGGATTAAGGGTCAGCAGACGTTAATAGTAAGTGACTTGATAATATATCTTATATTGACTGTCTTCCCTTCCCTGTCTCACTCCTCTACTTCCTTACTGGTGCTTCATACCTTTCTCGAATAAATTATTTTGCATTAAGAAACTGTCTCAGAATCTGTTTCTATGGGCACCCAAAAGGAAACAGTTTTGTTGGTATAAAAAATGTGGTATAAAGCACTGCCCTAGGTAATACACAATGAGAATACTCATACAAAGCTAGGTCAGCACTTTTACTTACTAGTGTTAAACCAGCTTAAATGAAATCTAAAAGTGAGATATCAGACCTTAATTTACAGGAAGATCTGTGAGGGAAAAATCAAGTATGCATATTTATTCTTAAAATAGTTGCACCTCAGTGCCTACATGGCTTGGAGTTAAATTGGGGTGACTTTTCTTGAGTTGGTTTTTTTTGTTTTTTAGATTTTTTTTAATGACTTAGTGCTAAGTGTCATTCACACTCCTAACAAACTGCTTATTCTAAAATATTTTTACCAGAGTACCGTGAACTGTATTTTCTTCACTGCAGAACAGAGAATGGCTAAATTGATTTCAACCACTTTTTCAATCTCTTCATCATAGTCTCTTCAAATTTCAAACCGCTGTCTGAAGTGTATAGTTTTAACATCCCAACATCAGAGTGTCGCTTAAGACCTCAACCCTCACCTTTCTCCATAGACATACTGTATCTTTGAAAGATAAAATTGAATCAAGGAATTTGCCTAAGGCAATGAGATGGAGATGGAAATGCTTAGACCAGGTTTGTGCCTACCCAAAGTGAAAAGAAATATAAAGTGTCCTCTTGGAATTTGTCACATTCAATTTGGTTTTGATGAGTTCCTCCTCATTGCCAATGTGTAGACAAGGTTATTCTTTAGAAGTTTTATGGTCCTAGCTATATCCACAGATTTCCTCAGATTCTACTCTAAGAATAAAGAACCCACATGAGGCAGCCTGAACAAAAGAAAGATGTCAAAAGTGTGAATCTTCCAAATGATCTTATGCAAAAATGCAGTGTTTTAAGATGGCCTTAGATGATGAGATGAGGAAGTCAGAAGAAAAAATTACCATTATTCATTGGGGGAAAGGAAATACCATATGGCTTCTCTGGGTAAATCTCAAAGAAAAATATTTACAAATATTTATGGGATACTTTTTATGTGCTAATTATTGTACTAGTTCCCAAGAAGTCAATATTTAAAAATTTCTATACAGTTAATAATTCTTGGAAGTAAACAGTGTGGGACACCTGGGTGGCTCAGCCAGTTGAACATCAGACTCTTGGTTTCAGCTCAGGTCATGATCTAGCAGTTGTGAAATTTAAGCCCTGTGTTGGGCTCTGCACTCAACACAGTCTGCTTCAGATTCTCTCTCCCTCTCCCTCCTTCTCACACTGTCTCTCTCAAATAAACAAATAAATAAATTCTTTTTTTAAAAAAGCAAATAGTATATTGTAAAAGCAGAAAAAGTAAGTCTCAGATTTCATTACAATGTTCTAAATGTGGCCAACAAGCGGTGCTAAAAGAGCTCAGGAAACAGCCTTTCAAGGAGCCTGAATATTTAAGTATATGGGATATACTTCTGCCCTACCATGATTTAATGGAAAAAATTCACTCCCCTACCCCTAATTCCTTGAAAACTGACAGAAATCTACAGGGAAATTTTTTCTGAATTCTGTATTAACATAATTGATCATTAGAATGTATGTAATGGAGTTGAAATAGAACGTTTGATGTAAGAAAACAGTATCAGATAATATAATCCCATTGCCCCTCTAGAATATTCTTACCTTGAAGAATGAAATTTCATTCATCCTAGCAACTAACATCTTTTCCCCCACAGACTTTGCTACACAAATATTTAGGCAGTATTAGATTCTACTGCTCTTTTACCCCTATTTCATGAAAAACTGTTTAGCTTCCTTCTTTCCTTCCAGTCCAGCTCTGGCATTGCCTCATTGTACTCTCTGAAAGCACAAACTCTAAGCCTTGACTTTTAACAAACTCCTCAGCTGGTACAATGGGATTACCTTCACACCACTGAATCACATCACTGACTATACCAGACATGTCACCCAGCACCAGCGATAAAAAAATGAAGGAAAATTCTCTGTCAAGATCTAGAGAGACAATTAAGATGTGTTTTCCCACAGTGAAAGGACTGTGCTATGATGGAGGCAGGTGAAATATGCCATTGGAGGGACAGAGCCCAGCAGAAGAGGGAACAGATGATGATAAAAGATTTCCTAGAGGAGATGAGATAAAAGGAGCTGAAGTTAGCTGGGTTTAAAAGGGATGAAGGAATTACCTCTCCAATGGACTGCATTCTTTCTCACCTTTCAAGGCTTCTCAAGAACTTTGAAGGAAAGATGACAGTGGAAAGCAATTAAAGTTGTGAAAGCAAGGACTCATAGGCAATCCCATTCACCAAAGAGCTCATGGACACATCATAAAGGGCAGAGGTCTAAAAGAAGTCCTGGAACAGCTGGAATCGATATTCCCAGTTCAAATAAACCTCCCTACTTGGTTCCATTTGGTTTTACCACCTACAGAAAAAATATGGCTTCTGAGAGGTTTCTGAACTGTATTGAAAATGTAAAGTTCCAGCTATCAACATAATTAATTCTATGGAGGCCAGCAAGACAGCCTTTATAAACATATTCAGAATTATACCTTACTAAAAAACAGAAAAGTAGAGAGTTTTACATACACAGTAGTCCCCCTAATCTGTGGCAGATGGCAGATACTTTCTGAGACTCCCAGTGGATGCCTGAAACCATGGGTAATATTGAATCCTATATATTCAATGTTTTTTTCTTACACATGCATACCTATGGTAAAGTTTAATTTATAAATTAGGCACAGTAAGAGATAAACAGCAATAAAATAAAACAAAACAATCTACTGTAATAGAAGTTATGTGAATGTGGTCTGAAAATATCTTGCTGTACTATACTCACTTTCTTCTTGTGATGATGTGAGATAATAAAATGTCTACGTGATGAGATAAAGAAATGGAAGAGGCACTGTGATGTAGTATTTGATTACTGCTGGTCTTCTGACACTACATCCAAGGCAAAGTGGATGATCTGCTTCCAGACTATGGCTGACTAGGGTAACTGGAACTTCAGGAAGCAATACTGTGGACAAGAGTGGGGGTGGGGGGAATAATGTATTTGCTCATCCCACAGTTAAGGGAGGAAACTGATTCACATATATACATGCATGAGAGGATGCTGAACATTTGCAATGTTTTTAAAGGTAAACAACACTCTAAATATGTCTTGTGTTTTATGTACTTTGCAAGTTAGTTATAAAGCCAGTCTCCTTTTGTCATTGTCAAGCCTCAAGAATACATAAAAATGACAGATTCTTGCCTCCTGAGTAACAACCAATCAAGTCATAGAAATGGTAGCATGGTTTCATCTCCTCATGAGCAATAATTATATTTTAGTCAACACATATAATATTTTATTGAAAACTGTTTATATCCTTAATTTCTTTGCAATTGGAGAATGGAAAAATGAAAACTGGTCATATGTTTCTCCCTACAGGGGGAATTTACTAATGTGTGGGCTTCAGCCCTTATCTACTTTATACTTAGTCATGACATATGTACCATTTAAATAAAAACAAATAAAATCAAAATGATCTAGTCCATTGTAGAAAAATGTTCATCCTCAATAGCCTTTAACAATGTTAATGAGCATGCAGGAGTCTCCTTTCTGTAAAAAAAAGACAGAATCTGTAGGAGAGAAATATCACCTATGCTGAATGGTTTGCTATGGAAAGCAACCATAGACGAGCAAAGTTACATTTTTAAGATGCTGCCAAAATAAAATTAGAACTTGGGCAGCCCGGGTGGCTCAGTGTTTTAACACCGCCTTCAGCCCAGGGAGTGATCCTGGAGACCCGGGATCGAGCCCCACGTCAGGCTCCCTGCATGGAGCCTGCTTCTCCCTCTACCTGTTTCTGCCTCTCTCTCTCTCTCTCTCTCTCTCTCTCTCTCTGTCTCTCATGAATAAATAAATAAAATCTTTAAAAAACAATAAAAAATAAAATAAAATAAAAATAGAAAATAAAATAAAATTAGAACTCAATAGCCTTGACCTGAAGCATTTGAAAACTATCACTGGCAATAAAGTTGATTAGATGTTAATGGCAAAAGATGAATAGCTATTTATATATAATACAAAAAAGTGAATACATTGGTATCTGGGAAATAGTATGTATTAGCCTTGTAGAATCATCAAGACAGTTCCAAGTCCACAGTTTGAATCAATAGGCATAAGAATCAGAAATTTCCCTAAATTGTCTGTAGTTTTATTATCAGCAGTTGTCAATTTACTTTAGACAACTAGCTGTTTTCAAGCAAATTGGTGTTTAGTTTCATGCTTCCTAATTTGTTTAGTGTTCTTTGAAATGTTAGCAAGGACAGTGGTGTAAGTGAAGCCTTGGACGAGTTTCATACACAGGTAAAAGATCCTTTCAAAATACGAAATAGACCAATGAATTTTAATGTAAAAGAGAACAAAAAGTTCCCTGGCATGGTTTCACACTCTACATATCAACAAACTTTTCACAAACGTCCACTTTTTGAATGTTTGTGCACTACTAAAGGAGGAAATCCACAATTATCTGAAAATGCTATTGCAGTACTCCTCTCTTTCCCAACTACATATCTGTATGAGGCTGGACTATCTTCATATACTTCAACTAAAACATCATATGGCAACAGATTGAAGCAGAAGCTGATAATAAGAATCCAGCTATCTTCAATTAAACCAGACACTACAAAGAGTTGTCAAAATGGGAAGCAATATCACTTTTTTCACTACAGTTTTTGTTTAGGAACAGATATTTCTCATAACAATATTTACATCAATGCATTACAGGTTTACTATTTGCAAATGAATTAACAAATATTCATAAATTTTTAATTTTTATTATGATAAACATCAATAGATATAAACAAAACTCTTTGGGACTGTTAAGAATTTTTAAGAGTAAATGGGGTCTTGAGATCCTGGTGTGTTGGTGAGGAGCACAAGTTTAGAATTCAACATGGACTGGAGCCTAACCTCTGATAATTACTTGCATGACCGTGGGTAAGAACTGAACCTCTCTAAACATCAATTTCCTTATATAGAAAGTAGAGATAATATCAGCCACTTCAGTGGATTGTAGTAAGTTTTAAATAAATAAATAAGTAAAATTTCATTTATATCTATCTGTATAGATAGATGAGATAGATGATAGATAGATAGATGATGATAGATGATAGATAGATGACAGATAGATAGATAGATAGATAGATAGATAGATAGATAGATAGTCAGTCAGTCCCTGAGCATGTAACAAGTGCTCAGTAAATGAAAGTTCTTATTACATCCCCAAAGCACAAGGTGAGTACTGATAGATGTGTAATGAATAGCATAGTATTGTTAAATCTAAAAGAAAAAGAAGTTTCAAGATGAGATTTATCAATAGTGTCTAAACCTGGAGGGATGAAGAATTGTGTGATTCCTTGGTGAATTTTGAAGAGGTCAGTTTGAGAAACAAGGTAGAGTCAAATGCTAGATTACAAGGAGCTAAAATGAGTGGTATGGGGAAGTAAGGATGGGAATAGAACTTCCCTTTCAGAGCTGCCCCAGCAGCTTTGAGTCCTGTGGCACCCATTTAACAATATCCTTGACTATGAAACCAAAGGTGAATGATGATTTGAGGGTCCCTGAAGACCGAAGTTCCCTTGCAGCACTACTGCAACCCAGAAAACAACCCAAGTTAGTATACAGGGTGTTCCTTTTTTACTATAATTATTATATTCTGCCTTATATTACCATTATATGTGGGCCAATATTTTATCTCCACCCTCTCCCCTTGAGAGAATTTATGACACCAGCAGCATCTATTAAGATGCTTTCCCTTAGCACATATATAAAGTAAAATTGAATTTAATAAGGAATTTCTATAGCTTAAACATATACAATGACCCAGACAAATTGAATGACATATAGTTGCCAGGTATGATGCTAGAAAATTTCATCAGATGCTTTTGAATCACTTTAACTTAATTTCTTGGTCTCCATGACAAGTTCTCCTTGTAGGCCTGTAATCTCTTAATAGCAAGGACAAAGCTTTTATTTTTCTGGGTGTATCTATGCAGCAAATTTACTTTCTGTTATTAAAACCCTACTACTCTTAGCCTTTCTGGCCTACTAATGGCCTTAGTAACATGCTGCATTTATAATTTTTGATTAGGTTTGAACCCAGATGGCCTATATATGACATACAATTAAACTTTATTAATTTGGATAATACTAATTCAGATTTTGTTCTTATTCAGGTATACAATTAAGCTTGCTCTTTTGTTCTTTCAGAGAAAAGATTTTATAAATAACTCAAACTCTGACCTATATTGCAATAGTACCTATTATAAATTAGTTAGAAGAATAGACAAATTTTCAAGCTGTCAGTCTTTCTACTCCTTTAAAATAAGCAAAATAGAAATAAAATAACATAAGATAAGCAAAATGATTGTGTTTCAGTGAGATCATTAGAACCATCTGGGGAGATTTTAAAATACAAAGCATCCTTAGCTTCCTGCCCCAAACTTACTGAATTAGAAAAACTTTAAATCTATAAGTATAAAATGTGCACTAGTAAATCTTATGGTTAACCAAGACTGGGGACAATTGGACTGAATTATTTTTTAAAAATACTATCAATTTAGCCTAAGCTATGCTATGGCAACAAATTACTCCAAAATCTCAATGATTTACAAGAAAAAAAAAAGTCTATTTCTTATTCATTGGATATGTTCATTGTAGTTCAGCTGAAGTTTGCTCAATGTTTGTCATCTTCATGTCTACACTCAGTGCTGATATAAGTGGTGATAGAGTAGCCTCATCTGGAACTTTGCCTTATGGCAGAGGGAAAAGATATGGAAAAGCTAGTTCATAGAGCCTTTGTTGGGAAGTGGTATGTGTCACCTTCACTCACATTTCTTCAGCCAAAGGGTGCCGTATGGCCGCTCCTTAGTTCAACAGAGTAGGACTATACAATCTTCCCATAGGAAGAGGAAATAAATAATAGGGAACAATAGATATATATAATTATAATAATATATACAATAATTTTATATATGTAAAATCTACCACTAGCTCTTCCAGCTCTAAAACACTATATAAAAAAACAAAAAATCAATGACTCCCATGTAGACATTAAAAGTCATATTGATTGGGCACCTGGGTGGCTCAGTTGTTTAAGCATCTGTCTTTGGCCCAGGTCATGATCCTAGAGTCCTAGGATCGAGCCCCATATCAGGCTCTCTGCTTGGTGGGGAGCCTGCTTCTCCCTTTCTGCCTGTCGCTTCCCCTATTTGTGCACGCTCTCTCACTGTCAAATACATAAATAAAATCTTATTTTAAAAGAGTTATGTTAATTATAAAAATTATCCACTTATATAATGGTTAGCTTAGAATCTTAATTTGGGATCTTTTATTTTTTTATGATTTTATTTATTTATTCATGACAGACACAGAGACAGACAGACACAGGCAGAGGGAGAAGCAGGCTCCATGCAGGGAGCCAGACGTGGGACTCGATCCTGGGTCTCCAGGATCACACCCTGGGCCGAAGGCGGCACTAAACCCCTGGGCCACCGGGGCTGCCCAATTTGGGATCTTTTATTTTTTTTATTTTTATTTATTTTATTTTTTATTTTTTTCCAATTTGGGATCTTTTAAAAGCAGACCCTAAAATCAAGACTTCGAAGCAGATAGATTATTTGGAAGGTAAATCCAAGAAGACATGTTTGGAAGTTAGGAAGGTAAGACAGGGAAGAAAGAAGAACCAATAAAAAGCAAGAGGGTCTCAGTCTTGCTAAAGAACATCCGAGAGACCATGTGAGATAAATATCAGGACCCTCCCACCAAAAAACAGGTCATCTGGAGCATTTGTCTACCACTCTCATCCCCGCTAATTGAAGGTTGCCTCCCAGAGGGTTAGCTCCCTCAAACTTTCTGGTTTAGCTTCTACAGCTGAGCAAGCTCTAGTAACAGGAGGAAACCCTCAGGCAGAGAAAGCGGGAGAATGCAAATGTGCCTTAGGTGGGAACCTGTCAGGGTATAGGTCATTCACAAGTGCAAGAAAACTCAAGTAGCCAAGAGGACATTGGTGAACTGTCAACAGCATCTGCTATGTCTAGTTTAGAGTTGACCTCTATTTGTAATTAGATATCTTATTATCAGATATTTCTTTTAGTCAGAATGATCTATCCCACAGTACAAATTAATAACTTTTCTTTGTTCACTATTAGTACTAGTAATACCTTAATTTTCACTCAAGTATCAACTTAAGTTAAATGTGAATAACCACCTGAAACACATGTCGAAAAAGGTCCAAGATCAAGTTTGGTATGTCTTGAGCAATTAAGGATGTCCTCCATGGACAAAGGGGGGATATACATTAGATACACATCTGTTGTCCTTTAATTCAGTACATTGGGAAGGGGACCGTGCTAAATAAACATTATTGATTGACTTGAAGCTCTATAATATTTATTTACATTGTTCCAAATGGGAAGAAGTTTAGGTAATAATGACCTATGATTTGATTCTACAAATTTAAGCAATAGACAGAAAGTAGGAAGTGAGTAGGTATACAACTCATAGATTTGAGAAAATCCTAATGTCAAGAAGAGCCACTCCCATATCCTTAAGGAGGAATTAGTACTACATTTCCTTTCCATAAACAGAAATCTAAAAGGAAATTTAAAATGATTTTGAGGTTCTCCTTGTTCTTTCTTGCTTCCAGACTTATTAGGACTTTGCTATTCTTCTTTCTATAAATTGTAAGGAAACCTTTAGCAGAGTGAATGCTTATTGCCTATCTTGCCTCTTCCTCCATCAACTATTAGGTGGGCCTTGGTGAAGAAGAGGGGCAAGCTGGCATATCTTCATTTTTTTTTCACTAAAAGGTGACTTTTACAGTTTCCTTGGTTTAAATTTCTATCTCCAATTTGGACTTCAACTTCATTAACCAAATTTTGACCTGATCTGGTACATAGATTCTGAGTCTAGTTCTAACGGATTTAAGATGGTTAACTCCGTGTCTTCTGGGTCAGACCCTTTCTGGGCAGATATTCTATTATTTACGGTCTTCACCTGATACCAGCTTTTCTTTTTCTCTGTCCAAGGTTTTGCTGCTTTTTGCGCTCCTGACATTCCCTGACCCTTAGTCAGCTTATCACAAAAATTAGACCAAATAGCCAACCCCTCAGGGAAAAACAAATGGAAGTGTTCTGCCCTTTTCCACAGAGAAAGGCATCTTTTACTCCCTGGTCAAAATTCAGCAGCAGAGCAACGAAGAACATTTTCTTTTTTCCACAGGAAATGAAAACCTTAAAAATATGTAGCCCCTGAGTGCTTTCATAAGATGATAAGGTTTATGATCCAGCCATCATTTAGCCAAAAGCAACTTTTTAAAAGGATTAGGATATTTGATAGAGTGTGATTATAAATTTATTTCAGCTCTCACCAATGACATTTAGATTATGTAAACTTCCTGGGATTTGCACTGAGACAATCTCACATGAATATGAAAATGCTGCCGATTAGATGTTGTCAAGGGCCTATGCTCTAGAGTCAGAACCTCTCCAACTGTGACCTCGGCCAAGTTACTCAACCTTTCAACATGTCAGTATCACCATTTGTTAAATGGTGATGATAATACCAATGTTATAGAATGGCTGTGAAAATTATATATGGAAATAAGAATATATAGATTTAGTTTTTGGCTGTATTTGCCTTTACCAGAAAAGCAAAGAAATATTATCATTGATATATTATAAAGTTCCAATGGCTAAGAAAGAATTTTAGAAATGAAATGATTAAGAGCTTCTTAAGTTGGTAATTGTGGCACTTTTGAAACATGGCCCCCAAGTTCTTTGATACTCCTCCCATTAAAATATGCCCCCACCACCACCACCACCACCACCTCGGTAAGGGGTGGACTTGTAACTGCTTTGAACTCCATGGTAGAGCAGAAGTGATGCTCAGGGATTCAGAGGCTAGGTCATAAAAGGCCATGCAGCATCTACCTAGTTCTCTTGAAGCACTTACATTGTAGCATCCTGTTTGGAGATACTCTCTCTCAGAACCCAGTTCCATGCTGTAAGAAGCTGGAGCCATATGGAGACACCAGTGCCCTGGTCAGTAGTCTCAGCTGAACCTAGGCTCTGAGCCTTGTCAGCTGACACATGTGAATGAAGGAGCACCCACATGATTCAACCCCACCCATTTCTGAGTCTTTCTAGGTTGAGACTTCCATTATGGATTTTCTTTAAATCCACCTCACTCTGCCTTGCCCAAAGTCCTGCTCTTAGAATCTATGTGTATAATAAAATGGCTATTGTCTCTGCTACTAAGTCTGAGGGTGATTTATGACCCAGCAATATATAACCAGAGCAGCAAGACCAGCAAAATAATGGAAATAATCTAAAAGGAAATAGGAAACTGAGCTCGTTCATATTGAGTACTTTAAACTTAAGAGTAGGTAACACTAAAAAAACAAAATTCAATTATTCACATCATATAAAATAGTCCTACTTCAATTTTGGAAAAATTTTCTCTGCAGCTATATAAATCATTACATAGGCTGCATTGGAGATTCTGCTGATCAAAGCCTAATCATTATTAATTGTCATAATTCACTAAGTAAATAAATTTCAATGATATATGTCACAGTATTAACATTTACTTAAATTTAAAAAGATTTAAAAGTCTCTGAATTACTTACTACACTGTAAGGCAATGTGTTTCAAATTTTAATGTGATAACAATCACCTTGGGTGCTTATTAAAATTTCTGATTCCAAGGCCCTTCCACAGAGATGCTGATTCAGTAGATATGCACTTTTGACAGGGGATTCTAATACTGGTGGGTCAGGAGAAAACTAAAAACTATTCCTGGAAATCTAATAGAGAACACAAAAGAAGTATATAATGTAGCTTCTGCCTCAAATAATTTATGCAAATTTATAAAAAAGACTTTTGTGTGAAAAAATCTGAAGACAGCATTTAGGTTTTGAGTTGGTTTGGAGTTCTAATCCACCAAATCTAACATTTTTTTTTCTTTAATTTGAATTGTCAAGTAGGAATAAAACTAGGCCCAAAAGGGTGAGATTTTTTCCAAATGACAGGAGAGTTTAAACAATTTACTTAGTGATAGATCTAATTAATAGTTTTTTTCCCAACTCATGAGCAATATATTTTATAGATTAAGTGGAAAATTTAATGTCTCAAAGTTTAATGCTACTTTCCAAGGAGATTAAAGGAGAGTTCTATGTTTCATATTGAATGACTAGCCCAAGGAGAGCTTTTAAATAATATACATTTATGTTTCATTATATATATATAATGGCTCAAACACAATAGAAGTTTATATCTCACTATATAGGAGCTCCAGGCAGGGAAGGAGGTCTCTTCCATGCAATCATTCAGGTGGCTCTACCATCCCCTACTTCATCACTGTCATCTGCATCCAACCTATGGAAAGGGAAATAAATACATGGGAAGCACACCTGTTTCACAAAAGCTTTGGCCCCAAAACAGTACTCCTTACTAATTACATTGGTGAGAATTAGATACATGGCCACATCCAGTTGCACCAAGACTTGGAAAGTGAGGTTTCCCTCATCTATTAGCCTCTTTCTAGCTTCAACTGTATACCACAGAAGAGAAGAATGGATTTTGGTGGACAGTTCGTCACATCTGCCACATACAAAGGCATATCACTATATTTCAAATCACCTGAGATAAACAGCAGATTCTAAAAGATCCAGAGAGACAGAGAAACAAGACACTTACCAAAACCCAGTAATCAGAATACCATCAGATTTCTCAAAAAGAACACAGAAAGATAATGGAAAAAAGCCTACATAATACTGAGGTAAAATGATGATCAACCTAGAATTCTATACCTAGCCAATCTATTAACATGAAAAGTAGACAGACTTTGTAGACTTATACAATCCCAAAAGATTTGCCTCCCCAATATCTCCTCAGGAAGTTACCAGAAATGTGCTCTACAAAAGCCAGAGTAGAATCCAAGAGAGAGGAATACATAAAATGCAGATAACAGAGGGGCCCAAATATAAGCGTGAAATGAACTGAATTCCACTAATGGTAGTGAAAAGGTACTTCAGTCTGACAGTTGGGCACCAAACCTAGACAGCAAGTTCTGAATGCAGCAATAAAATGGATTCCAGAAAGGATGAGCCTCCCTGACCCTCACCACCCCCCACACACACACACACACACATGCATTGAACTAATAGATTCTTTGGTGCATTTGGACTCTTGAAGGAGTTTTAATGTTCTGTCAGAGGGTACTGGGTTTAATTAGTGAGGGGTACATAAAAATTAAGTAACTGAAAAGAACAGAAACATATTTCAGTATACTGTGTGACTCATCTGTGAATCATATTAAGGCAGTTATAATACCATAAGCACTGAATATTCATTTCACCAAAGATTGTCACAGAACATGTAGAGGGAAAGAGTGAAAAATGTATGGGGTGGTAAGGAATGGAAATGTAAGAGCACACAAACCTCATCTTTCACGTGCAAAAAAGTCACCCAATAATGTCTTAAATTGAAAAACGAAGAGACAGCATTCCAAACATGCAATTGGGACATATGGAGAGTCTTAACCTGGGATCCCCAGAAAGTAGAGCCTGAAACAAAGGCTGACATGCTGTTCCTCTATTATGAGTTGCAGTAACAGAGGAGAAATGAGGGGAGTGAAGTGAATAAAGGGGAATCACTGATCAAAGGTGATTGTCAAATTATAAACCACACCAACCACTCTTGATATCAAGCATGATTGATGGCTTATGCTCACAAGACCATCCTGTGACAGGCTGTGACTTGAGACCGTCCATCCATCATGGTGTGAGTAAAGAGGAGACTTAGCCACCAGCTTCTGTATCTTATTGGTCAAAGCTTCACTTCACATTTTTGAGTTAAGCAAACACAGTCATCAGGTGTGCCAGGTAAAGCTCACTGTCAATAGGGAAGCCCTAGGCAAGAGACGTGGGAGGTGGAAGGCTGGAAGCGAGAGCCTGTTTGGTCATGACTCAGTGAAATTGGAGCCCATGCAATGCTGGTCACTGTGCAGGTGACAGAATAAGTAGTCAAACTCTTTAGAGACAAGTGAGATCTTCTGACTCTGAAGATGTACGCAAGAGGTATTTGATAGGGGCACCTGGGTGACTCAGTCTCTTGGGTATCTGCCTTTGGCTCAGGTTGTGATCCTGGGATCTTGGGATCCAGCCCTATGTTGGGCTCCCTGCTCAGCAGAGAGCCTGCTTCTCCCTCTCCCTCTGCTGCTCTCCCTCTCTGTGCTCTCTCTCTTCCAAATAAATAAATAAATAAAATCTTTTTTTAAAAAAGGGGGGGTTTGATAATGAAGGTATCAACCTTCATTATCAACCCCCCCCAAAAAAAACTAAAAGAATTAAATGGAATTTCTCATAAAAAGAGGGAACGGGGGGAAATAGAGATTGGGGCAGGTCTCTTACTATATAATTTTATTTTCTAACTTTGGGTCTGTATTATTAGATTAAAAAGACAAATTAGATTAGATTTGTATGTATTATTAGATTACAAAGAAAAATTTAAAAGTGATTAGAAGTGGAATAGTAGAACATTTTATTCTAGACACTTATTGCAACTAAGAATTGCTTTTAATTTTAGCAAAGAAAGGCTAAATCAAAATAATTGCTTTTAAGTTAAAACATTTCTATTTCCATGTTACTAATAATTCCATGTTACTAATTGAATGCAATCAATTATCAAAATTCATAGACTTGGCCAGCAATTCTCAAACTCTTTGGTCTAAGGACCTCTTTACACCCTTAAAATTCCCACAGCTTTTAGTTAAAGATATTATGTTAGAGAATAAAATTGATAATTTAAAATATTTTTGTGTATTGACTCACCAAAAATAATATAATAAACCTAAATTGTATGTTGTCATAATAACATATTTTTTATTTTAAAATAACCATATTTTCTAAGTTAAAATACTCCAGTGAAAAGAGTGACATTGTTTAACATTTTTAATTCTTAAACTTCTAGCTTAATAGAAGACAGTTCATATCTTATAATGCTTCTGTATTCAATTTGTTGTGTATGTTATTTGGTTGAAATATACAAAAAAAAAAAAAAGTGACCTCACATAAATATGTTGTTGGAAAAGAGAGGACTATTTTAATAGCTTTTTCAGATAATTGTATTTATTCTTCATTAGTTCTATACCAAAATGTGAAATCAGAAATAATATCCATGAACTTTTTGTATTCTGGTACATCAAAAGTCCTTGGCCTATCTTGCACTTTGAATGGACCTTTTTGTTAACCATGCATGATTAGTCCCTTAAAAGCATTGGTCCACTGAACTTTTCAGATCTTCTAAATGCTAACCCATTTCACATCAAAAATCACATTCATTAATACTGTCATTATTCTCATTAGAAAAGACTTCAGGTATTAGGAAACTCTCTAGTTCATGGTGGTGAACACAAGTTTTCCAACTTTTGAATTTTTGTGTGAAAGCTCAAATTTTTTCACTGGCAACAAATAATGTCATTTGCTTCTTTAAAATGGTCAGCTCACTTCATTGAGTTTTAAGAAAATGTCTGCCAAATAAATCAGAATAGCCCTAGTTTGCCTGACAGTTGTTCTTCCAAATGAAGGTGATATTCCATGAAACAAAGAAGCTAGTTCAGCATATAATGCAAATATACACGTTTTTCTCCAAGACAACCATCGTACTTCAGTACTTTTTCCCCAGCTTTATTGAGATATGTTAATATAATATTGTGTAAATGCAAAGTGCACAATATCTGATATATGTATATATTGTAAAATGATCATCACAATAAAGTTAACACATCTATCACTTCACATATTTACAAATTGGGGGGGGGAGAGCTTTTAAGATCTACTCTTCTTAGCAACTTTCGAACACACAACACTGTATTGTTAACTACAATCATCAGGCTGTAGATTACACCCCAGAACTTATCCATCTGATAAACTGAAGTTCGTATCCCCTGACCACCTTCGTCCACTTTCCCACTCTCCTACCCCTATCCCTTACAACCACCACTCTGCTGTTTCTGAGTTTTGCAACTTAAGTACCTCATGCCTACTTCCCACTTTGTCAGATCAGAATGTTAACATGACACACACTCAAAGCTTAGGATTTAATGAAATTAATAACCTTTACTGCTTAAAAAAAATATTCTTAAGCATAACCGGCATTTTTTTTTAACTGCAAGTGTATAGCAATGAAAAATATAATGACTACTAGTACAATTTGGTACCATCGCCTCAATTCATGCTGAGGTGCCGGCAGTTTTATCTACCATTGCTTTTTCACCATGCTTGCAAATGTCACCCCAGTGAAAAAGGCAAATAACATTTTAGTATTATTATGGAAATAACTTTGCCCTCTAAGATATCCAGAACGGATTTCAGGGACCCACGGGCTCAGTGGATGACCCTTTGAGAACTACTGATACAAGCACAGGTGTCATAAATGATTACAAACAAAACTCCTCACTTTTTTGCCCGGCTGAAGAATTGAGTTTAGCATTCAAAGTTGTTCAGATCGTACATAGGCAGTAAGACACAACAGCAATGACACTTGATCACAGCTTAGAGGACCTAAGTCCCAGTGTTGTCATTTACTATTCATAGGGCCATAGACTGTGCTCCTTTGAGTGTCATTCTCCCCATCTCTATGTTAGAGATCATTCCATCCACCTGTTACGGGTGTTGGATACACTAAAACTACTCTAAGAGTGATCCCTGAAGCCTCAGCACCAATATCATCTGAGAACTTGTGATATATGCAAATTCTAGAGTCCCAGCCTACACGTGTTGACTCAGAATCCTTGGGAGTGAGACCCCCAAATCTCTCCTTTAACAGGTAGGTGTCCAGGTCATTTTTATCCGCACTAAGTTTGAGAAGCACTGATGTCATGGAAGAAACTGTAAGCATTATGGATTTACATCCTAATGATGATAAGTAGAAAAGAAAATCTTGCCAGTCAAAGAACTGCATAAAGATAGCTATTTGTGTTTTTGTTTTACCTCCCCAACCCCACACACACACACTAAATATTTAGACATACCTTATTTATATGTGCATCATGCACTATAGGGTAGCCCTATCTTACTGTTGTTAAGATATAGGTGTTCCACTGAGATGAATTAAAAATACAGAGCCAAGAAATAGCCTGGAGAAAAAGGGAAACAGCAAAGAGCATGTGTGGAGCAGCAGTGGGAAATAATGCTGGATATAGTTAAGTAGGTGATGAAATGTTGACACTTTTCACAATGGGCAAGAAGGAGGCACAGAGTCTTGACTAGTAAAATGACATGAGGAAAGGCATGTTTTAGGAAACTGATTTGGGAGCCATGGTACAGAATGAATTGGAAGGGAATGGATATGAAAGCAAGAAGGGTTTCATTGGGACCCTACATTTTTTTCCTCCCCATAGAACAAAAAAACCCTCCACTGAATGTGGACAAGATCTACACACTCACAGACATTCGTCTGGTAGAAGTAAAACCCACGATAAAGAAAACTGTAAGAATGAGTATATTATGTATTCATTATTTACCCCAACACAGCACTTTCGCATTCCATTTCAGTTCCAAGCCCTCCCATTAATTCACTGACCTCTTGTTCTTAGAACTCTTGTTCTTAGAGCCTACCTCCCTACCTGCTCTTCTTTTCTCAGTGAAAGAAGGAAATCTCTCTGCCTACCAAAATTTCTAAATGATAAGAAACTATTTTTGCAAGAATTTCTATGCTAAAGGAGAGGAGAAGTGAAAGAGCCTCTTATTATCACGGTCAGGCCTCTCTTCTCAGACCTAGAAGGAGTTGGCAACAGCTTTTTTAAGATAATGCTTTGATTTTAGTATTTTAAAAAAAAAGAGAAAATTGTGGGTTAAGAGGAGAACAAAATGAAAACAGAAGAGAAGTGATGTCTGTGCAGTGCAGGCTGGGAAAAGATTAACAAGTCAAAAATACAAGGACGTTGGAGCTGATGTTGAGTTTATCTGTTTGTGTGTACAGGGGACAGAACCAGGTCAGAATGTCCTACTGCGATTTATCTGTCCTGGAACGGAATTACCCTGAGTAAAGCTAAAAGCATTTAATGCAGGGTATAGGATAGCAATGGTTGGAGAACCCTCTGTTTTGACCCCTAATTAAGCCAAGCTAATTACATTTATAAAAGATTCTCCAAAGCTAACCCTGTCAAAAGCATTCAAATTGCTCTGCACTTTTGGCTGCAATTACACCAGGAAGTGGAAGCTAAAATGACTTAGGAGAGTAACTCAAATCATGTGACATTAAAGCTCTGAAGGAAGGCAAAACTTTAAAATCACAGAGTAGGGAGTAGATTTTAGAATGGGGGTGGGGGGTAGGGGAAGTAGTTTAGCATCTTTGACACTGCATCAAGGTGCATCTTTGACTTACTTTAAATTGAATCCAAGCACTCAGATTCAGTTAAGTGGGGTGAAATACAAAGCCTTTTCAATGTTTCCTAAGATTTTTGGATGAAAGTTCAATGAGAAGGCAATTTATTTATAGCAGTATCATATATATGAAAAATGGAACTTGAAAAGAGTTCTTGAGAATGCCATTTCTCATTTAACCATTTGAATTGAAAACGAGACTTATTTATTGGGTGAAAGCATGGCAAGATTAACATAAACCATAATTACTTTGGTCCCTTTTTCACTCATTCACAGGTAATACCTGGTATATTTCTAGGTAACAAAGATACTGCCTTGAGCACTGCATAGACAGGCTTCCTGTCTTTACAGAGTTTATATTCTACTAAGGGAGATGGAGAAAAAAAGAAGTAAACACATGACTATAAATATACAACATGTAAAGTACATCGTAAGTGCCAAATAGAAAGAAAAGTGGCTAAGATAGAGAAAAATTAGAAGGTATACTTAAATAAAATAGAGGAGGCATCTCTCAGAAGATGGTATTAAAGTTCAGACCTCAGAATGAGAAACCATCCCTGCAAAAGGTGGAGAGAATCCCCCTCCTGCAAAGACAGCAGTAGCATATAGACCCGAGGAAGGAAAGAGCTAGACATGTTCAAGGATTGAAGAAAAGACCAGCGTGGGCAGAGCATGGTGGACAAAGGGAGGAGCAGAGGATGAAGCTGGAGACAGAGGCAGGGATATGAAGACTCTCTCAGTTATCCTGCTGAGAGAAAGCAGAGAAAAATGAGGACAGAAATATGTCCAGTGGATTTGACGACTGTGGTGTTACAAGTGACATTCATTAGAGTAGATGCAGTAAAGTAGCCAATAAGATTCAGCAATCAAGAGCCTCGCTGCAATGAGTAGGAGAGAAAGCCTGTAAGAAACAGAGACTCACATCTCTTTCTCTCTCTCTCTCTCTCTCTCTCTCTCTCTCTCTCTCAAATTCGCCTGTGAGCTGAGGATGGGAGGACTGCTGGAGGGAATAAGGGGACTCAGAAGGTTTTGGGTTTGTTTCCAAATACAGGAAAGGCCAGAGCATGTTTGTATGCTGGTAGGATTGGGAATGGTCCAGGGGACAAGGAAGGGGCGGATGAGAAGCATGGATGGGATCCAGAGCATAAGCAAAAGACTGGATATAAGCAGAAACAAGATAGGAAACAAGACTGTGCAGTGTGAAAGGTCAAGGTGGGAAATGCCCTACGGAAGCTTTGGCATCACTCTCCTCTACTTCCCACACCTCAAAGCCTCTGAGCTATTCCTTCAAATTTACTTACTTTTTCTCTCCTGAAACTCTCTCAGTGTAAACTATTGACATATCCTATTTGCTTGAAAATCCTTAAGAATTCTATTTAAACAATTGTTCATTGTCCTAAATACCAAAGGCTTCCAAAGGTAGCACTGCCCGTCCAAAGCAGAGGTTATTTTCAAAAGGTAACCCTACAGTTTTGTTCATATAATATAATGTGGTAAGTAAAACATTTTAGAACAAAAGGTAAATTAAAGGTGGTCCCTCCTCCCAAAAGAGGTAAAATCCAGAATCACTACATGCAATTTTCCATACAGTTTCCCTCAGTTCTTTTTATTATCAAGGTCCTGATACTCATTTTTCCATCCATGACACCTTTCCTATCGGTGTGGCATTCAAATCATTTCTTGAATATAATAGCCCCATCGCTTTTCAGAACGTGTCTCTTCTCTGACAATGTGCGTATTTGTGTATTCCTATATCCCCCTTATTTACTTTCCATTACTAAATTAGGAAAGAAATAATAGATTTAAAATAAATCATATTACTGCTTTGTCCAACTGGATAGGTAGGTCATTTTCAAATATAATCACAAATGCTGTTTTGGTATAAAAGAGTTCTTAATTTTTCAAACCCAGCTGCACTAAGTTATTTTAAGCCTTGGTGCCATCAATCAGTTGCCTGACGTGGAAGAGCATATAACTTAGATAAAGCTGGAGAGGCTGGAGAAATCACCACAAGTTGCCAGTTAGAAGGCTGTTTGCAGCAGTGATACAGGCTGGAAAGTCCCCTGCTCTCCCCCCAAAAAAACCCATGAAGAAGTTGATGTGGTATGAAAGCTAATAGTTTACAGTGGTTCATGTCATCTGTCATCCCACGGGACCACAGACGCAGGAGATGAGAAGAAATTCATCTTTTATGCTGATGTCACACTGTGTCATTTTTTAATTGATGGGCATTGATAAGTTTCACTTGATATCAAAATTAATCCTTAGGTTTGTAAGTAAAAGTAAAAGCAGTGGTGAGAAAGTTTCAAAAAAAGTTTCAAATATCTCTAACTTGCACAAAAGCCATCTAAACCTTGGAAGCATTTCTAACCTTCTACAGAATGAAGGCATTTCTCCTACAGTATGAGTTTTAAGTAGGTAATTTTATTTGTTTACTGTTCCTGTCTTCATTAAGAAATATCTGCCCACAAAAATTATGTCTCGGTTCACAAACGCACGTAGCCGGCCAATATGAATAACTCCAAACTTTTTCCAAACACCAATTACATTCAAAATTAGATTCAAAAAAAAAATTTTAAAAAAAATAGATTCCACTGCATACCCACCAGAATGACTAAAATTGAAACAAAGATAACAAATATTGGTGAAAATATAGAGCGAATGACCTCTCATATCGTTGATGCTCGCACAAATTTGTAAACCTGTAAAAAAACCAACTTGGAAAACTATAACTATTAAAGCCAGTGGTGTGCTTAATGTTCAAATGCTTAACAACTGATTCTCAGAAAGGGGTCAGAAGTCTGATTTGTAGCACTTGCCTATTTCCATGGTAACTCCGCTGATGGCGAGCGTCAGGTATTAATATGACATTGCTGAACAGGAACTTGGGAAGACATGTGCAAAATAGATTCATGTGAACTGGTACAGGTCACTCCATCTCTCCTTCGACTGGAGTTGAATCTTCCCCATAACCTTGAGATTTTTCTCCTAATGGCAATCCCTCCAAACTCATATATATGTTCACCAAAAGTTACCTACAAGAGTGTTCATTGCAACAAAATGTTTAAAAGCCAGAAAGTGGCAACAACCCAACTGTCCGTGTATAAGGGAATGAATAAGTCATGCTATTTGCATGCAATGGAATAATATTCAACGATGAACAACTATTGCTGAACACAACATCACAGGTGAATCTCTCAAAACACAGTGTTGATCAAAAGAGCCAGGCGGCAAAGAATGATGATTTCACACATATAAAGTTTAAAACCAGCTAAGACTACCCGGTGGTGCTAGAAATCAGAATAATGGTTACCTTTGCGGAGTGGTAGCACCTGAGGAGGGAGACGAAGGATTTTCTTGAGCAGGGCACGGAAACACAGGTTTGTTCATTCTGTAAAAGTTCCTCGGGCTGGGCAGCCCAGGTGGTTCAGCAATTTAGTGATGCCTTCAGCCCAGGGTGTGATCCTGGAGACCCGGGATCAAGTCCCACATCGGGCTCCCAGTGCATGGAGCCTGCTTCTCCCTCTGCCTGTGTCTCTGCCTCTCTCTCTCTCAGTGTCTCTCACGAATAAATAAATAAAATCTTCAAAAACAGAAGTTCCTTGGGCTGTGAACTGATGATCGTGCACTTTTTTTCTGAATGTATGTTACACAACAAGTTTACTTAAAAAAGAAAATTTTTCAAACATAGCAATTATGCAAGTTCATTTTCCTCAGTGGTTCTTCTTTATATTAATTATCTTAGCTGTGCATCTTTTGAAAACAGCTTGGATGTTAGAGATCGACTGGATTTCAGGTCCTGGCTCTGCTATGTACAAGCTATATGACTTGGCCCATATCACCTCTCTAAGCTTTGACTTTTTCATTTTTTATATGAAAATCACAATAAAAAAAATAAAAATAAAAAATAAAAATAAATAAAAATAAAAAAATAATTTAAAAAATCACAATAATATCTCCTTCATCAGCACATAACAAAGATTAAAAATATATATTAAAGTGCCAATAGAGTGTCATTTCTAGAATTCATACTCAGAGCAGCCCGAGTAATCTCTTCTTAAGAAAATATACATCTTATTATATTAGTCCCTTGCTTAAAGCCCCCCAATTACTTAGAATAAACTAAAATCCTTACCGTGGTCTGCAAGGCTCTACATGGCCCCTGCCCTCCTCTGTGACTTCAGTTCCTACTATACTCAATGCCGCTTTCCGCACTCGAGCCATACTGCCTGTTCTTTGAACACATTTGGCTGTTGACACAGGGCCTTTGCTCAAGCTGCTGTCTCTGCTTGGAATTGAGTGCCACATACATGAAAGTTCAATTCAATTTCTAGGTCAGTCTTATATCAAAAATCATCTCACAAAAGACCTTCCCTGAACTCTCAATAAAGTAGTCTCAATCGCTCTCTATCCCGTTGCCCTGTTTTATTTTCAACACTACCTTTACTGGTTGTTGAAATTACCTCAACGTATCATCCGTCTCCTGTCATGTAGCCATTCCCCTCGACTAAGCCAAAAGAAGGCAGTGACATTGTTCAAGTGTTATTCACTATTCTATCTTCCAGCACTAGAAGAATGTCTGGCAGATAGTAGATGCTGATTGGAAGAATGGATTAACTGATGAATAAACCGTAAGTACTCCCCCCATCCCCTCTTACCCCCATAAAAAGGGCCAGTGTTTCCTTCAAGGATGCTTCCAATACAATCTGGATTGGAGAGGAAGAGAGGGCCCCTTGGGACATCTGTATATCTCAAAAGATTTTATGAATCAGGAAATATACTGACTGCATTTGCTTCTTGAATCATTCAGTCTTCGTGTGACAATTCTCATTTCTTTCCTATTATACACCTTAACTATCAAGGACAAGTTCAAAAGTCAACTAAAAGAAAAATGTGGTATACCTCCTCATCATGGTAAAATGCATACATTTGAAGAAAAAAACAGTTTGAAATTGTAATCACACAGGACATTGAATCTCATACTTGGGATGCTGTGTTACACATAATTTTTGTAACAGCATTATACCTTTTACAGAATAATGCTTAGAGCCCTTTCTGCCTCATGGGATTTCAATGGAGAAATCCTAAAATCCCTGCCTTCGACATGACTCTTTTAAACGCAGCTCTTCTTGCTATCCCTGGGAAAATAGATCTTTAAAATCTTAGTCATTTTCCCAGGCGTAATTGAGCAATCCTTTCAGGACGCTAGAAATATTGTTCATCCCCACAGTCTCTTGTCTACTGCAATTTGTATTCTCTTCCTTATTATCTAGTCTGGGACTAAAATAATTTATTAGAATTAAAACCAATCACCAGGGGCACCTGGGTGGCTCAGTCAGTTAAGTGTCTGCTTTTGGCTCAGGTCAGGACCCCAGGGTCTGAAGTGGAGCCCCGAGTTGGGCTCCCTGCTCAGCGAGGAGTCTGCTTCTCCCTCTCCCTTTGTCCCGCCCCTGCTTATGGTCTCGCTCTCTCTCTCTCAAATAAAAAAAAATAAATTAATTAAAAAAAAAAAAAACAATCACTGGTATGTAAACCAAATCGTCAGAGGGAATTTTTCTAATGTTTCTCTAAGCTGAGTATTTAGATCTGCTATTCAAAATTACTTGTGTTTGAAATTATTTAAAAACACATTTAACAATCCCCAGAGGTATTAAAATGATATATAGTCATTCTACCAAGTTATGAAAACTAATATAAAAAATTTATGTCAGCTAATTAATTTGGGAGCCATCAGAAAGATTATTGTTTAAAACAACAATGAATTATATCTCCAGTTGCAATTTAAAAGAAAAAAGCTACCTTATTAAAAGGGATTTTACCATAATCTAACACAAAAGGAGTCTGCTTCCTTATAGCTCACATAGAGATGTGCTGGGAGTAGGGCAGGAAAGGGTGCAGAAGAGAAAAATGGAAACGCAAGACAAATGTTTTGGAAACCTTAGAGACTCAGCCTGGTAGGGGTATGTCTGCTTTAGAGAGAATTAGTATAGAGGAAGAAAGATGTTGGTGCCTTTGATCTCTGAGAAACCCTGGAGAGGCAAGACTTACACAATTCTGGGTTAAAAAGAGATTAAAAACAAAATGCTTACAGGAGATGGGGTGGCAAAGAGAGCCAGAAATTTTTAGAGTAATAGGAACCAGCAAACACAGGAATTAGGATCAGTCTCTAAATTCTCACACTTCATTCAGAGCTTTCTTCAAACTGCTGAAACCATGTTACTTCATAGCATTTGGGCCAGCCTTATGAAATATTTTTTTTTAAACTGACTCACAAAGAATGAAATTTCCCTTCAGTATTATAATTAAATAAATGTTGTTAAGAGGAAATTCTCATAATGAGTTTAGAAATTAGATCATTTCTTTTCTCAAGAGGCAGCCTTATTTTATAGTCCAGATGGCAACACTGACCCTTATTAACACAAATTAAATTGCACATATCACCTAAATTGTGCCACGTAGTTTTATCCAAGAAAAACAATGAATATTAGCAGCCCAGTTTTACACAGAAGTTTCTTCTCTGATAAAAGAAAGGGCACTCATCAGAAAAGATGAATCTTACCCTCTTACATTGAGATCTGAATCAGCCATGTAATTACTCTCTAAGTATAAAAACATAATTTTTGTAACAACTACATGTTGGAGAACACCAAATTAAACCTATTACTCTAACTTCAATTGCTTTGAGGAATGATGTCACTGATACAATTGGATGGTCCAGTACAGTTAAAAATTAATTAAAATCGGGTAGCCCAGGTGCCTCAGCGGTTTAGCGCCGCCTTCAGCCCAGGCCCTGATCCTGGAGATCCGGGTTCGAGTCCCACGTCGGGCTCCCTGCATGGAGCCTGCTTCTCCCTCTGCCTGTGTCTCTGCCTCTCTCTCTCTATCTGTGTCTCTCATGAATGAATAAATAAAATCTAAAAAATAATAATAATAATAATTAATTAATTAAAATAAATGAAGAGAAAATATGTTTGAGATGTTTCATTAATGAAATCCAACAAATGGGAGTTCCCTTTATATAAAGTAATAAAGTTCTCTTCATTTGAAAGTTTTCAAAACACATTTCAGGTGGATAATAATTATGAGGAAAATTACTCCCTATATGAGGGTGAGAAATTCTATAAGGGACACCGTAAGACAGCTACACGAGGAGTAACATGAATTTCTGACAGAGTCAAACCAGAGGCAAAGAAGAGCAATTGTAACTACAGTAAATACGGCAATAACCATACGGACACGAAGCAGTAACTGACTACAAGGGAGCAACTGAAGAAATCCACACTGAGCACCTGTTATTTTATAGCAATGGTTAACTTAACAATGTATGCAAATTTAATAATTTTTCCATAATGTGAAATGCACTCAGCAAACCACAAGATTCAAACTCTAGGTTTGAATTATTTGGAGTTTGACAACCAAATTACCACCTGGAGAGGCCGTCGTGTAGGTACTTACTGGTTATGAATGTGGACTCTGCAGGCCAAATGCAGATTCCCATCCCACTCCTGCTAGTGTTGGCCTTGCCTCAGTGACTTGACCTCTGTGGGCATCAGCGTCCTCACTCAAACACAGGGATAATGCTAGCAGCAGCAGCACTGATTTTATATAAAGAGGCCACAATATCTTTCAGCTGTCCTTTTCTTCTCTGATTTTACCATGATATAGAGCCAGGCTGTCCACTTTGCAAGACCAGAAATGGGTCTTTATCAATAAATCCAAAGCCCACCACATTCTCAGGAATAACTTTATAATAACTAAAACTGCAAGAGATGGTAAGTAACTAAGAATGCCAATCCTTAAAAATAATTCCATGAGGTAAACATCATTTTACTCCTGTGTCACAAGAGGAAACGAGGTTTAGAAGTTTAACGCTCCCAAGATAACAGAGCAGCTAAATGGCAGAGCTGCTCTTTAAACTTAGCCTGTAACACTCCAATACCACCCTGCAATAATAGTTCCCATAAATGTTTTTATTCTGCAATAAAGATATATAAGGACACCTACATTTTTATAATCTAGCACAGTGGTTCACAAAGTGTGATCTGGGAAGTCCTGGGGGTCCTCAAGACCTTTGCAGGGAGACCGTGAGGTCAAAACTATTTTCATAATAAGATGAAAACATCATTTGCCTTTTTTATTCTCATTCTCTCGTGAGCAGACAGTGAAGTTTTCCAGAGGCTATATGACCTGTGATGTCACAACAGATTGAATGCAGAAGCAGATATAAGAATCCAGCTGTTTTCTATTAAGCCAGACATTAGAGAAACTTGCAAAAATATAAAAAATGCAGACTTCTTGCTAAAGTTCATTTTTTAGATTTAGAAAATAAGAATATCTTTTCATTAAAATGTTATTTATGTCACCATGTAATGAGTTTGTTATTTTTAAATAACCAAT
Organism: Canis lupus dingo; assembly: GCF_003254725.2. Classification (NCBI taxonomy): domain Eukaryota; kingdom Metazoa; phylum Chordata; class Mammalia; order Carnivora; family Canidae; genus Canis; species Canis lupus. Next base: position 6,171,297 of record NC_064280.1, read on the forward strand.
ACATATTTTTTTTAATTTGTTGTTTTAAGTTGGAATATACCAAAAATCTCTAGATATAATGCACTTAAACAAAAGCTCATTGGGGGCCTTAATTTTTACGAGTCTAAAGGGATCCTAAGAACAAAAAGTTTCAGAATGTGGAAGAACACTCATAGCATTTATGACATTGTCAGTACAGAAGCACAGGTGAGGAAAACAAGATTATGCAAGGAGTGGTTTTCAATGAGCACCTAATTTAGCTTGACTGTTATCTGGGCACCCTGAAATTGAATGTCATTTTTATCACTGCATCCACCCAAACTGAGGGCATTTTTTTCTATGATGAAAGACTTTCCAAGAGATTATTGCCAGGTGATACTATGTGATTTTTAAAAATTGTATGGGAGTAAAGTGGAATATGCATTAGGAAGTGAGAAGCTGAATGCCTTTATCATGAGATTTTATTGTGTGTGTTTTAATAGGACTTCAAATTTTAAAAGATATCAAGGAATTCCTTCAACATGGTATATTGAAAGGGTGTGAAGTGCTTAGCTTGCCATAAACTGTGATGAGCCTTTCACTTAAAAAAAAAAAAAAAAAAAGTATGTATGTGAGCTATAAAAATGTAGCCATAATGAAATTCTACATAATTGCCATATTATATATCACAGTATGTGTTTTATACTATGAGATAGATATAGATATAGATAATACAAATAAACTAGTTAAGTGAGAGAAGAAAATAGGAGGTTCGCTTGAACAGCGTGACAACTTTCTTAATACGTGGGTGGGTAGCTAGCTAAATGTTCACCATACAAATTAACATCCCTATAGATAACCTGTGATATTTAGATGCTGCTTGTCATCTCCTGTTTTTGAGCAAAGTAACCGTAGAAAATTTGTATTACCAAAATTCTTTTATTATGTGTCTTTTATGGGTTTTAAAAAATCTTTTCTGCCTTATTTCTCCTGTATAGAGAGTGAGTAGTAGAGCATAGACAGAAATAATTCTCACATACTTAGACTAATGCTAAGGGTTGCAATATGTAATAACCGCAGCCTTCAAGAATGAAAATGATGATGAAAATATATTAACAAAACAATACCGATTTGCTAGACAAAGTTTGGCACATGCATGCATAATCTACATCAAAATAGAGGGATGGGAAGAATGCCGTAGTAAAAATACCTGTCCTTTTAATAAAACAGGATCAAAATACTTTACGCCAGACATTTTGACTCCAAGATTTCCAGGTCACTATTTGACTTAGATTCCTTCAAGTAAGTATAAAAGAGCAAAATATGTGAAAAGAAGACTGCGAAAATAAACATATGACAAGCAAAAGGCCATAAGCTACTTCTCAAACACAAAGAAAATACAATCAAATGCCTTTGACTCTTCCACAGATAGGAAGTCATTTTCTTAAAGCAGGTGGTGGTGTGGAAGAAAGAAAGAGACTTGAGCTTAATACCTAATGTTATTAGAGGTAGAGAGCATAAACTCCAGACTATTTTTCTCTCTGCTTTACATAAAGATCAACTCCTGAATTAAAAATTTGAGTTGCACGTGGGATATTTAGTTTCCTAGAGGACCTCTAATGGTCACCCAAGATACACATTGGCATACGAAATAAAAGCTGTTTATATTATGCAAATGATCAAATAACAAGAAGGATCCTGAAAATGTTCTTTAAGGTAACAGAAATTTTCACTTGATAAAATAGATTTAGTGTATATCAAAAATACTTAAACGTATACTATTAATCACATAGGAATAATATTAAATAATATTTAATATTAATAACAATACTAATCATATAATCTTTAGGAATGTATCTTTTTTTTTTTTTTTTTTTTTTGGAATGTATCCTAAAGAAAGAATCTGACAAGGGCTCCAAAATGTTATGAATAGGGAAGTTTATGTCAGGATTGCTTAACAACAGAATGTAATGTCAACTGGTTAAACAAATTATGGCATATCCATATACTGAAATACTAATGTAGTCATCAAGAACAATAATGATGACCTTTGATGAAAAGAAATGTGTTAGCAAAATATTGTTTAATTAAAAAGCAAGTTAAAGTCAGGGCAAAGTAGCATAACCCTTGATACTATCTTGGCTAAAAAATTACATGTGTGTGTTTATCTGGAAGGTATGTAATAAATAATTAAAAGATTAAAGTTCATCCTTGGTGAAATTATAGATTCCTTAGACAAACTAATTTTGTACTTTGTCCTGTAATAAGTATTGCTTTGTAGTGATGAATACATTTTTTATAAAAATTAATATATATAAAAGGATACTGACCCAGTTCACATAAAAGTTAAGAAAGAAGCATTTTTCCTGATCCAACCAGTCATATCTATGACAAACTTTGCAAATATCTTCAGAACAATCTTTCTGGACTGGCTGACATGCTTTTCCTTTCTCTCTAAAAAGCTGAAAGACAATGCAGACTAGGCACAATTTTTTCGTAGAGCTTTATTTTTCAAACCACACTTTAATTTATAAAACAACAACAACAAAAAACACCATAGATTTTTCTTCTTGAAAGAATAAAGAATTTTTATTTAGGTGATTTTATAATAGAGTAATAACTCTAAAGTTAAATACATAAAAATAATTAACCATTCTCTTCCATCACTGTCAAATTGGAACATGAATTTCATCTTTTATGTGATGTTGGAAAGAATGATTTCTTCAAGGTACCTGAAAGCAACAACCAGTAGAAGCCTCTGCAAGAAAAGCAGACTTTGTTAGTATGCAGAAAAACTTGCTACATCTGACTGATTACAAGTAATCCGAGCAAATAACAGATAATCAGGATCAATTTCTCTCTAAGCAGACCAGCAGATAACCACAAAGTTAGTAAATTTGACTCATGGTTTAAAAGGCTAAGTTTATCCAATTATCCATAGCAATAATGTTAAGAGTATTTATAACCGTCAATTACAGAACGACAAAGCATTAGGATAAATTCCCATCCTCGTGAATAATTTTTTTCCTATCGTATCTTGACCAGTTGTACTGATCCAGCAAGAGTTGAAATTTAAAACCAATCAATTTGAGACCTTTGTTAACAGGACCCAAACTAATATGGATCACTGAAATTAGTGGATGTTTTTTCTTAAATCCAACTTCCTCCTCCACTGACTCTCTTTATCAAAACAGCCAATAAGCCAAACTGCAAGATAACCAGAGCTTGCCTTTTGCTTCTGGTTGAAGTGCTTAATTAGAGTGCCCTAAATATAGACCCAGAAGAAAAGAATCTGTATCATCACAAAAACTGCCCTTAAGCTAACAGCTAAATTATTTAGAATCTGCTATACTCATCAGAAGATGAAAACCACAACATGTTAACAGAAAAACTTCAAACCGGAGCTGTCAAACTTGCACAAAACCATTGTTAGACCTGGAATAAAGTGAAAGTAGAAACATCACTAAATTTCATTTAGTTTGTCTGGCAAAGTGAGTTGACTCAATAAACTTCAGCCTTACATACCTCCTCACCTGGATACATTAGCCCAAAGTTGTAGGAAGAAAATACGGCTAACTCCTAATAGGGCATATATAACTGACATAATATCTTTAATCACATTTTTTTCAGAATTCTACCTGCCTACAACTCACTGTTTGAATTACAAATTACTTAGGGTGAGGAGAAGCACTGAAAAATTTATATCATGTAAGCTCCAAGAAAATTTTCTTTGACAATTTCCATCTGGCACATTGCATTTGACAGTGGCAACCCTCATTCTCTTGTATGATGTAATGTATCATGACTGGTATAATCCAGGCAGATCATCTCAAAGGAGCACTCTGCCAAGAACACCCCATGGGAAGTAACTTTCTTCATGGGTAATGAATGTATAACAGATAAATCCTATATTTTATGTTCCCTGACATGATATGGCCTACAGCGATGACATACAAAGCATTTTTGTCAAATTATTTTATTTTTGTCATTTGGCTATTTAGTAATTATGTATAATTATGTATAAAGAAATATTCTAATATCATAGTTATATCATATGTATAAAATAAGTAGATCATAAAGCTCAGGCTGGATGTGGAGTGAGAGCAGGGAAAATTCTTAGGAAAATCATGTTATACAATATTAGATTCATAATATTGTATAATTCTTTTTAACTTGAGAAACATTTTATAACTATCACAGATAACTGACATCAAAATTAACCAAATTGCCTGTCTCCACAACCCAAATTCACTGAGTAAATATTCAGCTCTTCAATTTACCTATTGTTTTCATTATCCATTACTGTAGAACAGACTACCTCAAATGTTAGGGGCTTAAAACAACATTTATTATCTCACAGTTTCTCTAGATCAAGAATCCAGGTATAACTTAGGTGAGTATTCCAGCCCTGAACATCACTCAAGACCCAGGATTCACTTCCAAGGTCGTTTATGTGGTGGTTGGCAGGATTCAGATCTTAAAAGGCTGTTGTACTCATTCATGCCTTATTTCTCATGAGCTATTGGCTGGATGTTTCCCTCAATTCCTTCCTTGTCAGGTAGGCTCTCCAAAGAATAGCTCATAAAATGGCCATAGCAAGAGAGAGTGTAAGAGAATGATAGCAGCTCAAACACAGAAGTAATATTCCATCAATTTAGCCATTTGCTGTTCATTAGAAGCAAGTCATTAGGTCCAGCTCACGCTCAACGGGATTCCATGAAAACATGAATACCAGGAAGTAGAGTTCATTCATTGAGAGGCATGTCAGAAGCTACCTACCCTTCACTCACACTGTTGTTATAAAAATGAATAGTCTGAAAAATATTTTTATTCATTTAATTAACATATATTAAATCATGACTCCTTGTTAGAGAATCACACATGAAAAGAAAGTGATCTGTTTTACAAAAAAACCTACTGATTTCAGCAGCAAAAAGTCTAAACCTCAAAGGAGAAAGTAAAGTCAGATCCTAATGTAAAATACGTATCATTTTTGCAGGATCATTCTTTTTGGCTCTTTACTTCAGTCATCCATGTCACATTTCTTCCTTTCCTTGGCAAGATGATGCCAAAATTAATACCTAGTGCTGAGAGAATTGGTAATCCTTCAGTATTATATGGTTACCACAGGCTCACTATTGAAATGGGCAGCATCAGAGTCAAAAGTTCATACTGAGAGGCACCTACTTCCATTTACAGTCAAAAGAGCAGGATTTTCCTTCACTTATTTAATAACATACAGTGAAATAATATATAGATAACACTAATATGTCCACATGATGACTAATTCATAATCACTCCTTATTGTCAGCCATGCACTGCTCTAAAGCACTTACCTACTAATACACATTCATTTACATATATACTTATTAATATATGGATATCTACATGTAAATTCAAGAAGTCTCTATTAATTGATGGCTATTAATATTCCTGAGATACTTACAGTGCAATTAGATGAAAATTACTCAACTTTCAAAGCCTAGAGTTTCTGCCAATCCCCTTCAATCAGCACTGAGACCCACTAAGTATCAAAGATGTCAAGACAATTACATAATAAATATAAAGTGATTCTGCTTACTTTGTACTCAACTAGACAGGTTTACACACATTTCGAATTTACTTCTTCTGAGTGAATAAAATAGTATGCTTGGAGAGCTGGTTACTTTATTGCTGCTGAGAAAATTATTTTTAAATTCCTAGCATTATTTTTTTAATCCCGAGTTATTTGGTTTTGTTCCCTCAACAATAATACATAGACAGATTCTGGTAGAATGTTTGAATTGTTTTTGTTTTTTCTGGTACAAAATTTATATTAATATTATATAAAATATACCCTAATATGTATGTAGTGTCTTTTTAAACTTAAAAAAGTAAAATAAATGCTATGTCATCAGATCTAAATTTAATTGAATATCTACTACACTTAAGGTGCTTTACTAATGCTAAAATGTGCTTCAAATTTTTCCACTTTTAAAAGTTCTGCAGTTTGTTAGAAACTTCAATACAAATAAATTCATGTGTTGATTTTAAATAGCAGCAATATAAGAAAACCAAAACTCAGCCTTTTATACATTGAGAATTCTAATAGGCAAGCTGAAAAAGAATATCTTGCCACTTGCCTTAAATATTACCTAGCTAGTGGGTAGTTATGCAATAACAGAATCGCCATTCTCCCACATTCATAGGTGTATTGTGCATATATTTTTTTCTTCATAAAGGGAGCCATTTCACTCTGAGCACCACCTGTTTATAGAGAAGACAATTTCTACCACTACTTTTTTTTGCAAAAATAAATGTATGTGTATATGTATTACTATATTCCACATCCTCATTTTCAGATTACACAAATAAGTTCTTATTTAGTAAACGTATAATCCTAGTTTTTTTTCCTGCTCTTCTCAATGAAACATTTGGAGATACACATTAGCAGATGTGACTGCTTGTATGGCATTGAGGAATGTCCATGTTAAAGAACAAAAGCAGAAAAGGACATTTCAGAGAATGAAGAAAAAGGATTCTTTAGAGAAGTCAGAGATGTTAGTAGAGAATGTAGAATTAAGAAAAGAAATAGCTTTCCAAGGTCTTCTGGTGAATTTTATTGCAGATTTATTTCACTTAAACATAGTATCTGCTAAAATGAGTTAGAGATGAAACAGACTGCCAGCCTGCACCACCAAGCCCTGACTCATCTCAGCACCTAAACCGCCTGGAGGTCTATGGCAAATTAGACTCCAAAATTCATATGGAAGTACAAAGGATCTAGGATAGCCAAAACAATTTTGAAAAAGAACAACATTGGAGGACTTATACTACCTGACTGCAAACTTACTATAAAGCTACAGTAATCAAGACAGTGTAATATATATAGCTCAATGGGACAGAATAGAAAATCTAGGGGAAAAAAAATCTCATACCTATGGTCAATTAATTTTTGACAAGGTGTCAAGGCAATTCAACGGGAGAAAGGACAGCATTTTCAACAAATGGTGCTAAGGCAACTGCATATTCATATGCAAAAAAAATAAACCTATACTTTAACCTCACACCATGCATAAAAATAAACCCACAATGGATCAAAGACCTATGTGTAAGAGCTAAAACTATAAAATTTCCAGAAAATAACATAACAGAAAATTTCTTTGACCTTGAGTTTAACAAAGATGTCTTAGAAATGACACAAAAAGCATAATCCATAGAAGAAAAAATTGATTTAAATTGAACTTTATTAAAATTAAAAACTCTTAACATGTCAAAAGATATAATTTTAAAAGAAAAAAAGATAGAATTAAGAAAGTGAAATATCAACTCAGATTGGGAGAATACTTCCAAAGTTTGAATTATATGGTATGTAAACTATAGTTGAATAAAATTGTTTAAAAAAATCCTCAAGGGATCCCTGGGTGGCGCAGTGGTTTAGTGCCTGCCTTTGGCCCAGGGTGCGATCCTGGAGACCCGGGATCGAATCCCGCGTCGGGCTCCCCGTGCATGGAGCTTGCTTCTTCCTCTGCCTCTCTCTCTCTCTCTGTGCGACTATCATAAATAAATAAAAATTAAAAAAAAAAATCCTCAAACCAGGGCTTGTGAATACCCAGAGGTACAGGATTAAACATTCATTTTATTCAATGATAATTTCGTACATTAATGTCAAACATTATTGTTTCATGAAAACAAATATACGTGCTGTAGATATTGGTAATGAATGAAAACAACCCAAATGAGAACAGAGGATATTTATTCAAAGCTTGCTATAACAAGGTAATCAGCACCCCCATCACTTGGGTTTAGAGGAAACTCAAAGGCAGTCATGGCTATGGAAAAGCTTTGTCAAGAAAAAAGGGAAGCCTCCAGGTATGCTCTGATTGGAAACTGTTGCTATGGTAGAGGTAGAAGCAGACTAATTAAAAATGAACCATCCTAGGTAATAGGTTTGGAGAGCATATCTGGCCTTATTTGCCCAGTCCTGAGTTGGAAGTTGGGGCAAAAAAGGAAACTTGACAGTTACTGACTAAGCCTTCACCATCTTGGGCTGTTGGGTGGGTTGTGGTTTGGTTTCCGGAACAGGCTGCTAAAGAAATTGTGGTCTGGAATCAGGTTTCTTACATGGGTCAGAATCCTATTGTCATATATGCTTTGGAAACTGTCTCTTTCTATCTTCAGTCTCTCAAGTTAAATGCCAAATCTGACAAACAAAAGACAAACATTGCATGAGGTCAGATAGACCATACTTCACTCCTTCTTTCTTCCTCTTTTAAAAGCTCTTCACACTTCATGCAAACAGACCTCCGGCAATTGGCTCTACTAATTTTTCAGATCATCTAAAATTGTCTTAAATTCAAGCTGATGTTACTACCTCTTCTTCCAAGTTTGCCATGTATTTTTGATGAGGGGGACAACAGCTTATATTTATAGAAAGCCCTCCTGAAGCACCTGGTCTCTTAATTTCCTCCCTCTATACAAAAAGTGTTATCAGCCATTCTGCAAGAGTTAATTTAATCCCATGTTATGAGAAAATTACCATCATCATGCCATTTCAAAAATAGGGAAAGTGAGTCTTGGTAAGGTTAGATCATTTATCCAAGGCTACCAGATGCATGACCAATCAGGAATTCCACCCTAGGTTTGTGTGACTGCAGAGCCACATCTTCAACCACAATATTGCTTATTGGAGAAAAAGCAATGATGTATCTACTTGGGGATATTCCTTCTTGATTCAAGTATAGCAAATATAGTCTCACCTCACTCTTTGGCATGTTCCGTGAATGCCCTCAAGTTCTGTTGTCATCAGCTATTTGCCCTTCAAAGCACACCTGGCCCATAAAACATGCCTTAGGCATTTTTTTTCTCAGACTTTGAAGTGAAATTCCTACAAAGATTATATTTCTACCAAAATCCCTACAAAATTCCTACAAATTCTCATGATCTCTGTTAGTAATGTTAGTGGCACCCAGTTTCTTAACTCTTACTCATTTGTCTGAAATAAGTACCAATTTATAAAGATACAGTCAAGAAAGTTACTATATCTAATTTTATTGGATTGGTTATTTGGATTTCCACATGTGCCACTGAAAGCAGCAACCCAGAAAGTTTTCAGAAATCCTGGTTGAAGAAAGGAGGTCTAGAAGCATTTTCTCTCTTAGACATTTTCACCCCCTACCTGTTTCCTTTAGGGGTCCCTGCATACCCACCTCCCACCCAACCCATTCACACTCAACCCATTATTAAAATATAGGAAGGTGGGGTGCCTGGGTGACTCAGCCAGTTAAGTGTCTGGCTCTTGATCTCACCTCAAGTCTTGATCTCAGGGTCACGCCTTCAAGCCTGGCACCAGGCTCCACCCTGAGTGTAGAGCCTACTGAAAAAAAATAAAATAAAACAAAGGAAGGTGGATCAGGTTATTGAAAGTATTCTCCGGGTATCATTGTTCCATATATTACGCTGCCAGGCCTCGCTCATATTCACTGCTGGCATAGCTTACTAGCACAGTTAGTGGGTGACAGTTTTAATTTAAATAAATCACTTGTAAACCTATGAGTTATTCCTGAAGAGAACATGCACAGCCTTGGCCTACCGATTTCTACTAATAGTACAGATTTTTATGCCCCTGATTATATTTCTATCATAAATCCCACTTTTCTACAGATCCAAATTTCCCACAAAACTGTATTTTGAGAATTATATTACTACAAACAAGCTGTTTAGTTTCATTTCAAGTAACTTATTAATCCGGTTTCACTCACTGTTCCTGGCTACACTGCTTATCTGAGCTATGCCTTTTCCTTTTCACTCCAGGGGAGTAAGAACTGTTTCCTGGAATGAATGGGCATCATTCACAGATGACCTCGTGAGTTTCTCACACTGATCCTGTGATGCAGAATCAATAGTCATCCTCCAAGGATGTTTTCTCTCTTGCTACACAGACTATCTTCTGTTGAGATTATGATTTTAAAAATCATAATAAATATAGAAAAAGAGCTATTACACTTCAAAAATCAAAGGTGTCCTCAAAAGATTGTATCCTTTGCAATCCAAAAATTTTATATTTTAAAATCAGTTCAGTAACTTCTGGTTCTCAGCTCCTTATAGAAAATCCTCAAACAGTATGATGTCATTAATAATGAGGGGTGTTGAAATAATTTTAATAGTAATAATTAGAATGTCAATCATATAAATGATTTACTTTCTCTTCTAAATTAGAATGGATTCAGGGTTATCCCCTGAATAGTACCACTCTCTCACTCACTTGCTTTCCTATCGGCTTTCTAAAATTGGAAGAAATAGTTGAAGTTGCAGGTAAAGAGAATTAGACATAACCTGCAATTTATTTTTCCACTGCCACATCCCTTAGTGAGCTATCATTAATGATATGCCATTAATAACTACAGCAATTATGAATCATTATAATGCTTTGGCACTGATTTTGTATTTGGTTCCATTTTCATTTTAGTTTTACCCATGGATAAATTTTTATTAAGAAAAGAGAAATAAGGAGATCACAGCAAGGCATTTATAGCATAGGTTTTCAAGTACCTTCTTTGTACAGGAAAAGGAAAACTTTTTTCAAAGGGAAACTTTCATAGAACTCCAAAATATAAAACAGAGAAATGTGAAATTGCTCTAATTCAAACCCTGGGCCAGAGACCAGTCTGCCCATTTAGCCTTTAGCTGCTCCCCTTTGTTGAGACTTGAAGTACATCCACAGATGTGGATGTGATTCTACTGACCATTATTTTAAAACCAGTGGTTTCCATTAGCCTGACACATGAACCACCATGATGCTATTGACATTGAGTGACAGTCCAAATGACCAAATCAAATGAAGACCAAGTGATGATGCTGGTGATATTAGCCATGATGTTCTTCATGTGATGGGTTAAAAATCCATAAATAGTCTTAGTTAGCAAGAAGATATATTTAATAATAGTGCCTTCTTTCGTGTTGGGCATGGAACCTAACACAGGGCTTGAACTCAGAACTCTGAGATCAAGACCTGAGCTGAGATCAAAAGCTGGATACCTAACTGGCTGAGCCACCCAGATGCCCCATTAATAGTGCCTTCTTGAAGAGGTAACTGCACTCCCATGTTCACTACAGTATTATTCACAATAGCTAAGATATGGAAACCACCTAAATGTCCATCAACAGAACGGATAAAGAAAATGGGATATATATATGTACACTCAATGTGTGTGTGTGTGTATATACAATGATACACATACACACACATGCACGTGTGCTGGAATATTATTTAGCCTATTCTTCAGCCTTTTGGAAAAAGGAAGTCTTGCTTTGTGCAACAATATGAATGAAACTGGAAGGACATTATAAGTAAAGCCAGACGCAAAAAAGACAAATACAGCATGTTCTCACCTAATCTATATGTGGAATGTAAAGGAGTCAACTCACAAAAACAGAGAATAGAAGGGTGTTTGCAGGAGTGAGGGTTGGGGAGTAAAAATGGGGAGACATTGGTCAAGATATGATAGTATAATTGTAAATAGTATTTGTTGCTTTACATCTCCATAACTTTTTCAGAAGGTCAAGATCCAGATGTGCCCATTTGAGTGTGTTGTGGCAAGAAAAGAACATGTTGAAGTAACTCTTTTCCATTGTTTGAAGTACTTATTCTTAATCTACCTTATTTTTATTATCCTTTCATTCAGGCCTTGATTCAATTGTTACAAAACTGATTCAATGAGTTAGCAAAATAGAAAGATGTTATATTTTAGGCAATTTATAAAATTAACCACATACCAAAATGTATCAGGAAAGAAAATTTGTCAGAGAAGGATTTATTCTAAAATAGAATCTTTTACATTTAGAAGTCAGCAGATTAAAAAAAGAGTGTGAGTGTTGAATTCAGCACAGATCTACCTCAACTTGTGATGGGATTACATCCCAATATCCCAATATATCCATTTTAAGTCAAAAATGCACTTAATGCATTACACCTAACCTACCTAGATCATAGCTCAGACCAGGCTACCTTAAATGAGCTCAGAACACTTACATTAGCCTACACTTGGACAAAATTGTCTAACACAAAGTCTATTTTATAATGAAATGTTGAATATCTCATGTAATTTGTTGAATACTGTGAAAAACAGTGAAAGTGAAAAACAGAATGTTGTATGTGTACAGAATGGTCATAGTTGTATTGGTTGTTTATCCTCATGAGCACGTGGCTGACTGGGAGCTACCCAACATCATGAGAGAATATTTTACCACATATGACTAGCCCACAAAAAGATCAAAATTCAAAATTCAAAGTGTGGTTTCTATGGATTCTGTGTTGCTTTTGCATCATTGTAAAGTCTAAAAATCATAAGTTGAACCATTATAAGCCAGGACCATCTGTATTCTTCATCATTTTTCTAAGATAATTTTTTCCTCCAAAGTATATGGTTAAAAATTTAGAAACAATATTAACATGTTTCTCACTATGCTTTTTTTTCCTGCAGTGCATGTTTCCTGTAGCCTACTTCACACCACTCTCTGGGATGTGTAAGCAATCCCCATAGAAAAAAAGAGATCCAGCTATGCTCTGTACTTTTAAATTTTAAAATAAAACTGTTTCAATACACATAAAAAATAATAAAATAAATTAAAATAAAATAAAATAAAATAGGAAGAAAAATATTTCCCTCTTAGTTTAGACCTTGCTTGAAAAGTGGGCCAGGGTAGCAATCATAAATTATGAATAAAATGTGAAATGTAGATTGTAATTACATCAATGTATATCAAAATCCTCCTAAAGGTTATGGGAATCCTCTTTCTCAAACTGGGGACTTGCTATTTTTTTTCCATATTTACTTTTCAAATGGCCAAAGCAAGAATTATTCAGAGTGGAAAGGAAAGTCTTTGAGGAGTTCCTTATATTTTAATTTCCAATTTATCCTTGTTAGGGTTTATTTTCTTGATCCTAAGGAAAAACTCCATTTCAAAAGAAATAAACCAGGGCTACTTTAGTAAATACCTAAAAAGTAGATTCTGAATTTTGCTAGCAAAGTGACAACTGAATAGTAAGTGCTAAATATATACATTTGCTCAATTAACTAATTACTATGTTGATCTTAAAAATCTCCCTCTCTCATTGGCCTTATGATGATGTATTGGATGGGAAAGAAGACACAAAACACTCAAACTAAGGTTTTTTCCTCTTCCTCCTGAGAAGCCAAAAGGTAAAATTTCTTTATCCTTAGAGTTACTGGAAAGATTCCTTTTTCCAATTTATTCATCTCTCTCTCTCTTTGTGTATTCTTGCTGGTCCACAGAGAGGTTACTAAACTTTGAGCATGTACAGAGATAAATTTTAGATTAAGATACAAACTATTTGTCTTGCTGTAATATTGGACTGCTAGCCTTTTCAATGTTGTTGTTTTAACTTATGTATTTATTTATACCCCAATTCATCCAAAAAGAGTTTGAACTTAGAATTCTCCTAAGTCCTTTGTGTACCTCACTTAATTAATCATATCTAATACTTACCTAGAAATTGTGGGGTTTAAAAACACGAAGAACAGGGTGTTCCTGCCTTCCAGGAAATAAAAATATAACAGAATAAAAAGATATAAACCACTCTAACCACTGGTATACAAAGTCTAAGATAAAATGTGCACTATGAAAGTACTTGGAAGAAAAGAGACATTTTACCAGGAAGTTAGCTAAAATGCATGGCCATTCGACCTCTTTAATCCTAATGGCATTTGCCAGTACTGATTCATCTCCACATCCCACAACTTCTACATCAGCATATATGTATTTGTGTTTATAAGAATGATTGTGAATCATTAAGATATGGTGAAATTAATTTTATTCTTTATACTAAAGTTAGGAAGTGTGTAATACAGTTTTCAGGATTTCAATTAGGTTGAGTTCAAATCATTTTTTAGCTACATTTTTTAAGCATACAGTTGTCCAAAACTGGCATTTATCCAGAATACCTAATTCCCCTAGGACTCTGGATAAATTTAATGTAGCTATGTATTCTTATTATTCCACTTTATGCTTTAATTCTTTTTTTTTCAATTTTTTTTCAATTTTTTTTCAATTTTTATTTATTTATGATAGTCACAGAGAGAGAGAGAGAGAGGCAGAGACACAGGCAGAGGGAGAAGCAGGCTCCATGCACCAGGAGCCCGATGTGGGATTCGATCCCGGGTCTCCAGGATCGCGCCCTGGGCCAAAGGCAGGCGCTAAACCGCTGCGCCACCCAGGGATCCCGACTTTATGCTTTAATTCTTTTAAGTACCATGTCTTTAAATAAGAATTCTCAATATGATTATATACATTGCTTAATACAATTCTGGCCAAGTACTAGGCATTTAATTTTGTTGATATGTATGCAATTTTAAGGATCTCAGTATTTATTTCATGCAAAATTCAGTGCAATTCGGATAATATTGAGAAGAGCATGCATTACATCTCATTTATAAAAAAAACCAAAGTGGAACAATCTAAAAATCCTTCAATAAGGAAATAGTGCATAAACTACAGCACATAAATACAAAATATAGTGTTTCCTTTAATAAAAATTTAAATACATTAATACATTCTTATGTGAAAAGGTATCTTCAAGTTTTAGCTTCTGACCAAGATGCAGTGAAACAAGATTTATATTGCCCTTCCCCCAAAAGACCACAACTCAAAAAACCAGACAAAATACATGAAACAATAATTTTCAAGGGATTGAACATTAGGAAATGAAGGACAATGGTCCCTGAGGGACAGGTAACAAATCCTATGACTTCACCATAAAACATTTCCAGGCAATGGTACAGAGTGAAGGAACCCAGGTAAAACTCATTAGTTCCCTCAAGATAAGAAGAGAGATCTGAAAGCTCAGGAAGCCAAAGGGCCGGAGTTTGTAGGGTAGGACACCATAAAATAGATGCACAGAAAAAGAGCTCCGAAGATTGCAGAGGGTCCCCCCTCAATCTTTGGCTACATTCTCACCAATATTGACATGACTGCCTACATAGACAATCCAGCAGATTCTACAAAAATGTTACCAGAATCAATAGATCAGGTTAGCAAAATTACAGGATCAATATACAAGATCCACATACAATGTATTTCTATATACTAGAAACAAAGAATTAGAAACTGAAATTTATCATTGAAAAAAATAGTGTCCTACCCCATGACAAATTGGGACTTATGCCAGGTTGGCAAGGCCAGTTCAACATTCAAAAAAATCAATTAATATATATGATACCAAAAGTATACACAATGAATGCAAAAGTCAAGGAGTGGGACTATACCAGAATAAAGAGCTTTGCACAGTAAAGGAAACAATCAGCAAAATTAAAAGGCAACCAACATAATGGGAGAAAATATTTGTACACCATATATCTGATAAGAAGTTAATTCCAAAATACATAAGGAACTCATAAAACTCAATAGCAAAAATAAAAAATAAAAAAATTCAAATAACCTGATTTAAGAATGGACAAAAGACCTGAGTACACACTTTTCCAAAGAAGACACACAAATGATGATGGGTACATGAAAAGATGCTCAAGATCACTAATCATCAGGGAAATGCAAATCAAAACTGCAATGAAGTATCACTTTACACTGTTAGGATAACTATTATAAAAAAGACAGGACATAACAGGTGTTGGCAAGGGATAAAGAAAAACCCTTGTGTGCTGTTGGTGGCAATGTAAATTGATATAGGCATTATGGAAAACAATATGGAAAGTCCTCGAAAAAATTAAAATAGAACTACTGTATGATCCAACAACAACCCATTTCTGGGAATATATCCAAAGGAAATGAAATCAATAACTCAAAGAGATATCTGCACTCCATGTTCATCTGCAACTTTAGTCATAATAGCCAAGATAATGGAAACAACCTAAGTATTCATCCACAGATAAAATGGATTTTAAAAATGTTTCTCTCTCGGGGATCCCTGGGTGGCTCAGCGGTTGAGCACTGGCCTTTGGCCCAGGGCGTGATCCTGGAGTCCCGGGATCGAGTCCCACATCGGGCTTCCTGCATGGAGCCTGCTTCTACCTCTGCCTGTGTCTCTGCTTCTCTCTTTCTCTCTGTATCTCTCATGAATAAATAAATAAATCAAGAATCTTTAAAAAATAAATAAATAAATAAATAAATAATAAATAAATAAATTCTTTCTCTCTCACACACACACACACACACTAAAATATTATGATTTAACCATAAAAAAGAAAGAAACTCTTCCATTTGTGAAAACATGAATAAACATGTAGAACATTATGCTAAGTGAAATAAGCCAGATACAGAAAGACAAATGCCAAATGATCTCACTTATATTTGGAATCTAAAACAAAAGCAAACAACAAAGAGCAGAACAGTGGTTATTAGGACTTGCAGATGAGGGAAATGGGAATGTGTTGATCAAAAGATACAAAGTTTATGTAGTTATGCAAGTTACACAGTTATGCAAGATGGAGATATCCCAGAGATATAACATACAGTGTAGTGACCACAGTTAGTAATATTGTATTATATACTTGAAATCTTCCAAATGAGTAGATGGTAAATATTCTCACCACACACACACACACACACACACACACACACACACACACGTAACTGTGAGTGATAGATATGTTAACTAACTTGACTGTGGTAATCATTCTAAAATGCTCATGTATATTAAATCATCACATTTTATGCTTTTAAAACTTTTGTACAACCTAAATATGTTTTTGTCAATCATACCTCAATAAAGCTGAGAGAAAGAAAGAAAAAAATCAATTAATATAATTTATCACATCAACAGACTAAAGAACGATTACACGATCATATCAATAGATGCAGAAAAAAATTGACAAAATCAATATCTACTTAACAAACCAACCCTCATCAAACTATGAATAGAAAGGAACCTCCTCAATTTGTTAAAGAACATCTACAAAAAACTATAGCTAACAGCAGACTTAATGTTGAGAACCTAGAAGCTTTCCCACTAAGATCAGGAACAAAGCAAGGATTTCTTCTCTCACTGTTCCTCTTCAACATCACAGTGGAAGTCCTGGCTAATGCAATAAGACAAGAAAAAGAAATAAAAGATACACAGTTTGGGAAGGAAGAAATAAAAGTCTTTGTTTGCAGATGACACGATTATCTATGTAGAAAATCCAAAGAAGGGCAGGCCCCGCCTGCAGCCCAGGGCGTGATCCTGGAGACCCTGGATCGAGTCCCACATCAGGCTCTCTGTATGATGCCTGCTTCTCCCTCTGCCTCTCTCTCTCTCTGTCTCTATGAATAAATAAATAAAATCTTTAAAAATAATAATAATAAAACATTAAAAAAAAGAAAATCCAAAGAATTGACTCACACAGAAAATTCCTGGAACTAATTAGTGATTTAAAGTTTCAGGTTACAAAGTTAACATACAAAAGTCAATTACTTTCTTATATACTAGCAATGACCAAATGGAGTTAGAAATTTAAAATGTAATACCATTTACATTGGCACCCTCCAAAATGAACTGCATTGGTATAAATCTAACAAATATGAACAAAATCTACATAAAGAAAACTAGAAAAACTATGATGAAGGAAATTAAAGAACTGAATAATGTTCATGGGTAGGGGGACTCAATATTGTCAGATGTCAGTTCTTCCTAACTTGATCCATGGATTTACTGCAACCCAAATCAAAATCCCAGCAAGTTATTGTGGATATTGACAAGCTGATTCTAAAGTTTATATGGAGAATTAAAAGATGCAGAATAACCACCACAACACTGAAGGAAAAAACAAAGTCAGAAGACTGACACCACCTATTTCAAGACTAACTATAAAACTATGGTAATCAAAACAATGTGGTATTGGCAAAAGAACAGACAAATAGATCATTGAAACAAATATAGTCAACTGATTTTTGAAAAGGAGCAAAAGCCATTCAGTGGAAAAAAGATAGTCTTTGCAACAAATGCTACTAGAACAACTGGATATCCATTTGCACAAAATAAATATAGATAATAGAACTTCCACCCTCAACAATTAATTCAAAATGATTCATAGATCTAAATGCAAAATACAAAACTCTAAAGCTCCTAGAAGAAAAAGTAGGAGAAAATCTAATGAACCTTGGGTTTGGTGATGACTTCTTTAGATAATCACTAAAGGTATCTTCGGTGAAAGAAAGAATTAATAAGCTGGACTTTATTAAAATTAAAAACTTATCCTTTGCAAAAAATACTGTCAGGAGAATAAGACAAGCCATAGACTGGGGGAAATGTCTACAAAAACACACATCTAATAAAGGACTGTTATACAATATATACAAAGAACTCTTAAAACTCAACAATAGAAAATTAACAATCCAATTAAAAAATGGGCAAAAGATCTGAACAGACACTTCACCAAAGAAGATAAGCAGATGGGAAATTAACATATAAAAAGATGTTCCAAATGATACATTTTTAGAAAATTGCAAATTAAAACAATAGGATAACATTGCACATCTATTTAATGGCAAAAATCCCAAACACTTATAACACCAAATGCTGGAGAACATGTGGAGCAAGAGGAACTCTTATT
Organism: Canis lupus dingo; assembly: GCF_003254725.2. Lineage (NCBI taxonomy): Eukaryota > Metazoa > Chordata > Mammalia > Carnivora > Canidae > Canis > Canis lupus. The sequence continues at coordinate 6,189,797 of NC_064280.1, forward strand.
CACTGCTAGTGGGAATCTGAAATGGTATGGCCCTGTTGGAAGACAGTTTGTAGTTTCTTATAAAACTAAACATACTCTTACCACATGACCCAGTCAGTAATCATGTTCCATCATATTTGCCCAAAGAACCTGAGAACTTATGCCTTCACCAAAACCTTCATCAGGATGTTTATAGCTGCTTTATTCATAATTGTCAAAACTTAGAAGCAACCAAGATATCATTTGGTAAGTGAATGGATAAATAAACTGTGGTACATCCAGACTATAAAGTATTAGTTAGCACTAAAGAGAAATGAGCTATCAAGGCATGAAAAGATATGAGGGAACCTTAACTGTGTATTACTAACTGAAAGAAGCTAACCTGAGAGGCCACATACTATTGAGTCTGATACATATGATATTCTAGAAAAGGCAAAACTTATAGACAGTAAAAAGAACAATGTTTGCCAGGGGTTAATGGGAAAGGAAAGATGAATCGTGAAGAATGGAGAATTTGTAGGGGAGTGAAACTTTTTGTATGATACTATAATGGTAAATAAATATCATTATATATTTGCTAAAACCCATAGAATGTACAACATCAATAATGAACTCTAGTATAAACTATGTAAGTGATTATGATGTGTCAGTGTAGGCTCGTCAGTTGTAAGAAATGTACCACTCTGGTGTGAGATGTTGATAGTGAGGAAGATTGTGTGTATATGAGGATAGAGAGTATATAGGAACTCCTGTACTTTCTCCTCTGTTCTGCTGTGAACCTAAAATTGCTCATAAAAACAAAACAAAACAAACAAAAAACCCTACACTCTTCTTCCTTTTAAAGATGGAACCAAAAAACATGAAATGATGAATCAAAAAAAACATGAAACCAACCTGCCAAAACATGGAAAAGACCTGCACAAAACACCACTGAGAGGAATTAAAGATCTAAGTAAACAGAGAGCTATGCCATATAATAATAAAATGGAACATTCAGCATTGTTAATATTTCAGTTCTCCCAAATGGATGTATAGCCCATCACCATCAAAACCAAAATCTCAGGGATCCCTGGGTGGCTCAGCGGTTTGGCACCTGCCTTTGGCCCAGGGCACGATCCTGGAGTCCTGGGATGGAGTCCCATGTCCGGCTCCCTGCATGGAGCCTGCTTCTCCCTCTGCCTGTGTCTCTGCCTCTCTCTTTATGTCTATCATGAATAAATAAATAAAATCTTAAAAAAAAAAAAAAAGTCTCACCATAAATTTTTGTAGATAGTAACAAACTGTTTCCAGAATTCACATGAAAATACAAAGGACCTACAATAGCCAAAATAGTCTCTAAAAAGACCAAATTGGGGATCCCTGGGTGGCTCAGCAGTTTAGCGCCTGCCTTCAGCCCAGGACTTGATCCTGGAGTCCCGGGATCGAGACCCACGTCAGGCTCCCTGCATGGAGCCTGCTTCTCCCTCTGCCTGTGTCTCTGCCTCTCTCTCTCTCTCTCTCTCTCTCTGTCTATCATGAATTAAAAAAATAAATAAAATAAATAAATAGATAAATAAATAAATAAATAAAAAAGACCAAATTGCAGGATTAACAGTATCTGATTTTAAGACCTATTTTAAGCTACAGTGATCAAATTGGTCTGGTGATGACATACATGCAGACAAATAAATAAAAAGATGTAATTATAAATCCAGAAATAGGTCCAAATGTATATGGACAACCGGATTTTGACAGAGGAGCAAAGGCGAAGGTCGAGTGTGGGAGTGCTGACAGTACTAACCCCATCCTTGGCCCTCCATCTTGTTCATACCCACTGGATGACCTCTCTGGGGCTATATGTTCCAGGACCAAGGACACTTATATATGTTCCTTAGAAATGCTTACCAAGGCTGGAATATAGAGAGGCTTGCTTTGGCCTCCCATGAATCTGTTAGAGGTAAGTCTTTCCCTTCCCTGATGCACAGGTGACACCTTGAGATCTAGTTAAATGTTAGCTGTCAATTAAGAGCATACAAATCGTTTAAAGTGCATATAAATCACTACAGTGCCCTCCTGGCATCCCCTTGCCCTATAAAATCTGTAGACCAAGGTCTGGACTTTGCAGACCATAGCTGCTATGTAAACTGTGTGGAGTTGCCTGCTTTGTTTTTTCTGTCTCAAAGTGCCTTCTCAGTCTGAAGTCCCTCCCCGTCTTCCACCTTCTAGCACTTGTCAAACCAGGCAGGAGGCAGAAAAGGGAGCAAGCATGGATAAAAGGGCCAAGAAGGGAAAGCCCACTGTCCGTGGGGGAAACCCCAAGCTGACCAGCTACCCTCATGCTCTGTGCATTACAAGACTCCACAGAAAAGGAATTATGAGTAAAGAGACAGTGCTTTGAGAGCTGTCTCCCTGTCTCCCTGCTTGTAACAAGTGATAAAAAGTTCTTTGCTTTCAACACCCCTTTGGGTTATGTTGAATTTAAAGTACCCCAAACGATGATCCCTTTAAGTTGGGTTATAAATCTGGGCCACCCAGATGGGGCATGTTGGTGGTTTGTGTGCCTGGGTGGTCTGAGAGCAAAGCTGTTGGCAGCAGCCGCTCATCTAGTGCTCACTTAACTCTGGCAATTGGTCACCTTGGGTTCTCCACTAGGACCATCCCACTTGGTCCCTGGTAACTGAACTCACCTATCCCATGACCTTAGAGGTTAAGGGAACATCCACCTGAACATCCTTTGTTCCGCACCTGAAAGGACTGGGCAAAAAGTGAGCTTGGCTCTGCCACAATAATTAGTGCTCTCTGTTTTGTTAATTGCAAAGCCTAAAGGAACGCTCAGGGGAAATGTTTTAAAAGAAAAATTTCCTTGGTCAATACCCTGTGGGATTAAATCCTTATTGAAGTTTGAGCCTAGAAATCTCTGGGTGAAGGAGGTCAGAAGGTTTTTTAAGGATTATACTTCGGATGGTTTTAACTCTCAAATAGCCTAAATGAGGATCCTTTAAAATACCTAATTACTATGTGCGGACCCAACTTGAGAAAGCTGGCCATTGAATTAGACAATCTAAGTGGGATGCGTATTTTGATTGGTATTTCAAAGCTTCTAAAAACCCTGACAGGATACTATCCATGCAGGAAACTAATAAAATGTACCCAGAGGGGGAAAAGCAAATTGAGGAAAATGGAATCAGATGAGTAGATCAACCTATAAAGTTATTTGACTTGCAACCCAGTTCTGTGAGGATTTGAAAGCAGCTTTCCTTATCTTACAAAATTTACGAAGCTAGAAATGCTTCTCTAGAGGCAATCCAAAATTCACCTATTCCTTTACTGATCCTGAATCTTCCCCTATTTACCTTAAAGGCTTGTTAATCATTGGCTTCAGGAACCCAAAGTCCTTTCTGGGAAAACTTGTGTTCTTTTTCCATCTCATGATGTTATACGACTTGTCCTGTGCTTGAAATGTAAACATAACCCACAATCAACTGACACTGAAGGAAAAAAAAAAGGTGGGGTGGGGGTGGGAAGAAGACTTTTTAAAATACAAACTGCTAAACTGGGTCTTGTGTTCAAACTCTAGCACAGTCACCTCCAGATTAATTCCAGGGACAAATACAAATCTTAAAATCTTCTCTACAAATATTAGTACCTATAGGATCTTTACATCTATCTCTGTGTGTATCCACATGTGTAGGTTGTAAATGTGAGATATTTTTCTACCTCTGAATGGTATTGCTAAAATTACTTGGTAAAAGAGCTCTGTGTAATTGGTTTATAGGCCTTCTAAAACTCAGAAAGAAGGAAACTAACCCAGATGTTTTTTAAGTTCATGTGATCTGGAAAAATATTTAATGTTAAAGCAAATTTAAAGTTGTTTAAATAGACATTTCTTTAGAGTTATCAACATTAAAATTTTATAAAAAGCATGTTTCTGGAAATTATGACATATATTAATAAATTTGCCAATCCAAAGAATTCTGGTATAACAGTTCAGAATTGCTTACTATTTAGTTTTCAATGGAAAGTAAGATTTCTAAGCATTAAGAATTCTAATAAATGCAATCAAGACTACTAGAAATAATAAGGGAAACAACTCTGTATGCAAACAAAGTGAGGCATGTGGGATATCCGGGTGGCATGGTTGGTGGCTTGATCTCAGCTCAAATCTTAAGTTCAGGGTTGCAAGCTCAAGCCCCAAGAGGGGTAAAAAAAAAAAAAACAGAAGTAAGGTTTGTGATTTTGTTTTTTGTTGTTGTTGTTGTTTTGTTTTTTTAATAATAAATATATTTTTTATTGGTGTTCAATTTGCCAACATACAGAATAACACCCAGTGCTCATCCCATCAAGTGCCCCCCTCAGTGCCCGTCACCCACTCACCCCCACCCCCCGCCCTCCTCCCCTCCACCACCACCCTTAGTTCGTTTCCCAGAGTTAGGAGTCTTTATGTTCTGTCTCCCTTTCTGATATTTCCTACCCATTTCTTCTCCCTTCCCTTCTATTCCCTTTCACTATTATTTATATTCCCCAAATGAATGAGAACATACAATGTTTGTCCTTCTCCGACTGACTTACTTCACTCAGCATAATACCCTCCAGTTCCATCCACGTTGAAGCAAATGGTGGGTATTTGTCATTTCTAATGGCTGAGGAATATTCCATTGTATACATAAACCACATCTTCTTTATCCATTCATCTTTCGATGGACACCGAGGCTCCTTCCACAGTTTGGCTATTGTGGACATTGCTGCTATAACCACAAATGTTGGAGAGGATGTGGAGAAAGGGAACCCTCTTGCACTGTTGGTGGGAATGTGAACTGGTGCAGCCACTCTGGAAAACTGTGTGGAGGTTCCTCAAAGAGTTAAAAATAGACCTGCCCTACGACCCAGCAATTGCACTGTTGGGGATTTACCCCAAAGATACAGATGTGATTTTGTTAAGAAAGGCAGAAAAGGTGGGAATAGATTTTTGTTGAGGAATAGAAAGCAATTTTGTTCTAAAATGAGACTGGTTGTTTGGAGGGAAAACTTAGGACAAAATATAAAGAAAAAAGAAAGTTGTAGAAAGTTTGTCAAATAGGAATCTTTAGAAAAGAATTTTATGCATGGTCAGGACTAAGATTGGAATGAAAGAGATTTAAAAGTAAACTGGTATAAGATTGGAATTTGGTCTTTCTCTGTTTAAAGTTTTTGTAGGTTATTGGTCTATTCTTGATAAGAAATCATACATGGAGAGTTTTTTTCCTTTGCCAAGAAAACAAAACAAAATAAGACAGTTTCTATATTTTATCTTTATCAGGTCTTCAATTACTTAAGAAAACTGAATCTTATCAATATTAAAAGAAGTAAATTTTGCTAACTATGTCACTTCTGTATTTGCCTTAAGAATCTCTTATTGCCATCTTGTTTAATTAGGTAATTAAGTTTTATAATGATCTCTGCTCCTACTTGGGCATGTGCTTTAAAACCTTCTGATATTTTTAACAAAATTCCCCAAATTCAAATTCTAAATGAAGTTCTTAACTAATTAGGCTTGGTATGTTAAGTTACACAGGAAGTAATGTAAAATAAGTGCTGATAAACCTTTTTAGGTCATATTACCTGGAAGAATGCCATAACTATTTTAGAAATCATAAAAATTCCTAAGATTTTGATATGTCCTAGTATAATGCCATCACCTATAATTCTAATTATTTAAGTGTTGTATGTCACAGGAAAAAAAAAACAAATTTTCTTGTCAATTGCATTATAATGAACTTTCATCAGATCTTTAACCATGGCCATTTCTGAGTCTTTTGTCATTTACAGTTATTGTTCTGATGCTTTTGCTACATGTGTTTTGTCTTCAAGAAGATTCATGGAGAGAACTTTTGACAAATACAGATTTCTTATACCCTTTGGATCATAAAACCAAGCTGAGTAGGAATTTCTGGAATTAATGGGAAAACTGCATTCAAGTAGAACAATTATTATTAACATGAGACAGAATGAATCGAGGAAAATGATTATAGTTTTTATGACTTGTTTAAAACATTGCTGGTTCTCTAATGTTTACTCTTCCAGATTTAAGGAAACCATTCTTTTTTTCCCTACCTGGTCTCTCTAAAATTTGGAAATTCCAGTGAGCATTCCTACTCTCTTTTATTTTTTTTTTTTAAGATTTATTTATTTGGAGGGCTGGAAAGGGGCTAAAGGAGAGAGAGTCATAAGCATACTCTGCTCTGAGCATGGAGCCTAACATGGGGCTTGATCTCATGATCCTGAGATCATGACCTGAGCCAAAACCAAGAGTTGGACACTTAACTGACTGAGCCACCCAGGTGCCCCCACCTTGTCCTTTTTAAAAGATTTATTTATTTATTTATTCACTTACTTACTTGAGGGGGTATTCTTACTTGCAATTAGTTACTTGCATAGGTTCAATAAGAATCTGTATTCCTGTATTGGAAACATTGATCATATTACCAAGGCTTTGGCTAGAGTGCCATATTTGAGAGAGACACGCATAGACTCAGATATGACCAGATAGCATTAAGGAGGTAAGGTTGACTCTATGCAGCTAATGAAGTCTCTTGGAAAATTGGCCTGATACCTAGCTTACAGGGTTCCTAGGGCCTTACAGGGTGAGTAAGTAAAGAAGTAACCTTACAGGCTCAGGAACCTCAGAATATTTTGGGGACCTGGAGAAGAAAGTAACCCAAATATATAGCAGTGCAGGCAAGTCTGATGGCAAGTATTTCAGTAGGTTCTTAGCCTCAAAATGCTATTAAATGTTTACTCTGAAATTCCTTATGAAAAGTTCCAGCAAAGCTGATTTAAAAGAATCTATCTGGCCAGCCACTATTCTTGCTGTACTTATGTAAATAATTAGGCCAAGTTTGCTAAAACTGGACTTGTTTCACAAACAGTAGTCTTAGTTTGGCTATCTTTGATGGAAAGGAGGGTAACTTTAGAGAGGAAAAAAACATGTGTTTCAGTAACACACCTCTATGGGTGTTAAGATTCTAGTTCTGATTAATTGTTCCTGTTTACCTATAAACCTGGGCTGGATCCTGAATACTTCTGGTTTCCTTGCATATCTGGCTAATTTTCTACTCATAGGCCTAACTTTGGAAGCCTACCTGTGGGACTGTGGGGCTCCTGAAGTGAGACAACTGTTCAGCTGAAGTGACCTCATTACCAAATGTGAAATGAGCTAACATTACCAAATGTTAGCTAAGACTATACATGAGAGTTCTGAAACAATGGCCCTGTGAAAGATGGGGGCTCAATCCAGTACTAGGGATTATCTGTAATTGGATGCAAGGCAGTTTCATTCCACAAATCCTAATCTATGCCCCTTTTCATCAGGAAGTAGATAGAGTGGTTGTCACCCCATCCTTCAGAATGAGTAATGGTGAAAAGCCAGGGATGGTATTGGTTCATTGGCACCAAATAGTTACTGGGTTGTTACTAAATGAAGATTTACCATATCTATTGCCTTTAAAACATTTGTCTCATCACCCTTAGCCTCACACTGATGATGTCCCTCCCTGTTGCCTCAGGTAACATCTCCCTGTCATGGGCCACCACTTATGTCGAAATTCATAATCACTCTGACTGCTAGGGTCTACAAAATGCTGAACTTTGTGTCTCATATGCAAAAAGTTATTGACCATGTAAAGATCTCTTTTGCTAATGCCTTCACTAGATGGTTCACTTCTTTACAAGATTGCTAGAGAAGTAGAGTTCCAAGTGTTTTCTCTTATGGGTATATTAATCATACACTGCTGTCTATATTATTGCTGTGACATAGGGATGCAAGTCACTTTCTGATATCTGGCTGTAGGTTCATGGCAGAAGAATGGCATGTAAAATATTGTACTGGCCACAAAGATGTCAGGGGTGGAGCATAGGTGTGCTAACAATAGCGGCTCCATCCTTGCCCTTCCATCTTGTTCTTGTCCACCCAGTGACCTCTCTTGTGGTTGCATGTTTCAAGCCTCTTGGAGATTAATATACACACCTTAGAAACACCCACCAGGTCTAGAATGCAGGGAGGCTTGCTTTGGTCTCCCATGAATCTGTTAGAGATAACATAGTCTTTCCCCTTCCTGATGCACAGGCAGGACACCACAAGATCTAACTGAATGTTAGCTGTCAATTAAGTGCATACAAACCCTTTGATCTCACTACAGTGCCCTCCTGGCATCCCTTTGCTCTATAAAATCTGTAGACTGAGGTCTGGACTTTGTGGAAAATAGCTGCACATGTCTGGATTGTCTTCTGCCTGAAATCTCCCTGCCAGTAAATTACCCTGAATAAAACTCTGTAAACTGTATGAAGCTGCCTTCTCAGTCTGGAGGATACTTTATCATCCCTCTCCTCCTCTACCTTCTACCTTGGAGAAAGGATTGCCTTTTCCAATAATTAGGGCTAAAAACAATTGGATATCTAATGAAAAAAAATAATCCATACCTCAACAAGTATAAAAATTAATTCAAAATGGGTTATAAACCTAAATTTAAAACCTACACCTATGAACTTTTAGAAGACAATATAAGAGAAAACTCCTGTGATCTTGGCTTAGGCAAAGCTTTTTTACATACTTAAGAAGCATAATCCCTAGAAAAACAAACTAGAAGCATCTATGGAAAATAGTATGAATATTCCTCAAAAATGTCCTTATCAGTAATTCCACTTCTGGGTATACATCCAAAATAACTGAAATCAGTATCTTGAAGAGATATCTGCATTCCCATGTTCACTACAAAATTATTCACAATAGCCAAGATATGGAAAAGTAACCTAAATGTCCATCAATGGATGCATGGATAGAGAAAATACAATGTATACCATAAATTGGTATATCATTCAGCCTTAAGAAAGAAGGAAATCCTGCCAGTTGTGCCAACATGGATGAACCTGAAGGACATAGACTAAGTGAAATAAGCCAGTCACAGAAGATATCTGCATGATTCCATTTATATGAAGAATCTAAAATAATCAAACTCATGGAAGCAGAGAATATAATAGGGTTGCCAGGGGCTGAAAAGAGGAAGAAATGAGAAGCTGTTATTCAATGGTAAAAAGTTTCAATCATGCTACAGGAATAAGTAATGGAGATCTGCCGTATAACACAGCGCCTATACTCAACAATACAGGATGGTGAACTTCAAAATTTAATAAAAGGATAGATCTCACGTTAAGTGTTCTTACCACAAACATAAAACAACATAAAACAAAGGGACCCAAAGAAACTCCAGGAGGTGTTAAATATGTTTATCACTTGGATTGTAGTGATGGTATCACAGATGTTTGCATGTGTCCAAACTCATCAATTGTACATATTAAATATATGCCACTTTGGGGGTCAATTATACATTAATAAAGCTATTTTTAAAAAGAACAAATTGATACATTCAATGTGGTCAAAATCACAAATTTCTGCTCTTGAAAGATACTGTTAAGATACAAACCAGGACGAACTATTTGCAAATCATATGTCTGATAAAAGACTTATACCCAGAGTGTATAAAGTCCTCTTAAAGCCCAATAATAAGAAATAACCTGATTTTTTTTAATGGGCAAAAGATCTGAACAGACACTTCAACAAAGATATATGAACGGCTATTAGTACATGAAGAGATGTTCAATATCACTAGTCATTAAGAAAATGCAAAATAGAAGCACAATGAGATATCCTAACACATCTATTAGAATAGCTGAAATTTTTAAAAAGACAACAATTGTTGGCAAGGATATGGAGGAGCTAAAAGTCTCATACAATACTAGTGGGACTATAAAAAGATACAACCTTGGGACACCTGGGTGACTCAGGTCATGGTCTCAGAGTCCTGGGATCAAATCCCACATGGGGCTCCCCCTAGGGAGCCTGCTTCTCCCTCTACCTATGTCTCTGCCTCTCTCTATGTGTCTCATGAATAAATAAATAAAATCTTTAAAAAGGTAAAACCGCTTTGAAAAACAATGTTGCAGTTTCTTTAAAAACTGAGCCTATATATATATATATATATATATATATATATATATATATATACATTTTGATCTTGTCAATCCACTTCCAGGTATTTATCCAAGAGAAATGAAAGTGCTCACCCTTATAAAAGCTTGTATAGGAATATTCACAACTTTAGATTCACTAGCCAAAAACAGGAAATAACCCAAATGTCTGTCAGCAGGTAAATGAAAAAACAAAAGTGTGTTCTATCCATATAGTGAAACACTACCAAGCAAAAAAAAAAGGGGGGGGGAGGGAAATAAAGGAAGAAAAAGAAAGTAAAGAAATGAAATATTGATACGCATTCACATGAGTGAATATCAAAATCATTATGGGGAATGAAAGAAGTCAGATGAAAAATGAGTGCTTATCGTATGATTCTATTTGATATTCTAGAAAATGCAAACAAATCCTAAGTGACAGAAAGCAGATCTGTGGTTCCTTGAGAAGGGGAGGAAAAAAGGGATAAAAGGGAAGGCTTACAAAGGGAAACAAGGAAATGTGTAGGGTATTGGGCATGTTCATTACCTTGACTAGTGGTGTTTGTCTGACAGGTGCATAGATAGATCAAAATGTGCCTCGATATGTGCAGTTTATTATATGACACTTTTACTCCAATCAAGCTGTGGAATGAATAGAAATTAAAGCCCCAAAACAAAATAAAAAGTCATTCGAGTCACACCGTCCTTCTGGGCTTCCTCACACTGGTAGCAGTAGCCTGCCAACTTGTTTAAAGCCTCTGATCTGGCAAGCAGTGTGTGAGATGCCACCATTTATTTTTCACAGCTGACCACTGGCCACCTCTGCTTCCCTGCAAGGTTTCTGTGACCACTAGATTGTATGCCCAGCTCCATCACAGCACTCCTCATTCTGAGTTGCAATTATTTTCCTATTTGCCGAAGTTCATGAAGAACAATATAATGCCAGGGCGCCAGGGTGGCTCAGTCAGTTAAGCATCTGCTTTCAACTCGGGTCATGATCTTGAGGTCCTGGGATCGAGCCCTGTGTTGGGTTCCCCACTCAGCAGAGAGTCTACTTCTTCAGCTCCCTCTGCCCCTCCCCCATGCTCTCTCATGCATGCTCTCTTGCCCATGTGCTCTCTCTCCCTCTCTCAAATAAATAAATAAAACCTTAAAAAAAAGAAAAAGAAGAACAACAGCAACAAGCAGACAAGAACAGCAACAGCAACAAGAACAACTACAGCAGCAGCAGCAGCAGCAGCAGCAGCAGCATATGCCTTGTTCATCTTTATCTCCCCAGGTCTAGAATGACGCCTAGTTGAGGGATAATCTTTAAATCAGACAACAGACTGTTAAAAATCTTTGTGAAGTTTTTCCTTCTAAGGTGCTTACATTCTTGTTGGGGATCAACAATTCTTGGAAAACGTCTTTTTCCCTTGGCCCCACATAGTACATATGGTGCCAAAAATAAATTCAAAAGCTAAAGAATAAACTCAATCAGAATTTAAGAGGTTATATTTAAAGCTCAGGCTCCAGAAGATCTTTCCCGCTCTGCGTACTCAAGAAGAATTTAACTTCTGACTCTGTTGATACTACAGTGTTCAAAACACAACATGGTTTGAAAAAACCAGGTTTGACACTAGGTTTCTAAACAGTCTTTTTTCCTCCTTGTATAAATGGGCCTTAAGTGGTTACCGTTTTACCTCGATGAAAACAAAGAGCAGGCAATTTTTCCAGACAGAAAATTGCTGAGAGATATGGTTAAAGTGTGTGAGATGAAGAATGCGGAACTGACAGGCCGCACAGCAGTTGGTAAGTAATGAAAATGAGAACTAAGGTAGAATGTCCAAAGAGAGCCGGGGAAGGGCTCTTAGCTTATAAATGGGGAGGAGCGATTTGCTTTGTAATCTAAAAGTGTATTTGCCATATTCGTGCAATTCAGCTCAATAAACACTTCGAGAGAGGGCCCTTCATAAGCAGCCAAACAACATCTTCATAGCACCTGCCATAAAGGTAAGCATCTTGGACATGGACCATCTTCTGAAAAGATTCACGCTTATTTTGTATGATAACATACCCTATAGCTTTCAAAGTACTCTTACAGGCTTTATTTCAAATGATCTTCACCCCGAAATCATGGAGGAGAAAAGGACGGTATTAGCACCTCCATTTCACACGACTCTGAGAGGCTAAGGATGGTGCCCAAGGTAACACCGTGAATTAGTGATCGAGCCTGACCTAGAAACAGATCTGATTCTTACATCTGTATTCTTTCCACTGTCTTCCTCCTTATTCTTGCTGACCTTCAAAAAAATTTAAGGATGTCATCTCCTCCTAATCCGGGAAAAAAAAAAAAAAAAAGTCCCTTGCCTAAATCCTTCAGGCTTCTACCGTATTTCTCTTCTCCTTCTGTGCCCAGCTTCCTGATGGAATTCCTTGTTGACATTCACATGCCTGCAATCTGGCCTCCATCCTCACCATTGATGAAATGGCCCTCTTAAAAATCACCAACAATTGCTAAATCCTCCCTCCTTCCTTCCGCATTTGGCCCTGTTAATGATAGTTTGCTTTTTCTAAAAACCCCAAACCTGCTGGATCACCAGCACAGAAAGGTTTAAGATGAAAATTAAAAGATTCCAAGGCTTTTTAGACTTCAGGTAACAGTAGTAAAGGGGACCCTTGGGTGGCTCAGCCGATTAAGCATCTGCCTTCAGCTCAGGCCACCATCTCAGAGTCCTGGGATGGGCCCATGTAGGCTGAGCAAGGAGCCTGCTTCTCCTCTCCTTCTGCTTCTCCCTCTGTTCATGCCTTCTCTCTCTCTCCCTCTCTGTCAAATAAATAAATAAAATCTTAAAAAAAATAGTAAATTATTTTTAAAGAACCTTTATTACAAGCAAGTCCTAGATGATTTCATATATTGGGTCTCATTTTATTTTCACAATAATCCTGGGAAGCAGACCTTACCATCTCTGAGAGAAGCTGGATTCAGGGATCCCTGGGTGGCGCAGTGGTTTAGTGCCTGCCTTTGGCCCAGGGTGCGATCCTGGAGACCTGGGATCAAATCCCACATTGGGCTCCTGGTGCATGGAGCCTGCTTCTCCCTCTGCCTGTGTCTCTGCCTCTCTCTCTCTCACTGTGTGCCTATCATAAATAAAATAAAATAAAAATTTTAATAAATAAATAAATAAATAAATAAATAAATAAATAAGTAAAACAGTAAAAAAAAAAGCTCGATTCAGGGAAATTTAAAAGCCATATCCAATGTAACAAAGTTGCTTAAGTGGCTCCAGTTTCCTTCACATCGTAGCTACATCTTCCTTCCATGACCTGGCACTGTTAGAGAATGAGAAGGTTTATATAAATTGATATTCTAGATAACAGAAGTTTACCAATAAAACAAAAATTTTAAACAAAGGTTTTTAAATAACTTTTTTTACAGATACCTTGCCAAAAATGTGTTCTTCTACAAGATCATAAACATAATTTAACTTCTCCTTAATGCCACAGTCATACTATGAACATCTGTTACATTCTGTGCAAAAATTAAGTTTTATATGCATTTTTTTGTATTTCTGTTTCCTTATTCAGCATTAATCTTGTTAAGATTTGCTGATAGTCTAGCTTCGTATAATTATTTCAAACTATTTATTCTACATCGCTCTTTTAAAAACTACTAAGTGGGCACCAGGGTGGCTCAGTCGGTTAAGCATCTGCCTTTGGCTCAGGTCATGAGCCCCTCACCAGCTCCCTGCTCAGTCTGCTTCTGTCTCTTCCTCTGCCCCTCCCCTCTGCTTGGACAAGTGCTCTCTCTCTCTCTCAAATAAATAAACAAATATCTTCTTAAAAACTTACTAAGTAATAAAATAGCCAATATATTAGGAACTACTTGGAAAATATAAGTGAAATTCTTTATGTGTGAGATCGAGAGGGCAGTGTTTGCCCTTGGTTAGAGGTGCTTTGAGATATGTTGTGGGGGAGGGAGTTGTTTGCTTGTTTGTTGTGATTTTTTTTTTTTGTCTTGTTTAGTGTTTCCTGTGGCATTAATGAGTATTTCACTAAGAAAGAATTGCATGGTTAAATACATTTAGAAAATGCTGCAAATTCCTTAACCTTGGGTATTCTGAATACATTCTAGCTTCTTTTTTCTTTGACTATGATAAGTAGCCCAGTATTTCCTAAATATACTAGACTGCAGGACCCTTTCCTATATCACAAGAATCATGTTGAAAATGCTCTTCTACAAATATGAAGTTGTTGCAAGACCAACCTCTAGATACAAAGGATATCAAAATTCAAGTAGCAACAAGTATTTTTTTAAAGATTTGTTTGTTTGTTTGTTTGTTTGTTTGTTTGTTTGTGATAGCATGAGCAAGGAATGGGGGCAGAGGGCCAGAGAGAGAGAATCCTTAAGCAGCATCCCCACTGAGCAGGGAGTGCGACACAGGTCTCGATCCAAGGACCCTAAAATCATGACCCAAGCTGAAATCAAGAGTTTGGTGTTCAACAGACTGAGCTACCCAGACATCTCATTAATATTTTGAATGTTATGTTCTTTCTGAAGGAAAAATGAAAACAGAGAGGGATGCAAACCATAGGAAACTCAAGTATAGGGAACAAACTGAGGGTTGCTAGAGGGGACGTGGGTAGGGGAATGGGCTAAATGGATGATGGTTATTAAGAAGGGCACTTGATATAAAGAGCACTGGGTGTTAAATGTAACTAATGAATCACTAAATTCTCCCCCCAAACTAATAATACACGATGTTAACTACATTGAATTTAAATGAAAAATTTTAAAGAATAAAGAACATAAAAATGTCTTTCACTCAAGTAACATCTTTTCATTATTATCATCAATGAGTTTTACACGATTTTTTTCATACCCTGTTCATCCTACTGATCTTTCTATATATAGTTGTTTATAACTAGCTAGGTATTGATAGCTGAATAGATAAATACAGATGCAAATGTAGATCTAGTTATAAATATTACATTTCTGTCTTACTCTATCATGGGAATAGAGTCTTACATGTTTCCTACTGTCAATAAATATTAGTATAAATTTATATTAAGTCAGCATTGAATAACATTTAGACAAACCATTTAAAAAAAAAGAAACAGTGAAAACAGGATAAAAAAACATGTTCTAGTCATCAAATCTTACCAATCTATGGCATTTTCTCTATCTCATTCAACATTTATCATTATCATAATGATTCTGTGATTCCTATTACTTGTAGGCTTCAATGACCTAAATAATCATAATACTACTAATGAGTAATAATACCAGATGAATCAGAATATTGACTTTCCCAGAAGACAATATTTTAGATCTCATCTAGATGAAGTTCATCTCTTTTTAATTCAAATTAGAAAACATAGTGGACAGGAAGCAGAAGGGAGAAGGAGTGTAGAGATAATAAAAAAAAAATGTATTTTTCATCCAAGAAAGATTTTGGTGCCAAACAATCCCTAAACAAGTAGACCAATGCCAGATAAAGACAATTGAGATCCAAGGAGGTTAGAAATTTCCTAAAGTCAAACAACTAATCAAAAACAAGGCTAGGACAAGAATCCAAATCTCCTGGCAGCCTATATGTTGGTGTAGGTTTCACTCTACATAGTTTCCAAGATAGTTTATTAGCATAAAATTCCATCTTCTTATGTTTTCTAGATTTTAAAAAAGGACCTAAAGGGGAAAAAAAATAAAGACCTTTTGTCTGATGCTATTAAACTCAATAATTTTTTTTTTAAGATTTATTTATTTATTCAGTCAGAGAGAGCGAGAGAGAGGCAGAGACACAGGCAGAGGGAGAAGCAGGCTCCATGCAGGAAGCCCGATGTGGGACTCAATCCCGGGTCTCCAGGATCACACCCCAGGCTGCAGGTGGCGCTAAACCGCTGCACCACCAGGGCTGCCCTCAATAATTATTTTTAAAAGATATCAATATTCAGTAAATATATGACTTTTTGTTTGGCATCTTCAAAGTGGAGCAAGAACGTATTACTTATTTAGCAAACATTTTTATGGTGTTTCCCATATGTCAGCACTGTTCTAGGTGCTTTTCAGACATTAACTCTTTTAGCCACTGCATAATAGAGCCATTCAGCTGGCCTCTGTCTCTGGTTACTGGGAAACACCCTCCAAATCCTTGGAATATCCCAAGTGAGAGGAGTGTCCTAATTACTAAAAGGGGGCCTTACTAGTTTATGATAATGAGATGATTCATGGTGGGCTCCAGAAAAGTTTCTGCTAAGGAAATGACTCAGAACAGGGGCTGGCCATGTCACAAAGATCAACAATGTGATTAGAGGGTTGGGGCTTTGAGCCAGGTGATATTAGTCCAAACTTCAAGTAGTAGAGACGGGCTGGACAATTGAGTGCAACTGTACAGGCAGTTACTTAATCAATCATGCCTCTGTCATGAAACCCCATTTAAAACTGTGGACAACACAGCAGCTCAGGTGAGCTTCCCTGGTTGGCCATACTTTTGAGTGTTGTCACACATCCACATCATTGTGCTTGGTGGAGGTAACAATGCCTGGAACTCCACAGGGAGATGACTGGAATTGGAGTTGTATTTGGGCTCCTCCCAGACCTCACCCTATGCATCCCTCCCTTCAGTTGGTTCTGATTTGTATCCTTTTGCTCTAATAAAAGCACTGTCATAATATGGTACTTCCATGAGTTCTATGATTCATTCTGGCGAGTTATCAAACTTGAGAGAAACTTGAGCAGAAATCCTCAATTCATAACCAGCTGCTAAAAAGTGAGGATGGCCTGGGACCCCTAACTTGTGGCTGGTGTCTGAGGTGAGAGGAGGAGTCTTATGAAAAACTATACCATTAACCTGTGAAGTTTGGCTTAACTCCAGTAGTTAGTTTTAAAAAAAAATCATTGCAGCCACAAAGCAACCTAACGAAATTGGGGCTATTTAATATTCCTATTTTACAGATGAGGAAACAGGCACTGAGAGTCACCCAACTTCCTTGTGGGTGAAGCAGGTTTCAACTCAGATGGGTCTGGTTCCAGTTTTATGCTCGCCATGATACTGCCTCATCCAAAAACAAACAAAACAAAACAAACCCAAGTGCAGAATGTTTCAAAATTTTTTTCAATCCTTTGTTTCTCTCACCCACATCTACCTGGAGAACAATCTTTTTTAGTAATTAAATTTTATCGCATCTCCACTCATTCAACTTAAAGTTTAATGAAAATAATATTCTCATCTTTTTGCATTTATATTTCATCAATTTATATTATATTTAAATAGCCTTGACCAGCATTATGACAGGTTCTTTGACATCCATCACCTTCATCAGACACCTTTGACAAATGAGGCCATGGGTGAGAACTCAGTAGCTACCTGAATTTGTATCCTCTCGTTTCCCATCTATCACACCCTCTAACATCCTGTATCTCTATCCACTGTGGATCTTGACCTTTACAAAAAAAAAAAAAAGATTTTATTTGTTTATTCATAGCGACACAGAGAAAGAGAGGTAGAGATACAGGCAGAGGGAGAAGCAGGCTCCATGCAGGGAGCCTGACACAGGACTCAATCCCAGGTCTCCAGGATCACACTCTGGGCCAAAGGCAGCGCTAAGCCACTGAGCCACTGGGGCTCCCCAGATCTTGACCTTTTCAGTGATGTCCTCATTAGCCCTCTGGAATCTGCAGCCCTCAAACTTCAACGTATTGACTTTATCCAACCTTAGGAAATATCATGAGTTCCAAAGGGCAGGGATGTATAAATGTTTTTTAGCTATGGAACATTGCTGGGGGAAGGTTCCACGTGCCCAAGCTGTCGGAATCATTCCCAGGTTTCTCCAACTGAAAGAAATTATTTCTTCTGGGAAATTATCATAAAGCTTTATAATTATCTTTTAGCATTTAGAAGTATTTTTGCACATATCTTATTTGCCTTTTTTAGACAACAGTTTCCGTAAAACTCTTATCCACTCCTTCAACAAATATTTAACTCATGCAGTTCCTTGCCTGTTAGTATATATGACCTTGATTAAATTGCCTGCGGGTACAGATGGGAGAGTACCTGCTTGTCACTTTTCTACTTTATCAATATGCTCTAAAAATCACTAAGGTAACGTTTTCTGAGAATTGTACAAATATCCTACTCACATAATGGGCAGTAAATTCTTCAAAGAGGGAGTCAGTTTGCCATTAGAATTTAAGAGGCATATTTGCATTATTTTATCAATAAAGGGATAAAAACAGGTATGAATTTCTGTATAATGATTTGAAGTTAAAGGAAATTTAGTTGCAGTTCTGCTTTGAGAATCAATACAGGCAGAGTCACTGGTGTGTTAGTGATTTAGTTATGCCCACTATCCCCCCTAGATAGCCCATTTTAAATTTCCCTTCTTGATTTATTCCTCAGGTGGTAAAATCAAACAGTTCTCAAATATAACTAGCACTTAAGTCCTCTGACAGAACAAAAAGCTACAATAAGACCCTAACCTAGATTTCTTTTAAATTACAGAAGAGTAATCCTTCATCTTTAGTAATATAAAGGCTATCAACGACCTCAGAAAACATCTCCCTATACTCTCAGGTTAAACAACATCTC
The DNA here is from genome assembly GCF_003254725.2 of Canis lupus dingo. Taxonomy (NCBI): domain Eukaryota; kingdom Metazoa; phylum Chordata; class Mammalia; order Carnivora; family Canidae; genus Canis; species Canis lupus. Next base: position 6,208,300 of record NC_064280.1, read on the forward strand.
TCTGTATCCAGAAGGATGGATATCCAGGATATTTCCTGTTGGAAATATCATATATGCCCACAGTTCATGGCAGTGACTCCCATGTTTACAGAATGTGGCCCAAAAGAACTGCAGGGAATAGCTGCTAAATAGAGATATAGAATGAGGTCTAACACTGATCTGTACCACCTTCTATTTTGACTTTTCCCTATGAATTTCATGTCCTCAGTAACCACTAATGGGATATTCAGAAGGCATTTTGTTAAGTTCACAACCTATAGTTTAAAATTTTTTATTTATTTATATTTTTTAAGTTCAAATATTTATTTATTTAAATTCAATTAATTAACATATAATGTATTATTGGTTTCAGGTAGAAGTCAGTGATTCATCAGTCTTCAATAACACCCAGTGCTCGTTACATCACCTATCCTCAATACCCATCACTCAGTTACCCCATCCCCCTCCTTCTTCTCCAGCGACCCCCAATTTATTTCCTATGATAAAGAGTCTCTTATGGTTTGTCTCCCTCTCTGATTTCATCTTGTTTTATATTTCCCTCCCTTCCCCTATGATCCTCTGTTTTCTTTCTTAAATTCCACATATGAGTGAAATCATATAATTGTCTTTCTCTGATTCACTTATTTCACTTAGCATAATATCCTCTAGTTCTATCCACATCATTGCAAATGTCAAGATTTCTTTTTTTGATGGCTGAGTAGTATTCCATTATATTTATATACCACATCTTCTTTATCCATTCTTCGGTCGATGGACATATGGGCTCCTTCCATAGTTTGGCTACTATGGACATTGCTGCTATAAACATTGGGGTGCAGGTGCCCCTTCAGATCACTACACTTGTATCTCTGGCATAAATACCCAGTAATGCAATTGCTGGATATACGGTAGCTCTATTTTCAACTTTTTGAGGAACTTCCATATCGTTTTCCAGAATGGCTGCACCAGTTTGCATTCCCACCAACTAGGATTCTCCTTTCTCTACATCCTCATCAACATCTGTCATTTCCTAAGTTTTAATTTTAGCCATTCTGACCTGTGTGAGATGGTATCTCATTGTGGTTTTGATTTCACAATCCACATTAATTCTAAGTATACAATTTGGTACAACTTGTCTTAGAATTTAGTTATGTTTGAATAAGGAATGGCATTTTTTGGAAGTCCTCAAAAAGAGGAAGAAAAATGGAAGACTTTCTAAAGGGTTATAAAACTCTTTGTACATAAATACTTTTCAAGACTAGCCTTTTATAGATTGTATGGATTAGGAAGAGATGGAGTAATTCTTTTCTGTGAAATAAAGGCTTAATCCTCATGGAAGAAATTCTTGACTACAAGCAACTGATCCTTGCCAAATTCAATCTACTGAAAATATTTCCATTAACTATTCTGCTGAACCCCAACTTTACCTGGTCCTACCATCCATCAAAGCTGACTTACAATGAGACCTTGGGCTCCCAATTCAGAGGTCACTATGTTAAAAATGGAAGTAAAAACTCATAGATATTATTCCTCTTCATGGCTAAAGTGATGTTATTGACAATAGCTTTATTCCAAGACCTAACTGTGTCTCAGTCTTAATTGGTGATTGAATAGATCTTTGACATACCTCTAAAGCAGCAAGCTAGGGTGACAGATGTTAAGTAAATTTAGTGTGGTAATCATTTCACAATGTGTGCATATTTTAAAACATCATGTTGTATACCTTTAAATTATACAATGTAACATGGCAATTATATCTCAATAAAAATGGGGGAAAAATAAAGCAGCATGCTCAGTGGTGGTAGCAGTGGTGATGATTGTTTTAACTGAATTTATAACCTCCAGGAAGACAAGTATTTAAAAAAAAATAGTTTTTGTTACTGTGACAGCCAGCCTCCATGAGGGTTCCCAGCAGTCTCTGCTTCCTGGTATTCACACACTGATACAGTCTCCCACATTGTATAAAACAGACATTAGTAACCAATAGAATATTGCAGAAATATTGATTTTTCTTGGTGTCTTAGGTTCCATCCTGCTCTCTCTCCGCACTCCAACCTAATGGTTCTTAAGTTTTTCAGGGTAAGATTTCACAAAACCTTGTAACCTCCAAGCTAGGTCATAAAAGACATTAGGACTTCCATCTTACTTTCCTTGATCCCTCAGTTTGGAGGACACTAGCTGCCCTGCCATGAAGATATTCAAGAAATCCTACAGAGAAATTCACATGGCAAGAAACTAAGGCCTCCTGCCAACAGCCATGTAAATCAGCCATCTTGGAATCAGATCTTTCGGTCACACAAAGCCTTAGGATGACTGCAGCCCCAAACTCCAACTTAACTGCAACCTCACAAGAAACCTCAAGTCAGAATCACCCAACTAAGCCACTCCCGACCCAAGGAAACTATTAAATAACTATTTGTTTTAAAACACTGGGTTTGGGGTTAATTTGTTATGCATCAGTCAGAAACTAATACAGTTACCAACACAAAGATGATTGACCAGGGTGGAAACACAATATTTGACCAACGAGTAAATACTCCAGTCAGAAAATTATTGGTGGTAGAGAGCCCTATGCCTTCTCTTTCCTGATTACTGGTATCATCTCTTTTTTAGCACTCTGTAACAAAGTTTCTGATTTTCTGCCCTAAACCTATAAAGGTAAGTAGCAAATTGAGTTGTGAGGACAACGTTAAAGTGTCGCTAGTGTTAAGTGTTAATTAAAAAAAGAAAGAAAGAAAGATACAGGATCAAGGTTGAATTGTTCTTAGTCCAATTGGTGTGAAAACCTTTCAAAATATAATTTATTTGCAAAGAAGATGAATTAAAAATGAATATTATATTGTATTTCAAAAGATATTTGATCCTTTATCTTAACTTCACCAGGTGAAGCCAATGCTGGACTCTGCTTTCATCTTAACCCATATAGCCTGATGAATAAAAAGCAATTACATGTTCCATGAACAAAAATTCTTATACTAAAGGGATTATATTTATTAATTTTCTTTGCTGAAGGTGTAATTGGACATTTCTAGGTTTCAGAAAAGTCTAAGAATAGCATCTCCAAAAACCCCTAGGCCTGAAGTCCAACTAAATGCTCATTAGCCCTCTCCTTTTCAATTTATCTTTACCCCCAAAGCTTATCAAAGTGTTTGTGGCTCAGTCTTCCAGATGCCAGGCCTTTCTTTTCCTAGAATATAGACCAGAAAAAAAATGTGGCAAAATAAAAAGCAGTTGAAGCTTCAGGACCTCAAACACCAGATGAGGCTTTCCTCATGTTGGCATTCCCCCAGGATTCTGTTCTGAGATTTTGATTCTTCTCTTTCACAAAGCTTTTTCTTGGTGTCTTAGGTTCCATCCTGCTCTCTCTCCGCACTCCAACCCAATGGTTCTTAAGTTTTCATAAAACCTCAGAATCACTGTCCCCAGAAAAATGCACATAAAAGTCAATTTTTTTTAAGAGAGAGACAACCAAGAAACAGACTCAACTATAGAGAACTGATGGTGACCAGAGGGAAGGTAGGTGGGGCAATGGGTGAAACAGGTGATGGGGATGAAGGAGGGCACTTACCGTGCTGAGCACTGAGCAATGTATAGAATTGCTGAATCACTGTACTATACACCTGCAACTAATATAACACTGTATGTTAACTATACTGAAATTTTTTAAAAATTAAAAAAAAACAAAAAAGAATCAAAAATTTTTTAAGTTAATTTTTTCATACAAATCGTGAAGATTCAAGACTCACTGAAGCCCATATGTGTACTCTCTAGCTAAAAAGCTTCAACAATATAGATTGTCCTTCGATGAGCTTAACCCAGTGTCATAGCTTCGATCATCATCCAAGCCTATATTTCCAGCCCAGGCACCTGTCCTAAGTCCTACGACTCTATCTCCAATGACCCACTGGACATCTTAACTTAGATCTCACTTCAAATTCCAAAATTTCCTCCTCTTGTCTCCTCTATTCAATGAATAGAATCACCACCCATTCTGCTGCCCACACCAGAAGACAAGGAGTCATCCCTGACTTTCTCTTTTCTTCATTCTTTGCATACAATCTATTACCAACTGATTCTCAAAATCCACCCCTTCTTAAAATCCCAACTTTCCTCGTTTATAGCAGTAGCCTTCTAACTGCTCTGTCTGACTCCAGACTTATTACCTGCTGATCAGTCTGCATCCTAAACCATTTTAAAACTAAATATAATCATGTCTCCCCTCCCCCTAAAAATAACCTTTAATGTACCTGCAGTTGTTTTAAGATAAATTTAAAAGTCCCAGAGTGACTTTTTATAACCTCCCCCATATGCTTTCATAGTGACACTTACTGTTGCCTTAACATGTAATGTATTGTTTCTCTTCCCTACTACAATATTAACTACTCCCCAAAATAACTTTTATTTTAAATTACAAAAAAAATGTATTTTAGCCTTTGACACAGTGCAAGCAAGAATAAAAAGAATAATAGATGCTCTCTTTCCCCACTACTATAGAAGTTCACATTTAGAATACATAGAAATTGCACTTTTTCATATCTATCGATCAATCGATAGATAGATATCTTCTATGTCATGCAGGCATCCATACATTGTAGGCACTGAATAGTTGTCATTTAATAAATTGGTTAAGTCACATAGCATTACAGGATGAAGGCATTCTAAATCAGATGGATGATATGCATCCAGTCTATGCCCCTGTTATTCAAAGTGTGGTCTGTGAATCAGTCTGAGCATCACCCGGAAGCGACTACATTGAGAAACGCAGAATGTCAGCCCTCAATCAGACCTAGAGATTCACAAGATCCCAAGGGTACCAGAAAGTACATTTAAGTTTGAGGAGCACTCCCCTAAAGCACACTTCTGAGCAGCTGCCCTACTCACCCACAGTCATTCTACCTAAAAGACACCAATAGAAGCCATCTCCTAGTGACATAGGCAGATATAGTGAAAGAATATCCAAATATCAAAATCATGTTGATTGGATTAGTTTATCTTAGTGGATACTAAACACAATGTTTTTGGTTTGTGTGCGATCATATCCTCTGATAACTGTACTTCAATTTGGGGATTTTCAGTGAAACCTGACCTTGACCATCACAGAGACTATGTGGCTCTAGTAGAAAGTAGAGCCACTTAAATCAGAGACTGTCAACTTTTGCTTACATCAAGGAAAGTGGCTTCTTTCCATTAAAACACTAGAAAGTTAACTATTAAATCATCAACACATTAGGTAGGACATGCTTCAGAGCAAAGCAACTATTAATATACGTGTTTTCTAATATGCAGGCAGTGAGGCAAGATAGAAAATATGGCAATCAAAAGTTTGTTTTTGGTTCCATCACTGTGCTAACCTAGATGATTTTTCCAACCCTCTGACCTAAAATATTCTCACCTGTAAAATGAGAATAAGACTCTCTACTTCATAAGGTCATTATGAAGATTTAGTGCCTGGCACACAAGACGCACTTGACAAAGGGTAATTGCTCAAAAATATGATTATTGTACTTAATATTCTCAGAATCTTCACTAGCTCCTTCAAAACATGTGCCTAGCCTCAGAGAACAGATTAATAAAACACAGAAGTTTAACCTGGGTGCCAACACTGTAAAGATTTTGATACCCACATCCTCTTCCCTCCCTTTCATGCTCTTTTCCTTGGTCTGTTTACTACATCCTATAAACATTTCCATTGTGATAGCACTGAGTTGTTATTGTGCTTATTTTTTTGTAGCATATCTTTCTCCTCCCTATATACAGCCCACTCTCTCAAATCAGGGGCTTAACACTTTTTCTCTGGAGGAACCTCCACATCCAACCAATTCCTGACACATACTGAGTAGTCAATAAATGATTGAAGAATAAGTTAATGAATAAACATCAAACCCTCCAGAAACTTCCTTTGCCAATGATCAATAGCTCCCTATTGCTCTGTCTTTGGTAGAAAATCATTACCAAGCTCTCAGCTTTTCTCCTGAGACGACCTCTTTGGAAAGTCTCTACCTTCTTCATCTACCCTCTCCACCTCTTTTCTCAGCCTCACCCCACCCTCCACACACTTAGTCCCTTTCTTCTAATTGAGGTATGATTGACATACATTATATTAGTTTCAGGTATAAAATATAACAATTCAATATTTGTATATTTTGTGAAATGATCACTGCAGTAAATGTAATTAAACATCTGTCACCATACATAGTTACAGAATTTTTTTTTTCTTTAATGGGAATTTTTAAGATTCATTCTCTCAGCAACTTTCAAGTATGCAATACAGTATTAATTATAGTTAGCATAAGGCCTTCATAGTCCATACATGTTGTTGCAAATGGCAATATTTCATTTCTTTATGGCTGAGTAATATTCCATTGTAAATATATACATATATATTTTCTCCATTTATCTGTTGATGGACACTTAGATTGTTTCCATATCTTGGCTATCGTAAATAATGCTGCAATGAACATGGGGGTGCAGATACATTTTCAAGGTTAGGTTTTTTTCTTCAGATAAATATGCTGAATCATATAGTAGTTCATTTTTTAGTTTTTTGAGGAACATTCATACTGATTTCCAAAGTCATCACACCAGTTTACATTACTACCAGCAGGGCATGAGGGTTCCCTTTTCTGTACATCCTTGCCAACATTTATAATTTCTTGTAATTATTTATTTATTGATTTATTTATTTATTTATGAGAGAGAAAGTGAGAGAGCATGAGGATGGGGAAGGGCAGAGGCAGAGGGAGAAGCAGATTCCCTCATGTGTAGGGAGCCCAACACAGGGCTGGATCCCAGGACCCTGAGATCATGACGCTTAACCTACTGTGGGGTCCTTGTCTGGCTTTAGAATCAGGATAAACCTGGCCTTGTAAAATGAGTTTGTAAATATTCCCTCTGCTACTTTTTGAAAGAGTTTAAGATGGATTGGTATTAATTCTTCTTTGAATGTTTGCTAGAATTCACTATTGAAGCAGTCTGGCCCTGGACTTTGGTTTGTAGGGAGTTCTTAATGACTAATTCAATCTTTTTTACTAATAATTGGTCTTTTCAGATTTTGCATTTCTTCATGATTCAGTGTTAGACGGTTGCCCATTTCTAGGAATTTACCCATTTCTTCTAGGTTGTCAAATCTGCTGGTATATAATTATTCATAGTAGTTACTTATTATGATCCTTTCTATTTTATTGTATTAATTATAACATCTCCTCTTTGATTTCTGATTTTGAGCCTTCGTTTTTCTTGATGAGCCAGGCTAGAGGTTTGTCAATTTTCATTTAGGTTTTCAAAGAACTGGCTCTTTGTTTAATTGGTCTTTTTTTTTCTTTATTTCATTTATTTCTGCTTTTATCTTTATTATTTCCTTCTTTCTACTAACATGGGGTTTTGTTTGTTCTTCTTTTTCTAGTTTTCCTTTAAAAAAGAGAGAGAATTCATTTTATTTTTTCTTGTGAGAAAACTATTTGATGGCCATGGATACTGCCTGGGTTCTCTGTACAGGGACTAGTATGGGTCTTTAGACATAGTCAATGAACTCTTGATAGGGAGATTTGGTGAACACGTATCTTTCCAGAGATCATGGGTGAGAATGCTGTAGGTGTCAGATATGGCATTAAAGGTGGACTTGGTGAAGTCACACAGGGTGGTAGAACAGCCCCTGGCCAAGGAATAGCAATCACTGATGCTGGCCATCTCAGGCACAGTTGCCTAGATGATAACAGTGCCCTGGCAGGGAGGAGTGCAGGGCACCAGCACAGAGCCACAGAGGCAGGTCTCCTTGAAAGCAAACATATGGAACTTGCTGATCTTGTTCCCCAACATAGCATAGCAGCTTCCCTAAGTAGCATTGCTGCACAGGATTATGGAGAGTGTAGCCAGATGTTGGCATCACAGATGGCAATGGCTACCTCCTGGGAACACTTAACACTCAGAACAACATGGCCATTGAAATCCCTGACGGTGACAAATGCCTTGATCCTAGTCCACTGGCCAGCACAGGTCTGCTTTTACACAGGCATAATCCTTAAAGTCTCATCCTAGAGGGACACCCCAGGAAAAAGTTAATGATCTCAAATTCCTTAATGGGCAGGAAGAAGAGATAAATCTCCTCTGCAGACTTGATCTTCCCGTCCTTGACCAGGCAGCCCAGTTTGGTGATAGGGATCCACTCCTTGCCCTCAGCCTTAACTCTGAGAGCTCTGGGGCCTCTGCCTTAGCTCCAGATGCTACTGCTGAAGCCTCTAGAAGCCACCACAGCCTCCCACCAGGGTCCCCTAGAGACTCTGGGACCTCCTGCAGCCCTAGCATCATCCACCATTTGGTGTTTTCTCAGTTTTCCTTCTCTCCCTCTTTATTGCTCTTTCCTTCCTAAAGAGTCTTAATTCTTCAATTGCAAGGGGGAGCTGAGGCCATCTTTTGCTCAGGTATATCATTCAGCACAGTCTAGTCAGAAATAAAGCTAATAGAAGAAAATCTCTATATAGGGTTCCTTTTACCTGGTTTGCCCACCGTGGGTACCTGCTTCTTATTTGTAAGAGACATGAAATCCATCTAATTTGCTTAGTCTTCCATTAAGTAAAGCAGAAATTTGGGGGATTTCAGAGCTCTCTTTATTCTTTCTGTCTCCCTCTACTGCTGTCCCCACCTTATATGCCTATTCAACTGATCCTGAAATGGGGTTTAATTACTTAGTTAATAGCTTTCATGATATTTGTGCCTAAAAATTCACAAGGGAGAGAAAAAGAAGGTGATTATAAACATTAGGAATGGAAAATTTAAACAGAGTAAACCAGAATTTTGCCTTATGGGTGGTTTTATTGTTTCTGAGGCATGTGAAAAAAAAATGAGCTCACAAAGGTTCCTCACTCATTGCTAAGAAATACCTGCAGGCCCTCAGGGAAGACCGCCTCTCCATGCGCTTCACTGAATGCTATTTTCAGTCTAATTTTTAAAAATTCCTGTGCTTTAATCTACCTATTTTCAAGTTGAATCTAATAAACCGTTTGGTAGTAGAAATAAGAGGCAGTCCTTAATTCAATCTTAATTCCCCAGAGATGTAAAAAAAAAAATTAAGTCAGGATCAGATGGAATTTAGTTCTTACTTTTTACAGTCACGAGAAACAAATGAGCCACTCCTGAGATAGTTTCAGATTAGATTTAGAACACCAAAAATCTTTTATATTTCCAAGCATTTTGCTTAGTTACTTTTCTGGGCAAAATTTCAGGATCTTGTAGCATATTTAAAACTCCCATGATACCAATTTCATTTTCTTTTAGTTACTTAATAGACTTAAAAAAAAAATTGATGCCAATTCTTAGTTGGCAGACTCTCCCTATCATTCCCAGCCAATTCTACATTTTCACATATTCTTGGGATTAGAGTAAAATTGCCAGATTTAGCAAATAAAAATGCAGAATGCCCAGTTAAATTAGAATTTCAGATAAGTAAATAATTTTTTGGTGGTAAGTATGTTCCATGCAATTTTTGGGTTATACTAAAAAATCATTCAGGTGACTTGAAACAACGGAAATCTTCTCTCACAGTTCTGAAGAACAAAAGTCTGAATCAAATTGACTGTGGGGCCACAATCACTGCAAAGTCTTCAGGAGAGAATCCTTCCTTGCCTCTTTTCCAGCTTCTAGTGGCTCAGATGTTCCTTGCCTTATGGCTGCATGGCATAACTCCAATCTCTACCTCTTTTTCCACATCACATTCTCTGGTTTTTCAGATCTCTCTCTAGCTTTACCAGGACATTAGTCATTGGATTTAGGGCTTATTCAGTTAAGCTAAGATGATCTCATCTCGAGATCCTTAATTACATCTGTGAAGTCCCTTTTTCAAAGAAGGTAGCATTCACAGGATCCAGGTATTAAGACGAACATAACTTCTGGAGGCCCACCAGTCAATTTGCCACAGAGGAGAATGGCTAAAACTCCAAACACCATCTGAGGTTGATAAATCCATGGCTCAGGTGTAACATACAGTAAACCCAAGTCAGAAATGAAACCAATAGAGGTAAATCTGTATAAGGCTCTTTTTACCTAATTTCCCATTGTGAGCACCAAATTTTTATTTGTAAGAAGCCTATGAAATTCACCAATTCATTCAGCCACTCATTCAATAGACCATTTGTTAAACTCCTTTTATGTGTCAGTGTCCAAGAGTCAGAGGTAAATCGAAAAATCCTACGGAATATTTTCTGATGAGGAGACAACAGACCAATCAATAAGCAAATAAATAGGATTGTTATATACATTAATAAGTGCTATGAAGGAAATAAGCAAGGGCCACCAAGGGCTTAAAAAGAAGAGTGATGAGATTTGGTTTACATATTTAGAATTCAGTGAGTACTATGTGAGAAATGACTTATTGAGGTAAGAGTGGAAGCAAGTAGACCAGTTAGGTTATTCTAGAAGGTCAGGCAAGGGGTGTATTGTTAGGAATATGGAAAATAATAGAAGTCAGACTATCAGAACTCACTTCCAGATTACATCCTGGTGATAGAAGACAGAAGAGGAAACGATGACACCAATGACAGGGCATACATTCTCCCAACTAGAAAAGAGATCACCAGCCTTTCTTGGACTTCACTATGATCATGTAAGTTCTGGACTTACAGAATGGAAGAGAAGGGAGTAACCTCTGAGTTATATCTGCAAAAAGAGAGTTTGCCTTTCATTTACTCTTTCATTCCTCTAGATGGCTAGGAAATGGGACACTAAAGGAGCTGCCTTTGACCTAGAGAAAAAAGTCACATGATGATGGCAGAGCCGTCCTACCATCCAGCATACTTGGACGGTCTCAATGATCAGGTTGTGCTACCTGCCCTGGACTGCCTGCTTACTTTATTCTGTAAATAATAAAGTGTGTGAGAGAGAAGTTAAGATTCTACCTCACTTAAACCTCCACACTTTCGAGGTGTAGTTACAGTAGCCCTGCTTATATTCTAATGCCCTATGAAATGGCTGCAAGAACCTTGTACAGGGCATTAAATATCTCCTCGGGTGCAGAAGATTATAGGTGTTGACTGCTCAAATATTTTATACTAAATATTGTGTTGATTACACAAGGGCTTAACATTCAAGCTAAGATCTGTCAATTAGACATAGATATTTAACATACACCTAAGAATTTTGTTAAGAGCCTGCATCTCAGAACTTACAAAATGAACTATAAAAAACTAATTACACCTAATGAAAAAAATTATACAAATTGTATTATTTTTTACACTTGTATACTGCATTTATTTTTTCTATATTCCTGGCTTAAAGTCTAACATGAAATGAATCCTTTTGGTTAACTTTAGCTGTATTCAGAGTATATACACTTTATAGTTATCTGTCTATGTCTAGGATTTTATTTTATTGAAAGTAAGTAAATTAGGGGCGCCTGGGTGGCTCAGTTGGTTAAGCATCCAACTCTTGGTTTCGACTCAGGTCATGATCTCAGGATCATGGGATTGAGCCCCATGTTGGGCTCCCCACTCAGCAGGAAGTTTGCTTCTCTCTCTCACTGTGCCCCCTCCTCTCTCCAAAGTAAATAAATAAATTAAAAAAAAAAAAAGAAGTAAATTAAACACACAAATAAATCTACTCCATCCCTGCTGTTAAGGGAGGAGAACCATAAGAATTTTCCCTTTGAATACAAGGAAAATCACAACGTTTAAGGTACATTCAGGGGCTTTTTAAATCTGTATTTTGGTTTTAGTTTACATTAGATTAAACTATATGTAATGTTCTCTCAAATATTTGTAATTATTAAATATAATAAAATTCATAAACATAATTATGGTATTTTAATTTAATTATGCAATCATCAAACTAAAAATGAACCCTTAGGTATCTTTTTCAAGGAAAATGTTCCTCAAGGAAAGTATCATGTTTATTTAAGTATCATGTTTAATTAATATTTGTTAAATATTACCACATATTTAAACAGTTGAAAAGGGCCCCTTGTGTTTTTTATCAAATCTTTACAATAATCCTAACTAAGATCATTCATCTTTTGTAAGATAAAAGCTTAAGGAGGTTACATGGATCACCCAAGTTCCACCCATCTAGCAAATAGAAAACCTGGCCTTATTCCAAGATGTAATTCCAAGTTCAGTGCTCTTAATACTCAACACCCTGACTGGTGTCTAGAAAGACCCAGCACCTTGCTAATGTAGATAATTTTTCATAAATTAAAGTAGGTAATGCTATGCAATTCCTGACTATATTTTCTATTTGTCAAAATCTTCTTAAATTATATACTAAGGAATTAAAAAAAAAATATATATATATAAATAGCAAGAATAAAAATATAAATTATATCAGAACTTATAATATGTATAAATAGCAAAATAACCATATTTTCTTTTAATAATACCAAGCTTTATTTCACCCCTATTTTGGCCACTTGGAACTATCTTACTGCCATGATCCTGAGAATTATGATGCTCATAGACAAATACTTCCTTTCTTCCCATCTCTCTATACTACTTCTCCTATTAAACATCCTCCATATCTTCATTTAAGTCATTACTTCCTTTGGCTCCTTCCAGTTCTCTCAGATCAATCATCCCAAACTGTCTTACTTTTCTACCCAGCCTGGGTCTAACGGTGTTATTTTCATAGTATATAGTTAATTTACTGCCCCACTGGTTGTCTTTGATCTCATGACCCTCAGTAGGTCTCCATCTGCTAATTCCCATGGTTCACTTTTTGTGATCCAACTTTCAGAGGACCAATGTTATTGTAAAAAGTTACAAAGCTGTGACAATTTATTCATTATGAGTTTGTAGTATCTAATCTTAGCTGGGGCCTTCATACTCTTCGTTTGGCTTATTTGACAAAACAATAAACATTTGTTGAGTATTTTCATGATGCCAACTATCATGCTGTGATTTTATGATACAAAATTAATAAACTCCCTGTTCTGGAAGACTTCATAGTTTCATGGACTTACCTAAAAATTATTTGAAAACTTCTCTACTTTCAAGCCTCCTCCTCACTTCCATTACATATCTTAGTTCTCATTATACCCAAAAGAATGACATTATTAACCTGAATATCTTCAAAACCTTTCCATTTCATCCTGAATTTATGTATTGGTCAGGGTTCTTCAGAGAAACAGAACTAGTAGGATGTATATACATTGTTAGAGGAGGTCATTTAGAGGGCATGATTGTCAGTTGACCCACAAGCTGAACCTGAGCAATCCGAGGCTCCTTATCTACCCTTTTCATTCTGGGAATGTACTTTCCACTCAGTGTTCCTGCACTAGGAGCCATATCAAGAATGCAGTCTTGAGAGAACAATGTGTTATTGAGACCATCTGCACTCAATACATGACTGAACCTGATAAGCCTTCTGTATACATTCTTAAGATTCTAGCAGGTGGGTGAGATCTACTTGTTTTATAGCCTCCTGAGATAAGTCTCATATCTAAGTCCCCTTGCTTAATAAAATGCCAATCTGGAGTGGTCTCTTTCTTAAGTCTCTCCTTGCCCTCTGTGTGCAGGAGCTAGTTTCAGATTTCATCCAGGGGACTTCTGAGATTGCAAACCAACATATATAGAGAAAAAAAAGATTTATTTTAGGGAATTGGTTCACACAATTGTGGGACTGGAAAATTCAATAGGGTGGAGGCTGGGGGAAGAGTTAATGTTGCAGTCCAAGTTCAAAAGCCATCTGTACGCAGAATTCCTTTTTTCCTCAAGAATCTCAGATTTTGTTCTTAGGGCCTGCAACTGATTGGATGAGGCCCACACACTTCATGGAAAATCATGTTTTACCCAGAATCCACTAATTTAAATGTAAATCACATCTAAAACAATACTTGCATAGCAAAACCTAGACTGGTGTTTAACCAAACAATCATGTATCATTGACTATCCAAGTTGACACATAAAATTAACCATCACATTCTGTATATTTATAATTCTTTCTTAGCTCATTTTAGTTTCTCAAGAGGTATTCTGCTGCTCTGCTATTGCTAACCCCTCCACATGAGCTCCTGAATTTTCTCCTTCAACCTTCCTCCAAGAATTTTTAACAATTATTCCTGCTCTTTTCTATCATCAATCTCTCCATCTTCACTGGCTCTTCTTCTAGGTAAACATGCTCAAATCTACTCTAGCTTTCAAGAATCTTTCCTCATTCTGACCCATTCTTTGGTCTTCTTAACATGATTAAATTTCTTGTAGAATTACTCAATCTGCATTTGTTGCTTTTACTTATCACTCATTCAGTCCTCCTTACTTGAAGCTCTCTGACTTCCATTCCCATGACTTTTGGAATCTGCTACCTCTTCCCATTAGGCTGCTTTCAAGCCATTTTTTTTTTTTTTTTTTCAGAAATGCAATTCTATGTCCTGATTCTCCACCTCAACCTGTCTCCAAGTCTCACCACAAGGTCAATCAGGGGACTTTCTGCATGGAAGGGGAAGAATAGGAAACAGATAAATGACTCAGAACTTGAAACCCAACAAAGCTTGATAATATTGCACTAAGTAGCACCATTTTTACTAAATAATACTTGAGTTCAGGAAGAGAAGCAATCTTTCAGTCACTGAGTTAAACTTTCAAAGAGATTACAGAATATAAATTTTTTAGAATTACTTACAAATTGTAGCTATGACAAGTTGAGTATCTCTGCATATGAAGTTTCTCCAAAGCATAATTATAGATGATTGATTACCAGCTGAGCATCTGTATCTGATAATGGAGAGAGTTGATTCAGACTAATGGAAATCTACCCAGAAAACACCTTGCTTAGAAATATTCTTGGGGCACCTTTCTGGCTCAGAGGAGCATGTGACTCTTGATTTCGGGGCAGTGAGTTTGAGCTCCATGTTGGGTGCAGAGTTTACTTAAAAATAAAACCTTAAAAAAAGAGAAGTATTCCTAACTAATGTGTTATCATCCTAACCATAACAGAAATACATGAACAACAGTATCTTGGTGAATAAGCATATTACTACTGAAATCTGTAAATATTGGAAAACAGAAAAAGAAAACAGCTCTTGCTTTTCTGATAGACATGAGATCACAAATGTTAAGGAAAAGGCTGGCTTACATAGGAAGATTCAAGAATTGCTGAAATTTCCAGAGATACTGTTAATTTTCTCTCAGTTTAGAACTGAGTAAGGTAATCAAAATGAGAAAAACTCATCCTCAGGTTGTTCAAGAAAGGGGAACTAGTAGATGAGATAACTTGATAGTGGAAAATAAGTGTCCCTTAAGCTAAGAGATATCCAAATTAGTTTCGGAAGTAAGGCAAAGGATATTTATGAATGCTTCGGCAAAATGAAACCATCTTACTCAACCCATTCTGTTTCAGGGGATGTGGCTTGAAATAGCTAGATCTTTGCAAATGAATAATTTATGAAAGCTCCAGTAGCCTTTGAATAACATAATTTAAACTAAAGTTGTTACTGAATAAAAGGTAAAAGAGGAACTCACTTCAAATTCCTTTAATTTCAACATGGATTATCACATAGTTTTGATTTAAGATAATATAATAACCATTTTAGTTTATTGCACCAGCCTCAGATAAATCCCTGCTTATGCAACAGCCAAAGTACTGAAAAGAAGTTAGAATTCATAGGCACGTAGCTTCAACAAACTAATCTAAGCCAAGTCCTGGTTTAAATCCTGGTTTATAAAATTAGTTTTATTATACATTGGTGCTTTTCTTCTATTTTTTTTAAAGATTTTATTTATTTATTTTGAGAGTGTGTGTGTGTGCACGCACGTGCAAGTGGCGGCGGGGAGCAGAGATAGAGGAAGAGAGAGAATCTCAAGCAGACTCCATACTAAGTGCAGAGCCACATGAGGGGCTAGACCCCACAACCATGAGATCATGGCCTGAGCCGAAACCGAGAGTCAGATACAACCAACTGAGCCATCCAGGCACCTTGGTGCGTTTTTTTCTAAAACACATTCAGATTCCAGATTTTAAAGAAAACGAGAAAGACTTAATTACAAACAAGACCTAAACCTGACAAACCATGCAAAAAGCCAGGAGACTATCATTTTGTGTGTGTGTGTGTTAAAAAGAACCTGTTTTAAGTCACTTACATTCTTATTTAAAAGTTTATATTCTAATTAACTATACTGGAGTTACATAAATACATTATTGTTGATTTCAAATTTTCTACTAACAGGCCTATGTCTCAGAAATAAATAAAACAGAGCTGGACTAAATAAAGTAGCCTTTCTACTCTCTGATAAAAAAAAAAAAAAAAAGAATCATGTCCCAAATAATACAATAATTAGTCAGCTGTTTAGTACTTCCACAGCCCTATTGCTAAATGCATTTAAGTATCTCATGCTTAACACCTCACACACCTCACATGGGTTTAAGCATTTTGTTTTGCATCAGTGCTATCTGTACCCATCAAACATATTTATATTATTATACATAAGATACCATATAAAATTAATTTGTGTGCATGTATATTTACCTACCTAGATTATTTAAACCTTGAAGTACAGATTATTTTATCACTTTCTCCCTAGTACATAGCAGATTGTAGACTCAAAATCATTTGTGAAGGGCTATTCCTATATTTGAAGGATAGGGAAGGGATAGTAAAGGAAATGAGAACTGGAATAAAGTTCCTGAGGAAGGTAGAGGTAGCCAATGTACATGTGAATAATAAAAAAATCATTTCTAAACCTCTACTAGTTGTTAGTGGTTGTCTTTGTACTGTTTTTTTTTTTGTTTTTGTTTTTGTTTTTGTTTTTTATTGTGTACTCCTTACACACTAAGGTTAATGCTGGGTTTCTTTTTTTTTAATTGGTTTATCCCCCAACTTTATTTAGGTATAACTGACAGATGAAAATTGTATATGTTGAAGGTATACAACTTGATGTTTTAATGTATGTATATATTGTGAAATGATCACAACAATTCACTATTAACAAAAGCTAGTTTTCCAAAAGCTAACACGTGGTGTGTATATATACAGACATATGCCATCTTCTTTATCCATTTATTTGTTGATGGACATTTAGGTTGTTTCCATATCTTGGCTATTGTAAATAAGGCTGCAATGAACATGGGAGTACCGATATCACTTCAAGATCCTGTTTTCATTTCTTTTGAATATATATTCAGAAGTGGGATCAAAATAATATGGTACTGACATAAAAACAGACATATAGACCAAAAGAACAGACTAAGAAAATAAAAAATGAATTCAACCATTTACAGTCACCAAACTTTGATAAGGGTTTCAAGAGCAAACAATAGGGAAAGGATGATCCCTTCAGTCAATGTTGGGAAAACTGGATAACCACATGCAGAAGAATGAAAGTGGACTCTTATACGTATACAAAAATCAACTCAAAATGGATTAAAAACTTAAATGTAAAAACAAAACAAAGCAAAAAACCCTTAAATGTAAGCCATAAGGTTTACTAGAAGAAAACCTTAAGCCATAAAACTACTAGAAGAAAATAGAGAAAAAGCTTCTGGACATTGGTCATGGCAATGAATTTTTGGATATGACACCAAAACCACAGGCAACAAAAGCAAAAACAGACGAGTAGGATTACACCAAGCCAAATGCCTCTATTCAGCAAAAGAAACAATCGATAGACTGAAAAAGCAACCTATGGAATGGGAGAAAATATTTGCAAACCATATATCTGATAAGGGTTTAATATCAAGATATATAAGGAACTCAAACAACTCAGCAACAGAAAAACAAATGACCTGATTAAAACAAATAAGCAAAAGATCCAAATAGACATTTCTCTAAAGAAAACATACAAATGACCAACAGACACATGAAAAGATGCTCAACATCACTTACCACCAGAGAAATGCAAATCAAAACCACAATGTGGTATCACCTCACACCTGTCAGAGTTGCTTTTATCAAAAAGGCAACAGATAAAAAGTATTGTCAAGCATGTGGAAAAAAGAGAGTACCTCCATACCTGATGAGAATGTAAACTGGTGTATGGAAAACAATATGAACATTCCTCAAAAAATTAAAAATAAAACAATTCTATGTTAGTAGTGGGTTTAAGACTAGGCATCCACTTATCCCTCAAAACTTCTAAACTCAGTTTCAATCTAGCCATCAGTACTGGGAATGCCACCAGGTTTTGTCCCAGTCCCGTCCTATCTGATTGGGCCACTTCCCCATGCACAGCTTCATGTCGATGTTAATTACCAATGCACAATCCATAACCTGTGGCCACATTATTTTAGCAGAGGTTCCCCCCAGGGATCCCAAATAAATACAAACAGTGGCTCCAACGATCCTCCATGAAACTTTCTTCTCTTCGTTATTCAGACTTTTTTTTTTTAGAAAAAAAAAAGCCAACCTGATAGAATAGGAAATAAATCCTGGGAAAGAAGGAGAACAAAGCCCATTTTAAAGCTAGGCTTTTTGTCTAGGCCTTTGGTACAAACCTCTATTCAGACCTCTTGCAAACTTGGGAGTCTCCCCTTTTTCAGTTGTAGGTAAGAACTACAAAGGTGAGGCCCTTATAATGGAGGGAAGAAAAGCCTGGACAGGCCTCCATTCCACTAGAATTCAGACACAGAAGCTCTTAAGTGAAAGAATCTGGAAATTAAAACCTTGGCCTATTATACACCCAAAGAATGTAATCTCGTCAACCCACACTGCCTCTCTAAGGGCTTGATTTCGTCGGCTTTCCACTTCCACACCTTCTAATTGTGGAATTTCCTCTCATTTTAATTCTCCTCAGGGCCAAACTCTGATTAAACCAACACATATGGTTTCTAGGATTTTGAAACTGAGCTCCCTCAGCAAGAAGCTACTGATAGCGTAAACCAGTCCGCCCTCTCCATCTCTCCTTGCCCGAAATAGATAGGGCAGTGCCCCGGCAGGCAATTCACTGACGAGGGCTCCCTTGCATTTTCCCTCCTGTGCCAGGAAACAAGACGAAAATCTTCTGGCAACTACAGGCTGGATATCAATTTACTACTGGCTCAGCACATTCCAAGTTAACGGTAACTCGCGTTTTAGAGATGAGTACGGTGTTAACGTATTATTTACATCTCAAAGATAACCTTTCTTTTGAAAACTTAATTGAAACTTTTCATGTTTTTTAAAGAAAAAGCACTGATTGCTGCTTATGTAGGATTTACAGACAGTACCCTTTTCCAATGATTCCAGACATTGCCCCCCTAATGTCTCAGACAAATGGCAGCTGGCAGGAAGGCATAATAATGTGGACCCTTGCACGTGCATACTAGTAGCAGAGCCACTCACACTGGCACTTGCTTCTTCCCTAGTCACTTGAACACATGGGCTTTTCCCCACCTCTCCCTTTCTCCTCAGAAGCTTGAAGCTCACAAAACTATTTGTCTTTTGCTTCCTACATTATCTCTGTGTCACTTGGTAGTTTTTGCAAGTCTGAAGCTTTTCCATGACTAAGAAGAGAGGTAAGGATATTTCAGCTATCTTTTTAACTTTTATGAAGCTATATCTCTACATGTTCATCTGCATATTCACTCATTGTCCTTTACTGAGCACCTGCACACCATACGTCAGGCACTGTTCTAGGCCCTGGGATATCATTTGGAAGAAGAAAGACAAGGTCCTTGTTCTCTGCTCTGACGAAGTTTCTGTTCCAGAAGGAAAGTTCACAGTCACTTTGTGTAGTTTAAGTTCTAGAAAGAAAATAAATTAGGGAATGTGATGGAGCATGACTGGGGGCCAGTTTTGTAGATTAAGAGTTGATATCAGAATGACAAAATGAGCTAGAAATGACAAGATTGGGAGAAAACTGGGACGTCTGGGTGGCTCAGGGTTGAACATCTGTCTTCAGCTCAGGGCGTGATCTTTGAGTCCTGGGATCGAGTCCCACATCAGGCTCCCTGCATGGAGCCTGCTTCTCTTTCTGCCTGTGTCTCTACCTCTCTCTCTCTCTGTCTATCATGAGTAAATAAATAAAATCTTTAAAAAAAAGATTGGGAGAAAATTTGCACAGATGGTACAGCAAGTTCAACGGGCCCCAAGTTCAGGTGTGACCACGGCCTAGTTATTGAAAAGGAAGAACATCATTGTGGCTGGAGGTTAGTGAGAATTGCAGAACAAGGTCAGGTGGGAAAGGAGCAGAACTTCTAGAAGCCCTTAAAACCACAATAAAGAGTTCAGATTGTATTCTAATGGTAGAGGGAAGGCATTCTCAAGTGGTTTAGGATTTTTTAAGTAGCACTTTTGCTGCTGTGTGGAGAACAGATGATAGAGGGCAAGAATGGAAACAGAGAAACAATTGATTTGGAGGCAATTGCAGACGTCCACATGAGAGACAATGATAGCTGGTCCAAGTGAAAAATGGAAAGGTGAAAAAAAGGAGACAGATTTGAAAAAAAAAAAACATTTTTTAAAAGCATTTTTTTAAGGGATAGCTATCTGAACTTACTGCTAGATTTTCCACATAAAGGGAAGGAAAAAAAGAAATCAAGTAGCCATTTACTTGAAATGATTAAAATATGGATTTGACTTCAAACAGATTTGGTTTGAGAAATTAGGAGGTATATCATGGACATGGTAAATACGAGAGTCCTATCACAGACAGTCAAGTGGAAGAGTTAAGTAGACAGGTGAACACTCAGGTGTGGATTTCCCAACAACGGTTAGTATTTTCTGCAAAGTCAAAATAGGGTAGTATTTCACTGTGGAAGGTATCTGCCTTGGGTGATTCGTTTATCCATTTATTCAACCAACATTTAACATCTGCTGTGTACTTAACACTCTCTGGGTTGATAAAATGAATATTCCTTCTCATAAAAATTACCATCTAATGGGAGGACACAATTAACAAACAAGAAAGTACTAGATAGTGATAAATGTCGTAATTAAAATAAATCTGTGGCAACACACCTGATGATGACTTTATAAGCATGTTCCTTTATGTGAATAAACCTTAATTATTGGCATATATGTTTGAGGGGGTGTGTGGAAGAAAGATTAATATGTTGGCAATAAAAGAATCAGGCAATCTGTTAAGTTATCTGGAGAAGCATTTCAGGTGAAACACAGATGCTCAAAATTCAGAAAGAACTTAGAAATGTATTTACAAGTAAAAGAGGTAAAAAGAAAAAAGACATTTGGTAACAATCTAAATTCAGCCTAACAAGATTATCAGAGTTCTTTTTCAAGTAAGACTTTATGGCTTTCCATCTCTTCAGCTCCTTTTATGCTTCTAGAGGAAAAAACTAAAACAATAAAACATTTTTATCTGCTTCTAAACCTGATTCTATGTGAAAATACCCAGAGGGTATTTCTATTCTTTTTTGCCTTAAAATTCACTGATATTGCTTCTCTCTAGTTTACTTCTCTTGATCCTTGATGTTCAATTTCCTTCTCCGTGACTAGTGGTATCAAGTTATCTCTATCCCTGAGAGAAGGGACAAAGGTCAACACTAAAATAGTTGAATCTGTGAGTGAGAGAAGTCATAAAAGGTCTCAAGCCAACCTTTGCAGCTGTTTTTCCAAAGTCAACGAAGAAAGTGAGAGGAAAACTAATAATATGGAAGCTGATACAAATCTGATCCTAACATTTTATCTACCTCAGGAAGAACTAAATAACCAGGTATTGGAATACTGGGACTCTGAAATCACAGTTTTAGAATAAGCTTAATATAGAAGAGTAATATTCTAAAGACTATAACAAAGAAAGCTTTACTGTGATATTTCCTATCTGATTTGTGGCAATAATGCTGTTACAACAAATAAAAAATTTTCATATCAAAAAAAGCCTAATAAATGACTATTCTCTTCCAAAGTGCATTTGCAAACCACCCTTTATCTCAGCCCTATGGATTCTATGCAATGAATTAAGAAATAAAACTCCTCTGACCTTACTAATCCTCTACGATTCTCCCTCCTGGTAAAACACTAGCAACAAATCCCCAGTCTGCCTAAAAATACAAAATACAGTTTAACTCTCAAAACAAAGTTACTGAAAATGATCTTTCTGGTCAAAAATTAAAGTGCAGTGACACAGCTTCTCTTCTAATTTCTAGCACTAAATCTTTCCTTATAAAACTATAATGCAGTACATCCCCTCTTGGGATGATTTCCCATAGATAATCCAAATAGACACATTTATTTAAAAAAAATAAGATCTGGAACATTATAACAGAAACTGTTCTCATAACTTGATGGAAATGAAGTGATAACGAAAGAGTTTATAAAACTCTAATAATACTCCACTTAATTAAGATCATGTCTCTGTAAAATAAAATTTACACTCACGGGTATATATCAGTATTTTCACTTCCAAGATTATATTCTATTAAAAGTCAACTAGATATTTTCTCTACAAGATCTCCACAAATTTTCTCCATTTTCCTAACACTCTCAGACTCAATGAGAAAATAAGAAGTATTCTTTCTACCAAATATTTGTCCCTTGGCAAACATCTCAGTATTTCTCATTTCTCAGCTGTACCTCCTAAAATGGCAATGTTCTTTTATTTACTTCTGGGCTAAGTATACCAGCCTTAAAAGAACACCAAAGCATTGCTCTTAGAAGATATTTTATTAATCAAATGTGGCTATAGGAATATTAAATAAAATACATACCTAATTGATAAGAAAATAAAGAGAAGTGACAATAAATTTGAAGGACCATTAATATGTCACTTCATAATATTAACATAGGTAAAGACCAACACATTCACTAACTAACCCAACCTAAGTAAATTAGAAAATCATGTTTCTGGGGCACCTGGGCAGCTCAGTCCCTTAGGCATCTGCCTTCAGCTTGGGTCATGATCCTGGGGTCCTGGGATTGAGCCCTGTATCAGGCTTTCCACTCAGTGGAGAGCCTGCTTCTCCCTCTCTCTCTGGCTCTCCCCACCTCTCGTGCTCTCTCTCATGCACTCTTCTCAAGTAAGTAAGTAAAATCTTTAGAAAATAGAAAAGATGGGATCCCTGGGTGGCTCCTGTCTTTGGTTTGGCACCTGCCTTTGGCCCAGGGTGCGATCCTGGAGTCCCGGGATCGAGTCCTGAGTCGGGCTCCCGGCATGGAGCCTGCTTCTCCCTCCTCCTGTGTCTCTGCGCCTCTCTGTCTCTCTCGGTGTCTATCATAAATAAATAATAAATAAATCTTTAAAAAAATCATATTTCCACCTCTACTCTCCTTCTCTTGAAAAGACGAAATCCTGCAAAGTGAAGACAGGCTTTTCAATCTACCTCTGATGACTTCAAATAGAATTATCTGCCTATTAATACCATTTCTGAGTTTTTGCTTTTTCATCTACCTTAATTTTATTTCAGATAATGTTACTTCAAATTGAACCTAATTTTTTCTGAAGAACTCCTAATATCAATGAGACAATTAGAAAAATTACCTTCCAGAAGCTTATAATTTATAGCTCGAACTTACAGACAAATAATTTGACCATGCAGATATCTGCAAAAGTGGATTCTGAGCAATGGGAATTACCCAGTCCAACGTCCAATGGTCCCTAGACCATTTTAGTATATGTGGAGCCAGTAGAAGATTTTGGGTAGGGATCCCTGGGTGGCACAGCGGTTTGGCACCTGCCTTTGGCCCAGGGCGCGATCCTGGAGACCCAGGATCGAATCCCACATCAGGCTCCCGGTGCATGGAGCCTGCTTCTCCCTCTGCCTGTGTCTCTGCCTCTCTCTCTCTCTCTCTGTGACTATCATATATAAATTTTTTAAAAAATTAAAAAATAAAAACAGAAGATTTTGGGTAAAGAATGACCAGCTCTGAATGACTTTTTAGCAGGATCCTTCTGCTTACTCAATAGAAAAACAAGAAACCATCATAATTTCTATGAATATTTGCCCAATATTGTCAGATCATAACAAAATCTAAATAAGCTTAGGTGATCATTATGAAATAACTTTTATTATCTTTTAAAATATATTAATATAAACAAAAATAATCTATTTTAATAGTATAAACTTAGTCCCTTACAATTTATAATTATAATTAGGTAAAAGTTATCTTTTTAACACATCCAATCATAGAGCCAATGTTTATTGGAAAGAAAAGTCAACATGTTTACATTTTGTTCATTCGACAAATACATGTTGAATGCACTACTACGTGCCATGCAGAATATGAAGTATGGGAAATACAAAAGTGAGCAAAAAAATGAAAGTTGTCCTTCCTTTCACAACATGTCTCATGGTAGCAGTTTCAGTAAAGCAACGTGGAGAGAAAAGAGGTTTTACTCACTTTTTATGAGAAAGTTTCAAGTTAAAACCTTTTGGTTGGAAAACATTGTCAGAGGCTTTAGAGGCATTTACTGATATCATGCTGATATTCACGCAACATAATTTCTTCTGCTGCATAGATGAGAAGAGGAAGATCTGAGGCAGCCAGCTTGATGTACAAAACAAAACAAAAACCTCATTATTATCATCACATTCAACTTTATTTCCCTTTGCAAAATTTTAATACCTAGCATGATCAGCCACTTTATTTACCAGAGTCCACACCAAATAACTCTTGGCTATTTCCAAAAATCAAAGTCACCCAGAAATGATTTAAAAAATTGTCACTATTGAGAATATGCAAAAGAATTTGCTAAAACCTCTAAAGGCAATTTCTACAAAGCAGATTTTAAAACATTTTAATTAAAGGCAGCAACATCAGAATTCTTTACTTTTTCAGTGAATACAATATTTATTTGAATATAAAATTCATGTTATATTTACTAAAAATAAGTCTCATCAGAAACACATTTTATGTATTTTATTGGCCATACTGATAATGGGACATTGTGGTAAACAAGGATACTAACAAATACTGTTCATCAATTTTCAGAATAACAATTAATTTAGCTATTAGTATTCCCCTGAATACACACAGTAGCTATAACCCACACATGTCATTAACATATCAATGCTTGGGAGTCACCAGCAGCCTCTGGAGGAACAAGAGAGTCCATCAGGTGCTAACAGCTTCAGTAATGGTTTAGGTGAAATCCTTCCCCTCCATTGCTTTGGTGGTAATTTCATAGGACCAACTAACCCCAGATCTTTGTGCTAGCATATGAGCACTATTGTATTGGCTCACCAAGCACTATCAACTGGACTACAATAATGACAACACAATATGGCAACTGTGCCAGATGCTGATAAAATGGTGACCTTGGGCAAAGGCTGAGACTTCTGAGATTTATTCCATGAATACTTGTTATACTGTATGATTAGGAGCCACAAGACTAAAATAAGTAAAATCCTATCCCTCTCCTATTCTATGAATAAATCTTAGAAAGCTTCAAAAGTAGGTGCAGCTAAGCATCTAAGCCTTCATCATTAACAGATGGAAATTTCAATTATCAACAGGGCTGCAAATCCACTGAAAAAGAAGACTGTCTCTCATATGTCCAAACAGGGCAAATGTTCCCAAAATTATAAGGAAATAGACTTACTATTTTTTTTAAGATTTTATTTATTTATTCATGAAAGGCACACAGAGAAAGGCAGAGACACAAACGTAGAGGGAGAAGACTCCCTGCAGGGAGCTAGATGAGGAACTCGATTCCCAGACCCTGGGATCACGACCTGAGCCAAAGGCAGACGCTCACCTACTGAGCCACCCAGGCGTCCCTAGACTTACTGATTTAAAAGGAAGTCTTTTATAGTAGTCTAGATCCCAAGCAGACGGATCATTAGAAAAGCTCTTGAGAGTCACTACAGCAAAGTGGTTGGTCCTCAGAAGATGCCCTAGGAGGGCAGAGACAGGTGTCTGATAAAGGTATAGGTGAGGAGAGGAGGCAACAGTATAGCTATTGGAGAATCAGGAATATGCTGAACAATTTTAAACAAGTCTTCCCTGTTTAAATTTTATATACATATTGATCTTTCTTAGTATGTAGGAGAGTTACTTGCTAATACTCCTTTGTGTCTCTGGTGTGCTGAAGTAGAAAACACAAAGGAGTTCCATCTAAATAGGGGCTAGAGTTTTCTAGGGAGAGAAGCACGGCCCTTGGAGCTGAGCTAGGTAATCAGGGCAAGATACAAAATGACAGAAATAAAGGGAATGGTACAATTCTGGGAAAAGCACTGGGGCCGATTGGAATCACAACCACTGCCCCTCTGGAGATTCTGTTCCAAGATCTCCCTTACTCAGATCTCAGAGGATTTTGTGTTCTGCCTCTATCGAGGATAACACTTCCCTTGAAACAACTCTGTTGTGCTATTGTTGCTTTATTTTCACTATTTTTCCCTCCTTCAAGCATGATACTGTGCAACACAACAATTATTTTGTCAGCTTCAGTAACTGCATTCCTAAAGTCACTGCTGAGGCATGTGTCCAAGCTAATTTCTAGGCCCTTGTAATTTAAACCCTTCTGGCTGGATAATTGCACTAATGTCCAATAATTCATCCATAAAAACCAACACTGTTTATTATACTGTCCAAAGTAACAGAATTTTCTCAGACTCAAACATAATAACACAAAACAGCACAACTTCTAAAATCAACTTCAATCCAATTGTTTATTCATACTGCGTCTTATGTTGGAAAGATTTTTCAAATGATCATAAAACCAGCCTCTGGATTAAGGATTGCACACTAAAATACCTGTAGGGATCAGCAAGAAAACCTGTGTCTGAAGTACCATATATAGAGAATTAAAGACGTGTGGAAGTCGTTGCAAACTGGTAAGCACATTCAGACTCAAAAAAAAAAAAAATTGTTTAAATGATTGTGCTGGCCAAATAAAACCTGTTCACAGACCAAATTCTTTAAATTTGCAGCTGTACCCTCAAGCATAGCTGCATAGCATAAGTTGGTTAATACTAGTCTTTAGGCCATTGGTAACAAGGAAGAGCTAAATAGCACTACCATAAAATGATACACAATTGCCCAAAGCCATACATTGCAGTAGACAATAACAATCACCGAAGGACCTTAATTGCAGCAGGTTGATTCATATTTACGTTTGCCTTATCATCATTTTTTCTTCTGAGACAATAGCTGTATGCTTTTCTTCTACTGTTCTCTCCATTTCCTGTTTACATCTACAACTTCGCCATCTAATTTATTAAAAAATCTTTGAATTTGTTTTCAAGTTCTAATTTATGAGTCACATTCCCTATTTCTTTTCGAGCAAACTTAAACACTCTTCCCAAGGATTCTTCTGGTTTATATGTCAATATTTACACATTTTATAGTTTCCAGTGAAGTCTTGTGGGGAGGGACTATGTCTTTTTATCTATATGTAACCAAGGCCTAGCACTACCCTTAGCCTGAAATATGCATATAAAAATGATTGTGCATAATGGAACAAAGAAGGAATAAGTAGGTTTATTAGTTAATGTTATAGGAAAATTTAAGAATGCAAAACAATTAAATTCATTCCTTTTATGGATAAGCAGAAAGGTCCAGACCTTGTCCTAAAATTTCTTTTCTTTATTTCAGCCACCTTTATTTCAAAAAGAAAAAGCTGACCATTTATGAACATTAGCCTGTTATGTTATTTTACTAGAATTTTCTGTATAAATTGGTCCAGGTTCTCTTACTTGGCAAAATGGAGTTTCATTGTACATTAAAATTTAACCTCTGTAACAGAAAGTGACATAAAACCACTGTCACCCACTCTTCTGGAATGCATTAGTGCATTCATATTTTTCCAGTCCTCAGTTATGGCTTAAGAGAAATTAGAGCAGATGACTTCAGGATTTAATCTTCCCCTTCCCTGTTAACCTGCCTCTGACCTTCCAGCTGCTAGAAGCAGTGACCTAGAGCCTCCCTTTGCCTTTCAATTGTATAAGATTATATATTTTTCTCAATGTAAATGTTTTATTAGTGTTAAAATGACTCAACCCAAATACTGGTATCTTACAACAAAATTTGGTAGGAAAATCACTATTTAAAGACCTTTGTAAAGATGGAAGTTTCACGAAAATCTCAGTTTCAAATTTCCATTTCAAATATTTACATATGTTTATTCCATTTATTTATTCATTTATCAATATATTTATTGAACATACATATATTTATTGAACATGCATATATTTATGTTTATATATTTATTGAACATATATATATGTAATGGAGAAGTACTTTATTTTAACTAAGCCCCTGAAAGATAGCAATCATATATCTCTTAACAAAACAAATTAAGCAAACAAACAAAAAAAAAAGAAAACAACTACCTATTGAAGGTACCAGAGAGCAACCATAAGAAGGCAGAAACTGTAGAGGATCAGATCCTTTATTTATTTATTTTTTTAAAGATTTTATTTACTTATTCATGAGACACAGAGAGAGAGAGTGAGGCAGAGACACAGGCAGAGGGAGAAGCAGGCTCGATGCGGGGAGCCCAACATGGGACTCGAACCTGGATCTCCAGGCTCAGGCCCTGGGCTGAAGGCAGCACTAAACCGCTGAGCCACCCGGGCTGCCCAGGATTAGATCCTTTAAAGCAACAAAACCACATTCACTGGATGAGGTCCACCTTTCCATTTTCCCTGGGGACACTTCCAGTCCACATTTAATGAAAGGTAGAGAAGATTCAAGTGAAAAGATAAAAGTTTAGAGTTGAGTCTTACAAAATTAGAAGGGCTTAAGGGACATTAAGGCTTTCCAGTATTAAAAAGAAACAAGAGGTTCAAAATGGAGTCACTTATGTTAAGCCCACCAAGCCTTAATACCACCTAAATTTTCTTTCAGCTTCTCCTAGAAATGTAATTTTAAACCAGTCAGGGATTTTCTGACCAGCACTTGTGAGGTAATCTGCATATTAAGATCCCCTGCTTTTCCTCCTAAGGGATCTTGCCCATAAAGATCCTTTCTTTTCTTTTCCTAATAAGTTGCTTGTCCTGCCTTGTTTTTGCCTATAAAAGCCTTTCATTTTGTACAACTTCTTGGAACTCCCCTGTATTTGCCAGATGGGATGCTCCCCAACACATGAATTCTTAAATAAAACCAATTAGATTTTTAAATTTGGTCAGTTGATTTTGGTTTATAACACCAGAGATGTGTTTATAACAAGGCATAAGACCAAGCATACCTAAGGTCAAGGTGACAAACCAGTAACTGACCTACTAGACGAAACAACCAACACTCATAAAAGGAAGATCATAGAGTTTAGAGTCTCTATAAAGAATTACAAAAAAAAAAAGTTACTGTGTATATAATCAAAAATTAACATACAATTAAAACAATGGGTTAAGGTGACCCATAATCAAGAGGAAAAAACCCCCACAAAACCTCAGTAATAGAAACAGTCCCTGAGGTAGCTCACGTATTAAAATTAGCAGAGTAATACTCTAGAGAAGTTATGATAATATGTTTAAGGACTTAAAGTACAAGCTAAATCATAATAATCTCAAAGGAGAAATAGAAACCATGAAAAAAAGCCAAATGAAAATTCCAGAACTGAAAATTAGAACACCAGAAACAAGAATTTTACTGAATGAATGTAAAATCAGATTAGAGAATAAAAATTAGTGAACTTGAAGAAATATCAATAAAAATCTATTCTGAGGAAAAAAGGAAACAAGAATTGGGAAAAGTGAGCAAAACTTCAGTGACATAAATGGAAATATTAAACAGTCTAAGTACAGAATCAGAGTCCCAAATGGAGAAAAGAGAGAATGAGATGGAAAAAAAAAAAAATTCAAAACAAATGGCTGAAATTTCCCACTTTTGTGAAATAATTAACTTACAGATACACAAGCTCAGAGAACTACTGATACATCTTTTTTTAATTTTTTTTATTTATTTATTTATGATAGTCACACAGAGAGAGAGAGAGAGGCAGAGACATAGGCAGAGGGAGAAGCAGGCTCCATGCAGGGAGCCTGACATGGGACTGGATCCTGGGACTCCAGGATCACGTCCTGGACTGAAGGCGGCGCTAAACCGCTGAGCCACCCAGGTTGCCCAGAACTCATTAAGTTTTACATATGCTTAAGATCTGTGCATTTAACTCTAGGAAAAGCATATGTCAATTAAAAAAAAAAAAGAACATTAAAAAAAGAAACTCGTTTTTATCAAATTTAGCTCTAGGCTAAGACTGTGAGTATTGACCATTCTCAGTATTAAAACCAGCATCTGAGATAAGAGGAGAAAATGTTGCTTTTGCTGTAAGTTACTCCTTGCTGAAAGGGTTTATCCACTCTGGACCTAGTATCTTTCATTAGAATACACAACAGTTTCTATCAAACAAGTTCCTAGAATAACAAAGAATATCATTTCAAACATCTCTGAAATAACTCACAAGACTCTGAGAATTCCTTAGTAATATGATAAAAAAAAAAACTGAACTATGGGATGGCAGCTGCTGTCTAGCAGAACATGGTAGCATCTCAAGTTGAAACTAAGCTGGATCTCTTTGAAAGGGCTGCATTCATAATGCTTTAGAATCACTGCATCTCCCTCTCCCAATTGAGCTTGCTCTGTAAGTAACCTCTGATGAATTGAGTGTCTCTTAGTAATGCTGACCAACTGGAAACTGAATAAAATGCCTTCTCAAAATAGAGAACCAAAGCCATATTCTAAAAATGACATACAGCTGGCATAGCACATGCAAGATTCTTAATAGCTGCTTTTTCCAAATGGTCAAACTTGAGTCATGCTGGGTGGCAACAGAATGAAACACAGTGAGTCTTAAGAAGTTCATGGTGCTTTAAGGCAATGGATTCCCTTACAGAGAATTCTTCACGTCCGTTGCCTGTCTCTTCATTTTCCACAATCAAGAACATCCCTTATCTGAAGTTGTGGAAGAGAGCATCCATGTGCTATTAGAACTACTAAGATTCAAATGGGATCCTGGCCACTTCCCTAAATTGATTGAGAAAGACTGAGTCAACTGAATATCCATGGGTACTCAAGTTAGTTATTCTAGAACCTTATGTGCTCTAACCAATCAGTAAAGAATTATTTTGATTTGAGTCTAAGTGGTTTCTCTTAGAACCCTGTATTTACAGGAGCAAGGCATTAAGGCACAATGGAAGGTGGGAGGCCTCCCAAAAAAATTGTCATAGTAGAATCTCTGCCCCACTTCCAATAGCTCAGCTGAAACTGAGCTTCACTCAGGGGGTTGGATCCTTATTCTGCCTCCAAATTTCAGCCTGGGATCTTAGGCCAATTACATATCAAATGCAGGCAGCCATGAAAGGGAAACAAATATACATAACCAGAACCCCAACACTCTAATTCCCAGCAATGAGGAACCAGGGCAGAAATAAATCATCAGCCTTGTAGGGCATGCAGTGCCTATTGAGAAATGCTACTAGTTCCTCCCTTCTCTAGTGGGGAAGGAAGATGCATTCTCTTACCCCACACTAAGAGAGCGCCAAGAGAACACAATCAAGACACCTGTAAAAAATGAAAACTGGCATTCCTTTATCAAATAGAAGCCTGCCGAACTGCAGAACCCCCTCTCCCACCAATCCCTTTGGTGTTTCATATATAAATGCTTTTTCTTTTATGTGGCAAAATACACATGATATAGAAATTACATTCTAACCACGTGTAAGTACAGTTCTGTGGCATTAAGTACACTCACATTGTTCTCCAACCATTACCATCATCAATCTCCAGTTATTTTCAAATGTATCCATTGACATCTGGATCACCCAGATAGTATCACTCACATTGTGAGACCCGATCCTGGGAGAGGATCCTATAAGCCTAGGTACTGTCCCCCATATCCCACTGAAAGGAAGAAAGTGAGCTAGCCAATGAGTTCTCTCAAATTTGGCAGTATACTTGAATAAAAAAAAAAAAAAGTGAATGCTGACTTCAGTGTGTTTTTTTTTAAGATTTCATTTATTTATTCATGAGAGACACAGAGAGAGGTAGAGACATAGGCAGAGGGAGAAGCAGTCTCCCTGCAGTGAGCCTCATGTGGGACTCCATCCCAGGATCTGGGAATCACGACCTGAGCCAAAGGCAGACGCTCAATCACTGAGCCATCCAGGCGTCCCTGACTTCTGGTTTAGATTTTTCTGAGGCAGTAGGTCTGTTAGGAGTAGTCCATGTTGGGAGAGCCTGAAGGAACTAAACTATAGAATGTCTCTGAGGATTTGGGGAGCAAAATATTATAAAATTGAGAGGGTATAAAAGAGGACCTTGGGACTTTGGTAGCTCCACATGAAGAAATGTAGAGGTTAACGGAGTGACAGACCCATAAAACCACTCAAGCAGCCATAAGACCAAGCAATAGTATCCTCAACCTAGAGAAGGTACTATTGGAAGGTTTAGAATAAATAAGACATGTCTGCTCTTCTAGGGGAGTTCCTTGGAGACAGAGGAGCCAGGTAAAACCCACATGGAAACCATATCAGCAAAGGCCACCAAAAGCAAACTAAATCAGATTAACTCTGCTTCTCCAACCATCTTCCCTACTCCAAACATTGAAGTAGCTAGTGTTTAGAAGAGAGATAGAAAGAAGATGTCCCACAGCCAGACCACATCTGTAAGAAAAAAATCCAAGAATTAATATACATACTTCAACAAGATATAATTCCTCAGTAAGCCTGTTTCCTGCACAAGGGGGAAAGTGCTGGGAAAGTGAGAGATAAACTGGAGGAAGATAACAGCAACCAAGAAATGGATGAAAATTGTGTACCAATCCAAGGCAACAGCAAGCCTCTGAAAGGTTTGAATTATAGTATGTAAAGCATTGCAAAGGATGGGAGAAAAAAAAAGAAAAGCACTTAGGAGGTTCTATTTTCATTTTAGTAAGTACTAAGGACATAAACCACAGCAATGACATAGCAAACAGGGGGAAAAATCAAGAGGTGGTAGAAATAACAGGACTTCAGAACAAGTTAGAATTAGGAGTTTAGAGAGAATATGTGTCTAAAGAAATGTCTAGATTTTGGCTTGGTTGAGTGGAGAGATAATAGTGATTCATCTCTCTGACAAAAGTAATACAGACCAAAGAGAATGCTTCTTTGTGTAATAAAGTGATGACCAGGGCCACCAGAGTGGCTTAGTAGTTAAGCGTCTGCCTTCAGCTCAGGGTATGATCCTGGAGACCCCACATTGGGCTGCCTGCATGGAGCCTGAGTCTCCCTCTGCCTATGTCTCTGACTTTCTCTCTCTCTCTCTCATGAATAAATAAATAAAATCTTAAAAAAAAAATAAGGTGATGACCATAAGCTCCATGAATGTAGAAATAGCTATTATCTCAGGCACATAGTGGATACTACTTATTGGACAAATAAGTGTAGTGTGGGGCAAGTTTGGAAAGAAATACTCAGAATAACTGAGTGGATATGGTTGGCAGAGTTGGATATGCTTGTCTTAGAGTTTAGGAAAGGAAGATAATATGACAAAATAGATTTAGGATCATCAACGTATAAGTTTGTGGATGAAAGAGCACAAAGGTCAGAAACTTGAGACAAACCAATATTTCAAGAGGTGGGCAAAAGAAGAGAAGCTGTCAAGTAGAAGAGATCAGAGAAAATCCAGGAAAACCAGTGGTATTTCAAATCCAAGAGAAGTCTAAGCTTCCAGGAAGGAGTGATTAGCAATGGTGCTACAGAAAGATCAAGTGAGAGAAAAACTGGAAATTTCTGACTATAGAAACTAGAAAGCCCTTGGTAACATCAGTTACCAGTTAGGCAGTTAGGAATAGATGCCAAACTGCCGTTAGTTAAGAAGTAAATAGGAGGTGGAGAAGTGAAGGCTCTTAGTGTTGACTGTTTTTAAGAAGTTTAAATTCAAATGAGACATAAAGACAGAGTAATAGCATAGTGGTTAAGGAGCATATTGGTTCAGAAGAATGAAAAGAGGGTGTGGTACAAAAAGACACATCAAGAGAGATGTGTTATCTGGTTTTCTTGTATTGATAGTCTTTGAGAATGTTCATAAACTGAGGGGAAGGAGCCACCAGTAGGGGAGAAATTGAAGACACTAAAGAGAAAAGATAACAACTGGAAAAAAGCAGAGAAGAGACTCAATAATATAAGTAAGAGAGTTAATCTTCCATATGAGGAATTAAGAGTAGGGGCACCTGGGTGGCTCAGTTAGTTGAGTGTCCAACTCTTTTGGCTCAAGTCATCATCTCAGGGTTGTGGGATTGAGCCCCACTCTGGACTCTGCACTGAGCATGGGGCCTGCTTGGGATTCTCTCTTTCTCTCTCCCTCTGCCTCTCCTCTCTCTTTTTCCCTCTCTCTTGCTCTTTCTCTATCCTTCTCACAAAAAGAAAGAAAAAGCAAGAAAAAGAAAGAAAGAAAGAAAGAAAGAAAGAAAGAAAGAAAGAAAGAAAGAAAGAAAAAAAAAATTTAGAGTAGATACTAGAGAAAGCCACCCTCTCAATAGGAAGGGCAGAATCTATATTTCAGTCAGATAAAGAATAAATGAGATCTTCTACTTTTGGCCTAAGAAGACTAAGTGTTCTGGAAAACCCTCATAGAAGAGTAACTAAACCTTGGAAAGGGCACACTGTTTTTGAGACATCACTGGGAAATGTGTCAAAAGATGTCATTTTATAAAAACAAAAACCTACATTGCAGTCCAGAGAAAGTCTAGAGGAGGAAGTAGAAGAGGCTGAGTCATAGACCAAGCTGCAAAGTTGCCTGAAGTCGATGCCTCTTTCACCACTGCTACTAAAAAAAATAATTCTTGGGTCAGGGGTAGAATGGTAAATTATAAGAATCACATACTGAGCAGACTTTCAAGAGAGAATGAAATAGTTCTAGGTCAGTGGCATCTCCTGAACTTACAGCATGAATAATGAGTAATTTCTCTTTGAAGCATAGCATATATAGTCACCAACTTAAATTCATAGGACCACATATTTCCAGACACAAATAAATACAAAAATTCTAAACAAGGTTTAGCAAACTAAATCCATAGGTGCTTATAAAAGATAATATACAACTGAATAGAAGACCAATAAGGAAGTTGAAGACTTAAACAACATATATACCAAGAAAATCTAACAGGCATCTATATAGCAGCACTGAACAATAGCAGAATACACATTCTTCTCAAGTACATATAAATCATTCTCCAAGATAAATCACGTTAGGTTATAAGACCTAATCACGTTAGGTTATAAGACAAGCCTCAATAAATGTATGGGCATTGAAATCATACAAGTATGTTCTCTGACCACAGTGAATAAAATTAGGACTCAATAAGAACAGTTGGAAAATTCACAATTATGTAAGTATTAAAATGCACTTCTTTAAAAAATGAAACAAAGAAGAAATTAGAAAAAAAATAGAAAATACTTTGAGCCAGATGCAAACAAAAATACAACATCCTAAAACATAAAAGGATGGAGCTAAAGCAGTGTTGGAAGGATTTTATAGCTGTAAAGTCCTATTAAATAATATCATAAAATAACCTAAATTTCCACTATACAAAACTAGAAAAAGAAAAACAAACTAGGCCCAAAGCAAGCAGAAAGAAGGAGATAATAATGATTAAAGCAGAAACAAATAAAATAAAGATTAGGAAACAATACAGAGAGTTAATAAAGCCAAAATTTAGTGATTTGAAAAGGATAAAATTGACAAATACTTAGCTAGATTGACCAAGAAAAAAGAAGAGTCTTATTACTAAAATCAAGAATGAAAGAGAAGATATTTTACTTAATTTTACAGAAATAAAAGAATTGTAAGAAAATACTATGAGCAGTTTTACAACAACAATTTAGATAACAGATGAAATGGACGAATTTCTAGAAATAGACAAATTACCAAAATAGAAGAAGATATAGAAAACCTTAATAGATCTTAAAAAAAAAAAAAAAAAAAAGCAAGGAGATTGAATTAATAAACAAAAACTTCCCACAAAGAAAAGCCAAGGATGAGATGATTTCACTGGTGGATTCTATTAAACATTTAAGGAAGAATTAATATCAATCCTTCATAAATTTTTCCAAAAGTGTAGAAGGGAACAGTTCCTCATTTATTCTATGAAGCCAGTGTTCTGATACCAAAATCAGACAAAAATATCTAAAGAAATTTTAAAAAACACTACAGACTAATATCTCTTATAAATATAGATGCCAAAATCTTCAACCAAGTACTATAAAAAAAAAATGGAGCTGACTAGTTTATATACTGTATCCAAATAAGACTTATCTCAGAAAAATTATATTAAACCATACTAATAGAATAAAGAACAAAAATCACATAATGATCTCAATGATCTCAAAACATTTGACACAATCCACACCCCTGCATGATAAAAAATGTTCAACAAATTAGGAATAGAAGGAAACCACCCCAACCTAATATAAAGTATCTACAAAAATCAAGTTAACATCATACTTAATAGTGAAAAACTAAAACTTTTTAACCAAGTTCAGGAAGAAGGATATCATCTCACAAACTTTTTATAACATCGTAGTAGAGGTTCTAGTCAGGGATATTAGGCAAAAGAGGTGAAATAAAAGACATCCAGATTGGAAAAGTAGAAATAAAATTATCCTTATTTCCATATAGTATGATCTCATATGTAGAAAATCCTAGGAAATTCATCAAAAAATTGAACTTTGAGATTTTTGTTCCAAGTGGAAAAGAGGCTAATAAAAGACTTTAGTAGATTGCAAGATACAAAATCAATATTTAAAAAATCAAACATATAAGAAAACAATTTAATTTATAATAGCAACACCAAGAGGAAATTATTCACGAATAAATTTTTTAAAGTGCTATACCTATTCTATAAACACTGCACAATATTTTTGAAAGAATAAAAGGGATCTAAATAAAAGGAAAGACATCCATATTCATGGATAGGAAGACTTAATATTGTTAAAATGGCAATGCTCCCCAAATTGACCTACAAATTCAGGAGAATTCCTATTAGAATCCAAGATGCTGCTTTGCAGAAATTGATAAACTTACCCTAAAATTCATATGAAAATTAAAAGTACCCAGAATAGCAAAAAACAATCTTGAAAAGGAACAAAATAGGAAGGCTCACCCTTCCTGACTTTAAATCTTACTACAAAGCGGCAGTAATCTGTTGCATGATACTGAAATAAGGATGAATATGTAGATCAGTGGAATAGACCTGAGTGTACAAAAATATACCTATGTATCTATGATCAGTTGATTTTTGACAAGGGTGCCAAGACCACTAAATGAGGAAAGATTAGTATTTTTTTAAAAATGGGGCTAGAACTAGATATCTATATGCAAAAAAATGAAATTGGACCCCTAACTCATACCATATACAAAAAGTAACAAAAAAGATCAAACACCTAACTATAAGATCTAACTATAGAACACTTTTAAAATATATAGGTGAAAATCTTCATGATCTTAGATTTGGCAATGAATTTATGACAACAAAAGCACAAGAAACAAAAGGAAAAGCTAAATTGGACTTTAACAAAACTAAAGATGTTTGTGCTGCAAAGAATGTGAAAGGACAACCCACAGAATGAAATTATCTGCAAATCACATATCTAATAATAATTTAGTATCCAGAATTTATTTATTTATTTATTTATTACTGAAGATTTTATTTATTTATTCATAGAGACACACAGAGAGAGAGGGGCAGAGGCACAGGCAGAGGGAGAAGCAGGCTCCATGCAGGGAGCCCGACGTGGGACTCAATCCAGGGTCCCCAGGATCAAACCCAGGGCTACAGGCAGTGCTAAACCACTGCGCCACTGGGGCTGCCCTCCAGAATATATTTAAAAAAACCATTCAACAAAAGAACAAATACACTAATTTGAAAAATGGGCAAAGGATCTCATTAGATATTTCTTTTCTTTTTTTTTTTTTTAAAGTAGGCTTTATGCCCAGCATGGAGCCCAACATAGGGCTTGAACTCATAGCCGTGAGATCAAGACCCAAGCTGAGTTCAATAGTCAAATACTTAACCAACTGAGCCATCCAGGCACCCCTCATTAGACACTTTTAACAAATAAAATTTAAAAAGATACAGAAGGAGTGCCTGGATGGCTCAGGTGTTTAAGCATCTACCTTTGGTTCAAGCCATGATGCCAGGGTCCTGGGACCGAGTCCTACATTGGGCTCCCTGCTCAGTGGGAAACCTGCTTCTCCCTCTCCTTCTGCCCCTCTCGCTGCTCTCTCACTCTCTCTGAAATAAATAAATAAAATATTTTTTAAAAGGAAACATTAGGGGATCAGGAGTGGCTGATCCACCCTGCTGGGTGGCTCAGCAGTTTAGCAACGGCCTTTGGCCAAGGGCACGATCCTGGAGTCCCGGGATCGAGTCCCATGTCAGGCTCCCGGCATGGAGCCTGCTTCTCCCTCCTCCTGTGTCTCTGCCTCTCTCTCTCTCTCTCTCTCTCTCTCTCTATGTCTATCATAAATAAATAAATAAATAAATAAATAAATAAATAAATAAATAAATCTTTAAAAATAAAAAAAGGAAACATTAAAATAATAATAATAAATAAATAAATAAATAAATAAGATATAAAAGTGGCCAACAAAACACATTGAAGAGCTCCTCATTATTATTAAGCATCAGGGAAATAAAATTCAAAACCACAATGAAGTACCATCTCACTCCTGGTAGGTTGGCTATAATCAAGAAAACAGACAATAACAAGTGTTGGTAACAATATGGAGAAATAGAAACCCTCATACATTGCCAGTGAGAATGGAAAATGGCACAATAGCTTTGGAAAACAGTTTGGCAGTTCCTAAAATGATTAAAGATAAGAGATACCATATGACCCAGTAAGCCCACTCCTAGGTATATACCTAAGAGAATTGAAAACATGGGACCACGCAAGAACTTATACAAAATGTTCATACCTGCATTATTCATAAATCAGGAAGTGAGGAAAACAATCTAAATGTTCGTCAAATGATGAGTGAATAAGCAAAATGTATATTATGGAATATTAAGCACCCATAAAAGGAATGAAGTACTGATTCACCCTACAGCATGGATGAGCCTTGAAAATATTATGCCGAGTGAAAGAAGTCTGACACAAAAAGCCACATATTCCATCGTTCCATTTATATGAAAAATCCAAAGTATGCAAATCCATAGAGATAGAAAGTACATCAGTGGTTACCAAGGGTTGGAGAGGGGAGGGACTGGGGTGTGACATCTAATGAGTATGATGGGATGATGAGAATGTTCTGGATTTAGATAGCAATAACAGTTGCACAACATTGTGACTATACTAATCCACTGAATTACACAATTTTTTATTTTTAAAGATTTACTTTTTTTTTTTTTTTTTATGATAGACAGAGAGAGAGAGAGAGAGAGAGGCAGAGACACAGGTGGAGGGAGAAGCAGGCTCCATGCCGGGAGCCCGACGTGGGACTCAACCCCGGGACTCCAGGATCGCGCCCTGGGCCAAAGGCAGGTGCTAAACCGCTGAGCCACCTGTGAATCCCCAAACTGCACAATTTTTAAGGGTGAATTTTATGTTATCTGAAATGCATCTTGATTTTGTTTA
The DNA here is from genome assembly GCF_003254725.2 of Canis lupus dingo. NCBI lineage: Eukaryota > Metazoa > Chordata > Mammalia > Carnivora > Canidae > Canis > Canis lupus. Next base: position 6,247,618 of record NC_064280.1, read on the forward strand.
AGATTGTATGTATGTATGTATGTATTTTGTTGTGCCCAAGATTGCAAATCCGAGAAACCACCAAGGAGCCAACACCCATGCAAGCACACAAGGGTTGGCTTGGGTCCAAGTATACCCGACACAGCAGAGCAGAGACTTGGACCCCGAAGTGGGTTACAGCTGGGTTTTTTATAGGCTGGTCTAGGGGATTTTCAGAAGGGGTGGAAGAATTTCTCAAGTTCTGTTTACATTTTGATATGGGGCTTTCAAGGGCATTGAGCCCTGTTCTCATTCTAAGATGGGACTTTCTACCACAGGTGTGGGCTCTGTTGTCTTTCTGATATGGAATTCCCTGCCGAGGACATTGAGGACATTCTGCAGTTTTTCCCGTAAAGTTCAGCTCTTATTCACAGGGATCTAAGATGGCTGTACTTGTGCTAATGCTAAACTTTAGGTGGGATGGCCTTGATTTTTCTCGGCCTACACAATTTATTTATTTGACAAAGAGAGAGCACAAGCAGGCAGAGTGGCAAGCAGAGGGAGAGGGAGAAGCAGGCTCTCCACAGAGCAGGAGCCTGATGCTGGGCTCAATCCCAGGACTCTGCAATCATGACTTGAGCCAAAGGCAGATGCTTAACCACTGAGGTGCCCCTGAAATGCATCTCAATTTTTTAAAAATGATCAAATATCTATGTAATAAAAAACTTAAACTTTGTCAATGCCCTCCAGCTAAAGACTACCAGAACACACATTCAGTTGGACAGACTGGGTTTATTACTCATTTTAGCAATAAATAAAACCACCAATGGAAAATTGATGAGCATCTCAGTAAGAAGGTATCAGAAAAGACCTACAGGTCTCAAGTTTATATCAGATGATTTTGAAAAGAGTTAAGGAAGCTTGGCTATGGTTTTTTTTTTTTTTTTTTTTTTTTAAGATTTCATTTATTTATTCATGAGAGAGAGAGAGAGAGAGAGGCACAGACACAGACAGAGGGAGAAGCAGACTCCATGCAGGGAGCCCGACCTGGGACTGGATCCTGGATCCCCGATCATGCCCTGGGCTGAAGGCGACGCTAAACCACTGAGTCACCCAGGCTGCCCTTGGCTATGTTTTAGATTGGATTCTGTCAACAAGCAGTGGTAATCCTATGAGTCTATACCTTAAATTTTATGTAGTATGAGGGAAGACTATCCTGAGGCTAAAGATGTAACTGGTATTTAAAAAAATAAAAAAAAAGAAAGAAAGAAAGAAAGAAAGAAAGAAAGAAAGAAAGAAAGAAAGAAAGAAAGAAAGAAAGAAAGAAAAAGGAGGGTGGGAGAAGCAAAGAAAAGAAAAAAAAGAAAAAGAAAAGAAAAGGCTGTGGTCACTCACTTAGCCAAGATAGAAGGCTCTATGGCTTTTCTTGTGGTTTGGATGTTCCTGTTTTTTGTTCAGACAGAATTAGAGTGGGCTTTTTTGTGCCTCGATCCATCATGGTCACAGAACAACTCTAATTTTGATATTCTGTGAAATTTTGAAATAGACCAAGAGAACACCAAGGTCAAGCTTTGAATGCTTGAGCAGCTCATGGAAACACAAAGATCCAGCTGATAGCACCAGGACATGTCTTTCATATTAGACTAGAAGATATAAAATACATGCAGAAAAAAATACTTCCAACAAAAGTCACTAACAATCCATGTTTTAAATTAATGAACTAAGACTTGAAAGTAATTTCCCTAATCTGTAAAAGGGTACCTGTATTCATTCCTTTTGCCATTGTAACAAATTACCACAAGTCTAGAGGTGAGAAATGTATGTGTTACCTTACAGTTGAAAATCTGCTATGGGTCTCTCACTGCTTCACTGATGATGTCTTCGGGGCTGTTCCTTCTGGATACTCTGGGGGAGACCATTTCCTTGCCTTTTTAGCTTTTAGAGGCCATCCACATTCTTTGCTCATGGCCCATTCCTCCATTTTCAAAACCAGCAAGAGAGCCCAAGTCATTCTCATGCTGCTTTCTCTCTTGTTACGTCTTCTGCCTCCCTCTTCCTCTTATGAGGACCCTGTGATTCTAGTGAGCCCATCCAGATAATGCAGGATAATCTCATCTCAAGATCAACTGATTATCAACCTTAACTTCCCGTCACCATATAACCTAGGTAATCCATAGGTTCCAGGAGTTAGGAGGTGGACATCCGGCGGGAAAGAGGAAGGAAGGCAGGGTTGGGCATTATTCTGCATAGCACAGCACCTTGCAAAGCCTACAGCAAATGTCAGAAACTTTTGTTTGAAAAGCAGGACTGAGAATGCCCACGATCACTGCTTCAGTTTAAGATCAGAATAAAGGGTTTCGATTTGTCACTGCCATGCTCCTCAGACTACACACATTGCCATGGCTAGTTTCTAAAATGCAAGCTATGGTCTTAATAACACAATCTACTCACAGTCGCACCCAACCTGAGTACACAATTTTCAGTAAGATTGAAATCAGGGCTCACAGATGCATGGCACGGTGCTTCCCACTTGACTCCTCGGCCCATGGGGATGTTATCCACACAGCACTGTACTCTCTCCCATGGATCAGGGACAAAGACGCAGAGTCTTTCCCGATACATCACTTGCAGCAACGACAACCTGTGGATGAGGGTTGACACATGAAATGAAATCTACTTGCCAATCCTGATCTAAGGGATTAAAACCTGATAAATGAAGAAACGAGAAGAGTCAGCTTCTTTTGTTCTAAACCACACACAGCAAAATGGAAATGGGAAGTTTTACAGCCAGACTCAATTTCCTAAAGATGCCCACAGACCTTTAAATTAGTATTTAGTAAACCTCTAAGGACAATGGAATATATTCCCAAGATTCATTTTATTCTTTATGCAAAAAAGAGCAACCCCAAATTTGCAGCATCGCCTGCTTAAGCTAGCCTCTTTTATACATATTTTGACCCTTTTTCCTTAATGTCTGAGGAGTAGACACCAGGGTAAAGGTATTGCGAGACGAGTTTGTTCAGGTAACTAGATAATACAAGATGCTAACAGCTCAATTACGAGCACTTGCTTTAATTCATAAGGAAAACAAATTGAAAAATTTAGGCAAATATTTTATTTCTCAAACTAATTGGAAAACTAAATTGGAAAACTAAAATGTTTTCTAATTGAAGGATTCTAAAGTAAAGATAGCAGCAATATAGTTCCTAGAATGCAGTTCTCTTTAAATCTGTGTACCTCCTCTCTGAGGAGCCTGAACCCTACTAATGAATTTGTGAAAATAGAGAAGGTTTTACTACCCAGGTCTGTAGTATAGTTTTTAAATAATAACTGCCCTCCCATTTGTATTTAAAAATAAACAAAAATTTTTAGTAGGTCTGTTTTTCTACTTAAAATGAAATTGTTATATACCAAGTCTTGAACTATGTTCGGGGGCGGGGGGGAGCCACAGATTGTCCTAGGAGGCACTTATGTATACACTGTCACATACCACTCAGGGAGGAGAAAAAGATTTCACCTCTGAAGTTGCTTAAGCAGAGTCTAGCTCTCACCGCAAACCACCTTATCTCGGTGTAAGAAAACCCCTCAACAGGACTGATTAAAAGTTTAAATTTCCCAGTAGCTGAGTTTGGGAGGAATTTTCAAAGAATGGTAGAGGTTTTCTTTGGCTCTTTCCTTTTCCCTAAGTCTAGAGAGTTTTGGCAAGTCAGAGGAAAAATAGGATAGTAATCATGGCAGTCAGGCAAACCTTTCTTTCCTTAGGTGTGAGTCAGTTTGTCACTCCCTTACGGAAAGCCAATGCATTGCTACCCATCACATTTAGGGAAAAAAAATTCAAACTCCCCGGCACCACCTGTCAGGCCCTCCTACCATTCTTCCATCTGGTCCATGGCCCTTCTCACACCAACCTCTCCACTTTCTTCCCTCTAACACGCCAAACTCATTCATGCCTCTGGACCTCTGCACTTGCAATGTTCCTTCTTCCTAAAACAGTCTTTCCTGAGATCCTCACATGCCTTATTCTTTAATAGCATTTGGGCCACTACTCAAATTTCACCTGCTAACTGAGGTTCTTCCTCCCTCCCTAGCGCAGAGAACACCCCTCTCTTTTTGCATAGCACTTATTAGTATGTACTTGCACACCCTGTCTCTTCTGCTGAAATACAGGTTTCAGAAGAACAGGGAGGGACCAGACACCAGAATAGTTCCTAGTACTCAGTGCATGCTTAATTAATCTGTGTTAAGTGCTTAAAATGAGTGCCATTTCAACAGAAAAAAAATAAGTCTGGTGGTTTCTGCAAATTTATCTCCCTTTTAGGTCCATTTACTACTCCCTAGATTGGGTTCCAATCCTCTAAAACCCCATCAAGCCCTTTATTTCACTCCCTCAACCCTACTAATGTAGGTCACTGCACAAGTCATTTGAGAAATGGCCAATGCCCCTTTACCGTGGTATGTCTGAATTCTAACATCATAAGAACTGCCTTTCTCCAAGAAGTGACTGTGAATTAAGCAGGGAGAGATAAAGCAAGATGAGAAACAATATATATGTGGGGTTTTAGGCATGTTCAAATGTTACTGCTTATATAAAGCTTTACTTCCTTTTATAAAAATAGTACTTCCATATGGGAACTCTAAACAATATATTAGTTGAAAGAAGAAAATAAAAATTGGTCATAATTCCCTCAATCAGGGAGCCACTGTTAAAATTTTGGTATTGTATTTGTATAGTCTTGTTTTCTCTTTGTGTATGTGTAAACCATTAAAACAAAATTTAGCTCTTACTCTGCATCTACCTTTGTAAGCTGCTTTATTTTAATCTAACAATATATAATGAATATTTTTATGTCATTAATCATTCTTCCACTAGCTTGATTTTAATTACTTTGTCAACAAACATCTATTGAGCTTTAATGAATTATTGTCCTTGAGGAAAACAGGTGGGGTTCTCTGAGGTCAAGCATTTTACTGCACCTCCCTCATGGAGAAATGGAAACTTCAGATCAGTTGTTTCGGAATGCAGAAGAGCAAGAAGATTAAGATTTTGGAGAACTAAAACTTAACTTTAGTTTTGTTAAGGGGTTCCAGGGTGAAGCTCAGTAAAACATAGAATGCGTCCACCTAGAATAGGCAACCAAGACTCAAAGTGCTTATTGATTAAAATAGAATTCATCCTACTAGAATCATGCTAAGATTGAGAGCAAGATAAAAAGGACATTCGAGGGAGAACAAGAAAGAGGGGTTGGGAAGAGTAGGAGCACCCAGGAAGTATAAAAATAAAGTTGGTTGTCCAGAGCCCCAAACCAAAAGAAAGACTCATCAGAGGGATGATAGGCGGGCAGATCCCAGGGAACCAAGTGACACAGAGTAAATAGCTTCCACTTAAGTCACAGAGGGCTTAAATTGGGGAAACTTGCTGTCCTGGCAGGACCAACAAGAGAAGGACTCAGTGTAGACTCCGGCAATAGATGTGGGTACAATAGGAAAATAACAATGCCTGGGTCTTGGAAAAGGGAGGACCTGCAGCCCACAAGAGGCATAGGGTACTACATCCCTCAAAGACAGTGCTGAACTCTTTAGCCACGTGCCCCCATTCCACCAGTGAGACTCCTGAGAACATGGAGGAGAAGAGGGAAAATTTTACTGGTGGCTGTCGCAGGAGGGTCAGCCTAGAAAGGATACTAGGCCTTCTGGCATTTAGCAAAGCTTTGTATGAGCTGTAAGCTCTACCTTACAGGTGCTCAGGCTGGTCAGGGAGAAACAGGAAGAGGGACACAAGAACATTACGTGTGTGAAAGGCAATGCCTGGAGGGCCTCACAGGGCCTCACAGGTGGGGTTCTCAGGTGAAGGCAGTAAGACTATCTTTCTCTGCCTTGAATGCCACATTCTCTTCTGACTTACCCGAGCATGCTGGCATTGCTCCCCAATACTTTTCAGAAGGTATGTATTTACTCACAAGTGTCTCTCTTTTCCCAGCAAGGACGATGTGTGACTGCACCCTGAAATACCCCTCTCACCTCAACTCTGAGGATCTGTGGCTGGATTCATTTTGCCTGAGTCTTTTCTATGAGGAGACCACTCAGACCTTCATATAAACGGAATTTGCCAGGCCCAGTTTACCAGGCACACCCAGATTTATACTCACCCCTGCCTCCCTGCTAGCAACTCTCATGCCCCTGATGTATCCTGTACCCCACATGCCTTTGAACCATAATGAAGATTAAATAGCAATTGGATTATTATGTGAACTGAACAACAATAGATGACGATGGGTCAGGGAGTATCACCGAAAAGCGTAGATGTCAATCAAGACCACCTTGACTTTGAGTTCAAATGAATCAACCGGAATAACCATTTCTCTTGCTTCAGGAAAGCCAGTGGCCCTGCAGGCTCTCTGAGGAGATGCTTATTTCTCTTGCAGTCACACCTGGCTCAAACTTTCTGTGTCCCTGCCACTCATTCCATTTTTGGAACATTTTGCCATGCGGTACAAGGCGTCCTTTCTGCACACTACATCACCTCGTGTTGGACACCACCTCCCAGCTCACTTCCCCAAATGCCACAGCAGAAGGTTGCATATGGAGCAGATTTTAATAAAAATTTCAAGTAAAGGAAAGAGTTTAGATCACACCGTTGCCAACAATTTAAAGTCAAATAGTACATTTTATTTTTGGGGTTTTTAAGATTTTATTTATTCATGACAGACACACACAGAGAGAGAGAGAGAGGCAGAGACACACAGGCAGAGGGAGAAGCTCCATGCAGGGAGCCTGACGTGGGCTTGATCCCAGGTCTCCAAGATCACACCGCTGGCTGAAGGTGGCGCTAAACCTCTGGGCCACTGAGGCTGCCCCTATTTTGGGGGTGTTTTAACTGCCTTTCCCCCAGTTTTCTCTCAGGCCTCCTTCCTGAGAAAAGTCCATCATGTTGTGATCTCCCTCCTGCTCTCCTCTGACCTCCTCCCCTTCCTCAAATTCCTCTTACTCCTTTGGGCAGAGCCATCTCATTGTCCACTATCTCATTGTTACACACTTCCCAGATAATAACCCTAAGACTTTACCTTCCTCCTCTAGAGTAGCCACTTTGGTATTATCCTTAACATAACAAGCACCTCTTTAAGAGCAACTCTAGAGCCGCTTATTGAAAGAACATTTTGTTGCCCTACTTCAGCTGGGGAAGAAGAGAACGTTTAGAAAATCTATAAACCTAAGATTGTATTCTTTGGAAGATAAACTATTTCTCTATTGCCCTTCCATCCCGGCCCCTCCTGCACAATGAATGACCCTTAAGCCATCATGGCGGTGGAGAACCCAGCTCTGGAGGGGGAGGATGGAGGGAGGCACACTTCTGTGTGTGGTGCCACGTGTAAGGAAACGTAGAAAAACAAGAAGGAAAGCACACCTGGACACCACAAAATATATGAATCCAAAGCTACAAAACAGCATGAAACCCATTCTTGCTGAAATAAAACCCCATCTGTCCCACACAATCATTTTCCCCTTATTAAATAAGATGCCAAGTTACTTTCATCAGACTGGCATTTGGCCTATTCAAGAACAAACACGAGAATCTCCCTAAGTTTGTTTCTGGATATGAACAATGGTGATTACTGTTGTTGTTTGTGGAGCCTCCCTTGTCAAAGCAGCTGAGTGATTGGCAATACGCAGGCATGAGGATGGCAGAGCAGAGTATGCCAGTATCTATTGCAGTCGTTTGCCAGGATAATGTAGGCTTGTCAATTATGTTGTCAGGCGGCAACTTATGTTGAATTTGAAAACAGTAAATGTCATACAAAAACATAAGTGATTTATATATGAGAGCACAGGAGCACTTAAAATCTGCAATGTAATGAAATGAGATACCAACAGATTGCATGTTTTGTGGTTATTACCACAGAGGGGGGAAAAAAAACCCTCTAGAAAAGAAATAACTATTTGAGAGCAATCAGCTCCAAAGCATGAACCACTTCCCACCTCAGCCCTTCTCCCAATTCTTGGAACATTCAGTCAGTCTATCAATCTGACTAACTAATAATGCCTCGGTACTTTACTTTAAGTAACAAAAGCTCCAGCACTCAAATCAAAAGTCAGTCTGTTCTCTGCTGCACTTTGCAGCCTGACAATACACCATCTGACAAAATGCAAAAGGCCTTGCTAAAGACTGGGGGGGGCGGGGGGGCGGGGAGGAACAAAACAATGCAGAAAATTCAGGATAGGTTATAAGCTACAGCTAAACTGACCATACACGGGGTGACCTATTTGGAAACAGCCAAGCTTCCATTTGTTTTTTGAGACTTGGTCCTTTGAAACCACAGTTTTACATAGAAGTTGAAATTTTTTGCTTCTGTTGCTAGATCCGTTAGTGAGAACAAAACAAGTTCAGAGATGAGAAATCACAAATTGGTCACACACCCCACTCCTATTTTATTCTGATTGCACCCCCTGCGATTCCACGATGGAGGCTGCTCTGACCTGTTCTTCCACTACTTCCTACCTGTTGACAGGACTTCAGTCTATCCCTCAGCTCTCCTCTCCATTGCTCTTGGCTTCGTTCTTGGGATTCCTATGTGGATTCTAACCCATTTCCCTAGCTATCTGACCCCTGGATTGTCTTCCTTGCACCGGGCTCACATATATTACCCTCCCCCTTCCTGCTACACCCGACCCCCACCCCCCACGAAGTGGCCTGAGCTATTTCCTGTCTTGCTCTTTTGCCTTGTAGACTTCCTATTGTCTTCACTACTTTTTAAATCCTTATTACTCTTTTTCCTACAGTACTTTTACTGTGGCTCCTTTAATTGTATGTTCTTAGAATATCTGCAAGGTAGTTCCCAAATTTTCAATGCAGAAAGCTGGCCTCATCAGTGCACAGTCCACCTTGCCACCTTCTGCAGGAAGCCAGGCTACCTCCACTCAGGCAGAGACTCATCATCCTTAATTAAACATAATACAGAACAACTCTAAATTATTCCTGCCCACCAGAAAGAGATGTTGTATTCTTTATTTAAAGAAATGAAGACATGGAGCTCTCAGACAAGAGCCAAGTGCGTTTTCTAGCCACAGTATCTGAACTGCAATATTAATTATTATTGCCAAATGAGGGAGCTCTGTAGAGGATTTTCTTGAGAAAAGAGAAACATGGGCAATTTCAAGCGGGGAGGTTCAATCTTGATTTTTACTTTTTCCTAGCCAAGATACAATTGCAATATCAGATGTTTATGAGGTGAGATAGTCTTCACCATATCCTCTTTTGTGCGCTTTTCCACTGAGAGATCTTGACAGACCACCATGTCTGTCTATCTTACAGTTAAACCACCATAACTCAGTATTTCCTATGAATTTTTTTTTATTTAAAAAATGTAAATGGGGTCATTTTCCTTAAGGAACCTAGAAATCTCTTTCAAATGTAAATGCTCTGTTCTGTTTGACATATACTGCTAGACTTCTTGGCATCATCAACAAGGAAAACTAGAATATAAACTCCAGGATTACATATAATGAGCCATTATCTCTCAAGTCCTAAATTGTTCCTTTATCATAAGGGAAGTTCTGCTGAGAGGCACATTAACTCCTTTATTTATCACTGAAACTCAGTCCTGGTGGGTTTATATTTAAACATGACTAAGTACAGTGGGGAATGTAAGATTGAAATGGTTCCTGACTCCTCATAGTTTACTTTCTTATGCAGAATGATATCACACTTATGAAAAGAGATAACTACTATGCAAATAAAAATGAATAAAGGACATTCATGGATAAGCTCTTCAGTAGAGATAAACATCCTGAAATCTTTTATCAAGAAAATTACCTAAAGTGGGAAGTGTGTTTAAAATCAGACATAACGGTTCAGATTCCAATTCTACTACTTCTGGCTGGGAAAATATGGGCAAGTTATTTAACCTTCTAGGACTTTCTTTTCTTCTCATCTGGTAAGAAGGGATAATTTTCAATATCTTCAAAATTAAAAGGAATAATATAGATAAAAAGCCTTGATAAATACTAGTTCCTTTTCCCTCTAACATAGATGGTATTTAAAATTCTTATCAAACCACCACCCTTACTGATCACTCTCCAGAATACGGCCCAGATTGGTGCCTCCCCAGGACCTTTGCACTTGGCTGTTTTCTGTGCCCGGAAGGCTCATCTCCAAGATCTTTTCATGACTAACTCCCCATTATTCACTTTCAGCCCAAATCTTGCCACCTCAGAGATGTTTCCCATGTTGTAAACGCTCTCTATCCCATCATCTTTGTGATACATACTGCTACATGACCTAATTTTATTATTTGTTAGTTTCATAATTTATTGATCAGTCCACACACACACACACACACACACACACAGAACAATCTTCAAAAAAAGAGAGAAGCTGAATACCTAGTTCACTGCCACATCAGCACATAGTGTTTATACCTGACTCTGAAAACAATGGAGAGCCAGGAGAGTGAATGAGAAGGTTATCCTCAAAGAAAGAACATTCTGGCCACAGTGTGAAAAATGGATTGGCTCTGGAAAAGGCAAAATTATGGAGAGACAGTAAAAAAGATTAGTGATTGCCAGCAGTTAGAGGGAGGGAGAGATGAATAGATGGAGCACAGAGGATTTTTAGTATGATAAACTTTCTGCATGATACTATATTGGTGGATACATTGTCATTATCCATTTGTCAAAAATCATAATGTACAACACCAAGAATGAACCCTAACATGGCTCTGGATGATAAGATGTGCCAATGTTGGTTCATCAATTGTAATAAATGTACCACTCTGGTGGGGATATTAATAGTGGGGGAGGGTGTGCATGTGTGGGGACAGGGAGTATATGGGAAATCTCTCCACTTTCTGCTCAGTTTTGCTGTGAACCTAAAACCACTCTACAAAATGAAGTTTGGGCTTTTGTTTTTGTTTTTTTTTTTAATGGATTGAAGAAAGCAAAACTTAAGACAGGACAAAGGAATAAGACTGGCATAATCGAGGCAAGATATGACAAAGGCCTAACCTATGGCTAGAGTAAACACCCATACAGGCTAGGATTTATGTCCTCTTGGTGTATAAATGTCCCTTTCAAGCAGAACACCTTGACAGGGACATAATACCATGAATGTAATCCCTCTGGCATCTAGTATAATGAGTCTGTTACCTGCATTGATCTATCTCTTGCTTTCTATTAATTAAAAAAAAAAGATTATATTAATTTGAACAGCCAGTTCCTTTAATAATAGGCTTTTAAGCAGTTTATAGTCAACTAAATCCCAAAGATATTTCACATAATATTGTCAAAATACATGTTCCCCATCTATTCTCAAAAATCTTTGTTGGTTTCAAACTGATCTGGCTTGGCTATTGTGATCCTTTTGGTTCCTCATTCATTTAATATAATATCAGGCTCATCTGTCTCTCCAGGATGTGTGTCACCCACGGATTGTATAAGTAAGCCTTCTATATTTTATCGCATTACAGCAAATGATTCTTTACAAGCAGCCAGAGAGTGGATGGATTTTCAAAACCCTTCACCTCTCATATCAAGCTATGTTCTTTCTATACACTATAAATTCCAGTGCAAGGAAGAGGCTGCCGGGAATTTTTGTATTTCTTTATTTGTGAAAAAGTTGACCATTCATTACAGGGCTAAGAGTTTCCTATGGGACAAAGCTAGAGAACTTCATCCATTTTTTATATGAATGCATTAATCTAATCCCATCATTTTAATTGTCAAATTACATTTCTCCATTTGGTCCATAGGCTATTAGGAAAGAATTCATTGATTCTGGGGACCGTGTTGAAGCTGAGTGTAGTACCAACTCCACATGCCTGCTGCAAGCCAGGCCCCATTCAAGATGGATACAGCACTGATTAAAAGTGACAAAAATCCTTGTCCTCATTGAGCCTACTTTCCAGGGAAATGACATTCTAATGGTACCTGAACATTCTAATCTTTTCCATAAACTTCAAGTTATTCTATTTATTAGGCTTTCCTAGAGGATTTTCAGATCAGGATACCCTTTAAGGTTTATGCCTCTTCTAGGTATGGTCCTTAATTTCTTACCCCTTCTAGTTTTATACACGCCCTCTTAAAATTCTGAGCTCAGCAAGACTGTGTCTGAGATGGAGGATTTATTTCTTTAGGTGCCTCCCTGTCTATACACTGCTCCTGACCACAGCTGGAAACAGACAAATTCACCTCTAGTCCTGGCTTCTCTGCTTATTGGCTGTTACTTGGGCAAATTACTCAGCCTCTCACAGTTTTTTCCCATCCACAAAATATGAATAATCAGGCATACTGCAGAGCACTGTTTTAAACACTAAATGAGCTAACGAATATAAAACACTCAGCAAAGTGCCTGGCACATAGGAAACCTTCAGCATGTACATACCTAAGGCCTAATGTTCTTGATTTATGCTCTCTTTCTGAGTTTCTGACAATGTCTTCAGATCTCTTTCTGAAATTTTAAATCTGTATTCTAGCTTAAACGTCACTTATTCCAGGATTCCTATAACCCAAATATCCACTGTCTCACCTATAAGATTGTGGGCTCCATGAGGACCAGGGCCTTGGTTTTCTATTTTGTCTGAAACTAGTATTGTTCTAGCACATAAAAAGGTATGCAAATATTATTTGAAAGAACTGACTCAATTTAGGAAATGCGTGCCTGTTCCTGCTCTCCCTTACTCCACTAACTCAAGGATGACAAGGCACTGTCTCAATTCCCATCAATTATAAATCACTAGCCACATTTTCTTGTCTGTCAGAATTAAGTGATGAAAATTCTCCTCATTGATGCTTTGCATTTTGAGTGATGGCACTGTCATCTTATTAGACATAGAAATAAACTACAGTGTTCCTGAAAGCTTAACACAAACTCAAACTGTTCTTGTGGTTGTTATGTTACATCTGCAATAGACTGTAATGGTTGTTGACACAGATATGTTTGAACACAAAAATAAGGGACCATTTTATGTACAGTAGTTTTGATCTCTGCCTGACCTGCTAAAAATCTAACAGTGATAGTAATCTGAGTAAGCATGAGGCCACATAGGCCAACTATAAATATTAACAGTGTAACTCTATAAATTAGAAGGCTGAGGAGTTCATAAGTATTTAGGGAGAATCTATTGTGTGGACAGCACTGTACTAGTCACTATGATAATGTCAAAAACATATCTATTCAAAGGGTAAAAATCTATGTTAAAGCATACAAATGACACTTGAACTAAAGAAACATGAGGAACCCAGGGCTTCCTCTATTCTTGTATTACAGTTTCATACCACTGTCTTGGGCAATCTCTTCTAAGGTAGCGTAACAAGTTGCAGATTCTGTAAAAACCTACAGTCTGCACAGTCCAACCCAAAGATAGATCTCCTTGGTTTATTCCCATTTTCCTGTGATGAAAAGAAAACACACAAGGCCATTTCTGTAGAAGCAATATTGCAAGCATCACTATCTGAGGGATAAACTAATAATAGAATCACAGCTGGGAACAGGGGAACAAATTTAAGAATTTATGTATCTATGTGTCAGTTTTCTCCCTCATCATCTAAACGTATCTCCTGGTGACTGCCTATCCTATGATATGGTACATGTTCTGTATGCCTTCCCTGATGAATTCCTTTTTTAAAAAAATATTTTATTTATTTATGCATGAGAGACACAGAGAGAGAGGGAGGCAGAGACACAGGCAGAGGGAGAAGCAGGCTCCCCGCAGGGAGCCCGATATGAGACTTGATCCCAGTACTGAGGATCACGCCCTGGACCAAAGGCAGACATTCAACCGCTGAGCCACCCAGGCATCCCACCCTGCTGAATTCCTGCTAGAATTACTCAAGTCCAAGCACAGAGATGCCAGGACTGTTCAGGGGGCTCTGTGTGTGGTCTCTCCTGGCACCAGTTTTCCTCTGTTCTCAGGACTCAGGTTAACCCAACTACATTGAGGAATCCAAAGTCCACTTTAAAAAGTAACTTCCTTTATTAGTCTTTAAAGAGAGAAAAATCCTAAAGGCCTATGTATGTTAAAATTTTAAAAAATATTTCACACAGATCCACAACTGTTTTCTGTAGATATGATTTATAAACCATTGGTTTTTAGATTAGGATAGTAGGAGCTAACCTCTATTATGTCATGACTGAATTTTTTCCGTAAATTATTCCTTTGAGTTACTTAGGTCAATTATCTGTAAGAGAGGTCTTGTAAACATCTTCAATATGTTAAAAATTCCATGTATACTTGTATAATTTAAATATCTTATAATTATGTCAACTGCATCTCCATAAAACTGGGGGGGAAACATATAGAACATATACAGGACCACTAAAAAAATTCCATGTTTGAAATACCACCCAAAAATAAATGCAACTTCATCTATAACATAAAACCATTGGAAGTAACCATTATTATGCAGGTAAATGGCAAAAATGTAACAAATGTCACATAATACTGAATCTACTAGCACCCAAAACACCAAAATACAACTTGTAGCCCAAATCTGGCCTGTCTTCTGCTTTGGTAAATGAAATTCCATTGAATGTGGCCACCCCCTTGTGTACTGTCTATGGCTGCTTTCTCACTACAGTGGCAGAGATGAGCAGATGCGACAGAGATTATATGATAATCAAAGCCAAAAGTATTTGCTATGTGGCCCTTTACAGAAAAAACTTGCCGACCCTTGATTTAGATTATATAACTTGCTCTGGTCAAAAAAGAGGACAATGTATTTAGTACTGTTTATAAAATAAAATAATAAAATATAAATAAATTTTCTGGTTATCTTTAAAGCCCAGTCAAATTGAAGGACTGTAGAGTGTAGGCATAATAGTCAAGCTTTACGGTTGTAAAAAGACCTCAATAAACTCACCAAATAATAATTATCATTGACTTTTTCCGTGTTCCTATCATTGTTCCAGATACTCTGGGAGCCACCTTCCATACCTCATTTCTAGTTTTCAAAACAATCCTCCACGTAACTATTGGATATATATCCATTTTACATATAAGGAAGTTGAAACCAAGAGATCTTTCTGAAGGCCACACAGACTGCACAGCTCCAAAGTCTGAATTTTAAAGAACTTACCAGGAAGATCTTTTATAAGAAGAGCTAAGAATGAATTGACATCACAAATATCTCCTACATGCTTCTGCACCCTGCACTGAGAAAATGCTAATATAAAAAAGTACTTCTGGAGACTTCTGATTAAAAATGGAGGAATAGAGTCATTTCTGCTCCAGTCTTTTCTTTGAAACCAGTTGAAAAATAAAACAAAGAGTGAAATACAATAAATAGAAGACACACTCCACACCATAATTGAAAAGACACCAAATGCAATGAAACTTAATTTATATTTAAATAGAACATTAAGAGTGGACAGGAGAGGTTGGTGTCAAACAGCCCATGATTTATTTGTTAATCTGCTCAATTCGTTTTTCTTTAGTCTTTGGAGAGATGGGGCTCATTTTCTCCATGATCTAATCAACTGAGTGTATTAGTCTACCCAGTTTGTTTAGACTGTCAGGAATGACATTAAAACTCCACAAGAAATAAACCAGGTGATCTTATCAGTTTGTCATAATTCCCTTCCATATTCAGCATTTCCTAACTTTTCTCACTCCTTAAACCCTCAGTTTCTGGTCCTTTCAGTAGATGCTCTTGCCTCTTACTTTACTTTGTATTAAACAAGACCAGTTGGAATAAACAACTATTTTCATGCTCTTTATTAAAATTTTGTTATTATATGAAAATCAGCAGGTTGCCATGTGTTCAATACTCTAGTCAAATGGACCACTGGCTGGTCTTCTGTTTTTATACTGGCAGTATTTTATTGAGATAAAATTTACATGCAGTGAAATGCACAAATGTTCCATGAATTTTGATGAATGTGTACACTTCTATAACCATCATCCAGATAAAGATCTAGAACAATTCTATCACCCTAGGAAGCTCTCTCATGCCCCCCTCCCAATTTACTCCCATACCTTGAGGCAAAAACGACTCTAATTTCTATCATCATAGATTTGTCTGTGCTAGAACTTCAATTTGAATAAAATAATTCAGTGTGTACTCTTTTGTCTGACTTATTTAGTTAACATGTTAATGAGATTCATCCATAAACAGTCCACATGTTCATGCTGCATGTATCAGCAGCCCATTTATTTTTATTATACATATATAACATTCTCTATTCTCCTTTTGATGAGAATTTGAGCTCTTATTAATAAAGCTAACATGAATATTCTTGTGGATCTTTCTGTGAACATATGCATTCATTTTTCTTGGGTAAATACCTAGAAGTAGAATTGTTGGGTGATGAAGGAGATATTTGTTTAACTTTATTAGAAACTGGAAAATGGTTGTCAAAGTGATTAGTATAATTGCTATTCTTTAAACATACCACATCCAGCTTTCTCAGTTCTGCAGCCTGATCTATTCTCCTCTCAATTCCCAGAATGCTCTTTTAGTGCTGTGTGTTGAATTCCACCATCCTGTTGGGTGCAATTCATTGGTCTTCTGCCATGAAATTTTTCTACTTCAACTCTTATTCTAAACAACTCAAATTCATTTTTCTCTAATCTCTCTTAATATGTTTTGCTACTTCTCTTAGGGCCTTTTTCACCCAGCTTTTTCTATTTTATGCTTTATGAAAGCAAGATTACACTGTACATTGTTGCATCCCACAGGCCTAGCTCATAGTCAATGCTACTCATACAGTAAGTACAGATTAAAGATTTGTTAAATGAATAAATGATTTTTTAATGTATTTTTTAATCTTTTTCTTAAGACTATAAACTCCATGATGGCAGAAATCGTGTTTTTTTGTTTCTTTAATATCCAGAAATCCCTGCATAAGATAATTGAACAAATATCTGATGTATGTTTATAATAATGTATAAAAATACAAGGAAATTGTAATGAAATTAGATTTAGTAGATATGCAAAATAATCAGTGGATTTAAATTTTATCACATAGTTCTAATAATCTGAGTTTCTCATTTGATTGAAAACTTATCATTTGTTGCAATATGAGGTTAAAGTGGAAACAGATAAGTGTTCTTCCTCAAATCTTTATTTCAAATCAAAACTAATTCCACATAGTGTTTTCCTAATACATATGAATGCAAATATATTCATAAAGATCCTTAATATTAATCAAGGGTACTTAAGCATTTGGTGTTCCAACTGACCCTCATTTGATAGGAAATTTAATTTTTTGAAAAGGTTGTTGTATTACAACTCAATTATTTCCTAGGATATAGTTGTATTAATATTCTTAATTTTAAATCACCAGGCATTGTATTAAATGACAACAATAAAATTAATGTATAATTGACTGAAAGCTTCTAGCTTTAAAAATAAAATATTTCTTTCAAGGGAATCTTATAGGATTACTTAAACTCAAAACTCATAAAGTAAGTACTTATTTTAGAATGAAGAAGAAAAAAATAAAATCTCTAAAATGTTGCTCCATTATCTAGAATATCCATTCACCTCTTGAACTCAGAATACTTCAGGATTCTGCTAGATAAAGCTGGTTATTAGATGTCTTCTGATATTTTATCTTCTATTCCAACACTTAGCTCTTACGAGAAATGTCATAACACAAAATGCTTTTTATTGTCAGTGGAAATTTAAAAGGAACTGGGGACATGACATTGAATTCCTCCTGCATTTTATTTAACTAGTCTAGGAGAAGAATTTTCAAGTAGCAAAGATAGAAAAAGGAAAAAAAAAAAGAAAAAAAAATTTAAAAAGCAATACATAGAAACTTTTCTTGATAAGAGAAAAATGCAAAACATAGACAACTAAATCTTTGGTAATTGTTTTCACAAAAATAATGTTTTAAAAAATTGAAAAGACTTGTTTATTTAAGGTTGCTTGGGGAAGGTATGTGCTTGGTCTGATGCCTTAAAAAGTTTGTTTTCAAAAAAAAAATAAAAAAAAAAAAGTTTGTTTTCATCATTCAAACCAGGGGTTTCCAAACTTTTTCTGTAAAGGACCAGACAGTAATAGCTTTTGCTTTGCAGGCCATATGGTCTCTGTTGCAAATACACAACTGCTGCTATACAGCTCAAGAGCAGTTACAGATAATATGCAAATAAATGGGTGGGGCTGTGTGTCAGTAAAACTTAACGTACAAAAACAGGCAGCAGGCTGATTTGGTGTATAGACTGACCCCTGATTTACACAATACAAGAAAAATAAAATCCAATAGGATTTTTTTCCTACACTTTGGAACAAATTCTCTAGACTTCAGCATTGTACAACTTCTTACTGATAAACAAGATTCAACTATACATCATCTGAGGGAGATGATTTTATATTATCCTTTTATCATCACACCTCTGGTCATTCTAAGATCTTAATACAAAGCAAGTTCTGTGACCTGCCTTTCCAAGGAGAATTTAGCAGTCACTGTTGCTTAAGACTTTGTCTATGCTATGGCACTGGAAATTTCAAACCGCCTGATTGAGTTTCTTTGGCATCCCTATGATAAACACAATATTTCTTTTTTTGTATGAATATATTGCCATATTCTAGATAAGTGTTATATATATATATATATATATATATATACAAAATTCAAAATCTATTCAAAATATTTAACAATAATCAACCAAAATCAACCAAAAGGCCTTGGGTGCCAGAGCAGAGTCCTAGAGTCTTCCTGTTGTACCAGCCATTAACCCTTTAGTTGCCTGGTCACGTCGAAGTCCAGGAGACCCTGGGGGAGGCGTGAGAATGGGCAGGATTTGTAGGGGATGGGGACTCAGGAGAGCAGCTCTTCACTAATATTTCACTATGATAAGTGCGTGCCAACTGCACATTACCTGCAAATCTGATTATTTTGAGCTGCCATGGGGCAATGGTACAAATAAAATACATCTCACAGAATCCCATACCTCTTCAAATTGGAACCATGTTTGAATATTCAACTCCTACCTCTAATCAGTCACAGATCTTATCATTTCTTCAGTTCAGTTTGTTGCATTTAGTGGCTCATTGTTTCATATTCAGTTTAGCTTCCCAATTAGATTGTAATGTACTTGAGGGCAGGTTTATCCACAGTACTTAAATCAGTGCCAGGCAAATGAACTTCAAAACTCAGGTCAACTGATTAAAAAAAAAATAGAACACTATATTATACATATATGCATATCTCCTTGGTAATTTACAAAGAATACCAAGGAGATATATTATCAGCTGTCTGTATTGACATTTTTATCTTCATTGACACTATTTTATTAAAAAATACAGCTATATAGTTAAGGCCAAAAAATATTTTTCATGAAAATAAAGAATTCCAGCTTTATTTTTAAGTAAACTCTATTCAACAAATAGCAACAATTCCTCAAGATCACTTTCTCATTGGATCTTTTAATAATTCCCATTACTGTACACTTTAACTAAATTAGTTCTATGAGGGAGAAAAACAAGTCTTGCGTGGTGCATTTTAAAATGCAATAAAGGAATTACAATCTCAGCTCCAACATGTAGAGTTTGGAGACCATCACTTCTGTCTTTACAACTAGAAAAAAGCTAACCAAACCGCAGATCGATGACTTCTCTTAAATCCATCATTTCCACAATGAGAACACAGGGAAATGATCATCCTGAAACCTGAAGAGACGGGCAAATGTAGAGAATAACAATCAACATCAGCTTACCTGGAGCAAAAGCCACTGGAGCCACAAACTGACAGGAACACTTAATTGGTAATTTTGGCCAATTGCTGGAGGCAGAGTGTGGATTAGTGTGGATTAGCCCAGAGTTTTGTGGGTTTTACTCCCAGGAGCTCCACAGGTTCTCACGGTGATAATCTGAGGGGAAAATTTTAGGGAGGGGCAGGGGGAAAATAACCATCCAGAACATTCTACATAGCAAAGGCTTGCTGTTCAAGAGAAACTACTTTATCAAGCCTTACCTATCTGGGAGCCTTATTTTCCTTTTACCTAAAGGCAGAAAAAAATGCCAAGAAACCCCTGTGAAGGTCACAGCCCACGGATTTGGGTGCACTAAAAGATTGTGATTTAATCACAAATTACAAAACATTCCTCCTCCTACCCAACTTATCACCACATCAGCAGGGCTCCAGTATTATAATAGTGAAGTTCAACTGATCAGGCTACAAGACAGATGCTATCTGAGAAGGAGTTCTTAGAGAAACTCAAAGACAAGAGGGGAGGAAAACCATAGGACACTATCAGAAACTACAGCTATAGCAAACCTTAAACATACTCCAGCTCCTAGCCAGAATAACATAAACTCCATGCACAAGTCTTGTTTACCTCAGTTGCTGTTACCTGACACATCAAGTCTGGCTTTCATCAAAAAATTACAAAACACATTAAAAGTTTAGAAAAAATAAACAGTCTGAAGAGACAAAGCAAGCATCAGAACAAGATTTGAATATGGCACAGATTTTAGAATAATCCACAATGTCACTTCCAGTGACTGATATGTTAAGGCTCAAATGGAAAAAAAGTAAACAAGATGCAAGAACAGATGGGGATGTAGCCTAGAGATAGAAACTTTAAGAAAGAATCCAAAGCAAATGCTAGCAGTCACAAACACTGCACTGGAAATGAAGAATGTCTTTAATGGGCTCGTGAGAAACTGGACATTTCCAAGGGAAGAATAAGTAAACTTGAAGATATGTCTATAGAAACTTCCTTTAATAGAAACTTTTTTTTTTTAAGATTTTATTTATTCACTCATGAGAGACACAGAGAGAGAGGCAGAGACACAGGCAGAGGGAGAAACAGGCTCCATGCAGGGAGCCCGACGCGGGACTCGATCCTGGGTCTCCAGTATCAGGCCCTGGGCCGAAGGCAGCGCCAAACCACTGAGCCACCCAGGCTGCCCTAATAGAAACTTTGTATTCAGTTCCAGTAGAACTGAAACACAAAGATAAGGAAAAAAATTTTTTAAGACTAGAATATTAAAATTGTGTGGGATAATTACAAAAGTTACAACATATGTGTAATGGGAACCCCATAAGGAAAAGAAAAAGAAAATGGATTAGAAGAAATATTTAAAGTAGTAATGGCTGGTATTTTTCCAAAATTAATGACAGACACTAAACCACAGATTCGGGAAGTTTAGAAAATAGTAAGCAGGATAAATGACAAAAACTCTACATGTATGCATATAATATTCAAACTGCAGAAAATCAAAGCAAAGACAAAATCTTGAAAGAAGCCAGTAAAATAAAACTCCATATCTATGGAGGTATACAAATAGGAATTACATCAGATTTCTCCTTAGAAATCATGTGAACAAGAAATGAATAGAATAAAATAAAGTGATAAAAGAAAAATACCACCAAAGTAGAATTTTATCAGCAAAAAGTCAATGATAATATAAATCAAAACCACAATGAGATATCACCTCACAATAGTTAGAATGGCTATCATCAAAAAAGACAAGAAATAACAAGTGTTGGTGAGGATATGGAGAAGAGAACTTTTGTGCTGTGTTGGTGGGAATATAAACTGGTGTAGCCATGATGGAAATCAGTGTGGAGGTTCCTTAAAAAATTAAAAATAGAACTTCAATATGATCCAGCAATTCCACTTTCCAAAGAAAACAAAAACACTAACTCAAAAAGATTTCTGCACTCCCATGTTCATCGCAGCATTATTTATAATAGCAGAGATACATACAATGGTGTATTATTTAGCCATTAAAAAAAAAAAAGAAATCTTGTGATTTGCAACAACATGGACAGAGCTTGAAGGTATTATGTTAAGTGAAAGAAGTCAGACGAGAAAGACAAATACCATATGATCATACTTATATGTGAATTTAAAAAAACAAGTTCATAGATATAGAGAACAGACTCATGCTTTGCTGAGGTGGGAGGTGAGGGGTGCATAACATGGGTGAAAGTGATCAATAGGTACAAACTTCCAGTTATAAAACAAGTAAGTAATGGAGGTAAAATGTATAGTATAGCAACTATGGTTAATAATACTGCATTGCATATTTAAAAGTTATGAGGAAACTAAAATCTTAAAAATTAAAAATTTTCATTGTAAAAAAAATGTTTTCATCTTTAGAGAAAAAAGTTCTGTTAACCAAGTATTGCAATGGATGTTAGCAAGGGGGAAAAAAAAGTGAATGATAATGAGGCTATATCCGAATAACAAAAACTGAACTTGTTGCCAATAGACATGCCCTGAAAGAAACGGTAAAAGAAATTCTTCAGAGAGGGACGCCTGGGTGGCTCAGTGGTTAAGCATCTACCTTTGGCTCAAGTGAGTGATCCTGGGGTCCTGGAATCAAGTCCTGTATCAGGCTCCCTATTGGGAGCCTGCTTCTCCCTCTGGCTATGTCTCTGCCTCTTTCACTGTGTGTCTCTCATGAATAAATAAATAAAACCTTTTAAAAAAAAAAAAGAAATTCTTCAGAGAAAAAGTAAAGGATGTAGGTCAGAAACTCAAATCTCCATAAAGAAAAAAAGTGTTTTAGAGAAGAAATAAGTGAAGATTGCTTTCAAGTTTAAGTGATTATGAATAAATTGCTATAAACATCCATGTGCAGATTTTCATGTGAAAATGCTGTCGACTTCTCTGGGTAAATAACAAGAAGCATGATTGCTGGATCGCTGATAAGGGTATGTTGTTTCTTAAGAAACCACCAAACTCTTTTCCAAAGTGGATGTACTATTTTGCATCCCCACCAGTATGTTAGGCTCCAGTAAAAGAGTCTCTCTTGACAGCAAGATTTATTAAGAAGAAAATAATACATATTTCAAAATGATTACTTTCCCCTTCCCTCTGAAGCAGAATGGGATTTTTCTCCAATCTTCACTGAAAGAACCTGGTCAGGCTCCTGGAAATAAAATTTACAAAAATATGGGCCTTCCTAAGACTGGAGTTTTTAATTCTCAGACTTGTCCACACTGAGCCTCCAGGAATTCATCACAGTTCAGATTTTCCTACTCCAGTACTGGTTCCCATGGAAGTTTCCGTTCATGGGTTTCTGCTTCAATAACTGTGACTCTCTCATCTACCTGTCTGCCTCTCCAATTTTGGCAGCAGTGCTTTGCTCTGTGACCTCAATTCTCTGACAGATACAAGAAGATGTGTTGATTTTTCAGTTTATTCAGACTTGTAAAGATAATGATTTCCAAACTCCTTACACACCAGACCAAAAACCAGAGTCAAAGAAAGTGCTGGACACTTGTTCGAGGCAGCAGGACAGATTGTATTCAGACTACTGAGTAGAGGAGACTCCACCCAGTATAAACTGAGCTCAATGCTAGGGCAAAGGTGACTGAGAGAACAAAAAAGGGACTGACAACAGGGAAATGAAAAGGGGAGAACAAAAGAGGGCTTGAAGGACAAAGAGTAAATGGGGGATTACAGAAAGAGGGTGAGGGGCACCTGGGTGTCTCAGTGGTTGAGTGCCTGCCTTTGGCTCAAGTCCTGATCCCGGGGTCCTGGGATCGAGTCCCACGTCGAGCTCCACACAGGGAGCCTGCTTCTCCCTCTGCCTGTGTCTCTGCCTCTTTCACTGTGTTTCTCATGAGTAAATAAATAAAATCTAAAAAAAAAAAAAAAAAAGAAGGAAGGTAGTAGAAAATTACCAGAAATGGTTTGGCAAAGTGGGTTGGGTAAATGAACGCTATGTGGTTTGGCAGCATTGCGTTTTCTTGAGCAAAATTCAGCATGGTTGCTGGGGTCACCATGAGGAACCTAGCCTAGAGCAGGTGGAAGGCAGGCTAAATTTGGTCAAATCTTTTAGCACCATATTAGGGCAAGTCCTTTGTGCCTTGTAAGGGTTCATAGTTGACACCAGTCAGCCCTTCTATTATCTATTTGACCCAAGCCCCAATACTACTAAGTGTGATATGTGTTATATGCGTCATAGCTGTTTAACTGGAACACTCAGTAAAACTTTATAACCCTAAAGAAAATTAACTTTTAAAGCATGATAGCCTAATGGATCTGTTAAATAGTAACCAGACATGTATGTAACTTAGGAGTTTTATTCAACTATCCTTCTAGGACGTTGCTTATCTGCCAATACTTTACTCTTTGTAATAGCTCTTTTTTTCTTTCTACTGGTTTTCGTTTTACAAATGAAATTAAACTTTGGTGTATACTAGCAAATCCATATGTTTGAGAAATTTGTTTTAACAGATATCTAATCTTTTCATATCTATTCCACCAATGATCTGAAGACCTGTCTCAATTTTAACTCAACTACCTTCAGAAGAGAAAAGGAAACTTCCTTTTTTTTTTTTTGAAACAATTACTTCAAAAAAAAATTAACACTTTATTTTGGCTTTGTTAATATAAAACCTTTGATTCATAAAAGTTATATATTGACTGCTCCATAAAGATTTAACTCATGATAAATAATGTTTCTTCTCAAGGCAACGGAGAATACCATGAATATAATCTAAATTAAAACGAGGAAATTCACAGTTCATTCAGTTTGCCAGTACGTGCCTACAATACTTCATTGAAAAGCCACCAGGCCAGATGAGAAGTCAGAATCTTTTGGATTTTATTTTATTTTTTTGAATCTTTTGGATTTTAGAAAAGTAATATGGTGTAAACAATATTTATTATGTAACACCCACAGCAGAGTCTAGAAAAGAACCACAGAATGAAACTCATTTTGCTGCAAAATATATGAATATTCACACAAAGTGTGATAAATAAAAACATACATAACCTCATGCTGATTCAGGCCAGGTTTTATATCCAAACGCATTCTGGTGCCAAACTTATTTTTAAAAACTTTCACTTTGCTGAGAATTTTCGATTTTATATTGCATATGAATTTTTACTGCCTGCTTTTTCCTTACTAAAGTGAAGTCTTTGAAAATGAATTGAAACCACTGTGAAACTGATGCAGACAACTAGGATTTAGGCTGTTATGCCTAATAACCTGCAACAAGACAGACCTTAGAATGTCTTTTCCCTCAAAATTAATTGTGATTGGTAAATGTGTCTAATACTTGATAGCATCATTCCCTTTGGGAGATACTGTGGTGTATTGACACACACTGAATTTTGTTATTATTAGACTTTCTTCAAGCGAAATACTTTGTTTTAGTCTCTGTTGTAATTGTCTGCATGCTTGTGCGTGACAACGTCTGGTTCCTGTGCTCCCCCAAGCATGCAGTCTGTCAAGTTCCTTCTCCTGGGCTGATATTTTGACAAGCGTCTGATATGCCATAGCTCTCAAAATCCGTTTTTTATTTGGTAAAGAAGTTAGAGTGACCACAGGTTTCGTGTGTCCCTCTGCTCCTCCCCCACGCATTCCTTTTGGAGGTTTCCTGTGACAGGCAGTTTAAGGAGCATTGTTAAGAGACAGCTCTCCTCTCAGCTCCCCAAATGCTACTTTAAAATTGGTTTGAATGTACTCTCTCTTCAGTTTTTCTTCCAATAAAAGACTTCCTTCCCAATCAAGCTTTATTCATGCATTTATCATTGTCAGGAAAGATGAATGGCAATATTATCACCCAGAGGAATATTAAAACTCAATGTTTTAATACTTTCTGATTCGTGTTCTATTGTTCTTCATGGAAGCTTTAAGACTGTCAATGAGAGTCAGCAGTAAAATTCTGCCTTGGTTCAAAGTCTGGATTTTCTCATTAATAGTTGACCTTGAAATGAGCTGTATTACTGCCCTGTGTTCTTAGTGTTTGATGTATATCATGGGCTGGGTATGAGGATTAAATTAATTAATGATTCTAAGGTACTCAGAATAGAACCTGCATATAGTAAACACTCAACAAATGTTTATTATTATGAAAATGCCTCTGAAACTGCCTAGAAAGCCCTATTCTGTACATAAAGCACTAAAATATATATATATATATATATAATATATACTAATAAAGAACACATCTCAGAACATATAACCCTGAACAGTAACTCTCTTGACTCCATTTTTTTCTTTTTTTCTTTTTTTTCGACTCCACTTTTTTTCTGGCATTATAAATTCATATGTGATTCCAATAGTGATGAAAGTCATAAATTACTCCTCCGTGCATATACCCAATCCTCAGCAATTTTTCCCTGAATCTAAAATAAAATGACTCAAAAGGTAATTCTGCCTCTGTCCCTGAAATGGCCTTCTCTTTTGTAGCTTCAAGGTTAATCTTAACCATCCTTTTAGACTAAAGCTGACATATCTCCCAAGAAGCCTTCATAGATTCTCTTTCCCACCTTTAATGTGTAATCTCTACTACTATTCTCTTATACTTTTTAATAATTCTCTATATCTCCCTCTCCCACTTCCTGAGGACAAGGAGAGCTTTATTCATTTTTGTCTTCTTAATGATTCTTATAATGCTCAGTACAGCACTCTAAGATGGGATAAGGGATACAGGATGAGTTAAACAAGAACTGACTGACTGAGTGAATGAAGCAAATCAAGGTCATATTAAGGCAAAATATCGACAATTTCTCACCATGTTGGTCTCATTTCACATGCATGGCATATCCCACTTGAAAATGTTTTGAAATAACTGAAAGCGCATTTAGAATTCAAGGAATTGTACACGATCAGCAATAAATTCGTTCAAACTGCCTCATTTTACCTATCTTTAAATTCCACTGAAATCTTCCTTTACTCAAAGAAGAGTACTTCATAAAACAAGCTAATCAGAAAAAAACCTTTTCCCCAGTGTGGTCAACAAATATAGTTGGTCTTTCTGGCAAACATTACCACAAGCAAATATTATAGGAAAAGCACCTAGAAATGTCATTAAGAAATTCCAAGAAGCCAGAATAATAGGGAAGCATGGCATCTACCTATTTTTGGCTAAAAATTGACTTTCCTATTATATCTTTTAGTGATATAACAAATTCTTAATCAGCTACCACCTTATCCCTCATTCTAGCTCTAAATCCATTTGGCCATTTCTCTCAACACTCCTTGCCTTCTTGCTGAATTCTCCCAGAACTGTGGTTTACAACTTTGGCTCTACATCTGGAATCACCTGGGAATTTAAAAAACAACTGCTCCTTGGACCAACTCCCCAGAGATTTTGATATCAATTTGTCTTCAATGAGGCTGGTACATCGGGAATTTAAAAAAAAGCTTCACAGGTGATTCTAATGCATAGCCAGCGTTGAGAACCACTACCCTAGATCATGCTTTATTTACATCAATTCTGTTTATGTCAAGCAAATCCTTAACAAGAACCCAGGACTCCCACCTAATTGCACATGGCATCTTGAAGAACCTTGATGCCTATGCCTATTTTGGCAGGGATGGGGGAGAAGAATCTTAAGAGGACACAGTTTTTGGCATTTTAATAATGTGTTAGTGCTACTTGCTCTTTAATATTACCACTCTGTCCTTATTACTTGCATTGAAATTTTGTGCAAGAATTATAGGTCTTTGCCCTAGTATGCCCTCAAACTTGACCAAATGAAGCTCCTTAATCCATATCAACAGATTTCTGCCCCACGGCAAACCCTGGTACTATTACTGCCCTTATGTTTGGAAATATCATATGGCAAGTAGAACTTGTCTTGTGTCTGGTTGAGGTCTGGCCCTGGTTAGGTCCTACGTCCCCACCCTGAATTATGAGACCTAGTAACTGGGCTTTTGTTTTGTTCTCTTCTAAATGAGTCTTGAGTACAAGTAGCCCAGCACTCCTCGCAGCTGGACTTTCTAACTTTTGAACCACCACCCTTTAGCTGAATGCCATGAAACCAAGCACCTGCCAATGCGGCCTTTATCTATACTTAGATGGACAATTCTCAATGGCTGAACCAATGCTCTCAACCTTTAAATAAATAAAGGGCACACACCCATCCTGTCTATTTTTTGGATCTACATTTGAAAACACATCTCCATATGTCTCCCTCCCAAATAACCTGTGCCTGATTTACTTGATTTTGTGTGTGAATACAAAGTTCTTCTATGATTCTATGAACCTGCCTGTATTCTTTTTTTTTTTTTTAAATCTTTGCCTGCCTGTATTCTTATATCTACTCTTCTCATATTCTTTTTCTAAGAGTTACTTCTGGTAGGAAGTGGAGTGGAAAATATATACAATACAGCATATTTTTAAAAAATTTTTTATTGAAGTTCAATTTGCCAACATTTAGCATAACACCCAGTGCTCATCCCAAGTGTCCCCCTCAGTGCCCATCACCCAGTCACCCCAACCCCCCGCCCACCTCCCCTTCCACTAGCCCTTGTCCGTTTCCCAGAGTTAGGTGTCTCTCATGTTTTGTCTCCCTCTCTGATATTTTCACTCATTTTCTCTCCTTTCCCTTTATTCCCTTTCACTAACTTTTATATTCCCCAAATGAATGAGACCATTCCTTTCTGATTGACTTATTTCACTCAGCATAATACCCTCTAGTTCATCCATGTCAAAGCAAATGGTGGGTATTTGTCATTTCTAATGGCTGAGGAATATTCCATTGTATGCATAGACCACATCTTCTTTATCCATTCATCTTTCGATGGACACTGAGGCTCCTTCCACAGTTTGGCTATTGTGGACATTCAATATAGCATATTATTAACATTAACTTCTCGGGATGCCTGGGTGGCTCAGCGGTTGAGTGTCTGCCTTTGGCTCAGGTTGTGATCCGGGGGTCCTGGGATCGAGTCCCACATCAGGCTCCCCACAGGGAGCCTGCTTCTCCCTCTGCCTCTCTCTGTGTGTCTCTCATGAATAAATAAATAAAATCTTTAAAAAACTTAACTTCTGTTTCTCTCCCACCTTGTAATGGGGCTACTAGAAATTATACATGTGATAGGATTTCTTTAATAATCTTTTAAAGTTCACTCCATTATTGTTCTTTTCAATTCATGTGGCAGAGATCTAGAAATGTATCCCAATGTCTTCTTACTCCACCTTCTTTTTTGGTGATAGTGCCTGTAATTTTCAACTGGCAAGTGATTGCCAGAATGAAGACCGCAGTCCTCAGCCTCCCCTGCACCAGTAGAGGGGTGGGGGACTGACTGTGTACTGTGGGTGGTATATGAGAAAAAGCAATGTGTGACTTTTAAAGAGAATGGATGTCCTCTTCCATTCCTTTTGCCTCATTCCCGCTACTTGCTGGAATTTAGACAAAGTGATGAACCACCTTGGACCTTGCAAATGAGAACAAAAGTCTACAGATGGCAGAACAACAAGATTAAAAAAGATTGATCCCCTGATGACTATGCGCATCACGCTGTTTCATGAGAGAGACAAAATTCTTTTTCAAGGCACTGTTAATTTGGATCTCTGTTTCAGGCAGTCAAAATGACAATTTAACAAACACAACTGATCATTATAAAATATCAATTTCATGGTACATTCATATAGCATTTTTCAATTTTTCAAATATTTCTCTGTGTCTCATTTGATGTTCACAGCTTCATCTAGTCACTAGAATGGATATTACTATTCTGATTTTATAGATGGGGAAACCAAGGCTGACAGAGTCTTTGAGACCTCTCAGAAGATTAGATGGCTAGAAGGCCACACACCAGGAAGGACTGCTTAGGTTTCTGGCTCACACTGTAATGCTCTTTCCACTGGGCTGCCCTGCAGTGGACTGAACCCTGGGTCACACGCATGAAAATAGCATATTGCACATTTAGTTAGGCCTTCTATAAATGAAGACAATAAATGTTTGACTTTCTATGTGAGTCATATTTTAAACTGGAGAACATGAAGGCAAAGATCATGTTTTCCGTAACTCATATCCTCCTTGGCACCCAGTACTCTGCCCATTGAGTCCTATCAGTGAAAGGAAACACAGGAAACAGTAGAGAGAGATCTCAGGGGCAAGGTAAGATCAGAAGTGATGTGTCACAGATCAAAAAAACAACAACAATAACACAATGCGAATGAAAAAGAATAAATACAAAACATGCCATGAAATTAAGCCACAACCAGCAGCAGAACTTGAAGTTGAGGAAAATCAGAATTCTGTTCAATGACAGTGCTATGCTAAAGGAATAAAATCACTGATGCCTAAAACAAGGTTACAATTGTCTTTAAATTTAACTCTTTCCTTTTTCCATATACAATGTACTATAATTTAAAAAGAAAAGGGAAAGAGAAAAAACTAATCATAATTAATTTGAAACACATAATCATTTCTTATTAACCTGACTTTTAGTGAGGTACCAGATATAGTTTGATACTGTGTATACAAAATCCTTGTTTCAAAAATTGAGGTAGTGGAAGTTCCCACATCACTTCCTACTAAAGTTTTCAGCCTGTATCCAAATCCATGCTCAGGGATAAATCAATGGCTGAGGTTCTGCTCATTCTGCTGTAGCCTCTGATGCTAAGACTGCCAATAAAGTAGCTACTGCAGTAGCAATTTAGGGATGAAGGCATTGGCCTATAAGAAATAGAATTGAGAACAATTCATTTTACACTATATCCAGCCATCAAGTGATACAATTCAATCTCTATCAAGCCATGACAAAAGCAAAAAAGGCTTGAATTCCCTTAGGAATAGAAATTTACTCCCTACCCATCTACATATTTTTAAATGTGAACATTTTTTAATTGGAATATTGCAAACAAACACATTTAAAACCACTTTAGGGAGAATATATAAGTATGTATTCTGCAAGCTTAAGATTATAGTAATCAGTTTTTTGTAAAAATTGCATGCAAATTATTATACTTTGTTTTAGATGACTTTCTAAAATCATTACTTTTTTAAATTCGAAGTACTCAACCCATGATAACTCACACACTTCCACAAATGGCTTCCAAATTAGTAAACCCAGAATGCCTTGATGAATTAAATACCAATTTCCACATTAAACACCTGAGAAATATTGGAGGTATGAATAGGGATCCCTGGGTGGCGCAGCGGTTTAGTGCCTGCCTTTGGCCCAGGGCGCGATCCTGGAGACCCGGGATCGAATCCCACGTCAGGCTCCCGGTGCATGGAGCCTGCTTCTCCCTCCGCCTGTGTCTCTGCCTCTCTCTCTCTCTGTGTGTGTGACTATCATAAATAAATAAAAAAATAAAAAAAAAACATTTGGAGGTATGAATAATATGTGCCCTTCTTTCATCCTCTACAGCTGATAGTAAATAAATTGTGACAATGCACCTAAAAGCTTCAGGATCCATCAATTTGTCATCTTCACTGCCAATACCTTAGTCCAAGATACCACCACTTCAGGACTTGGACTATTGCAAGAGATTCTCCATTTTTCTCCACATCTACTCTTGCCTTCCCTCCAATTCATTCTACACAGAAGCCCCAGTGTTCTTTTTAAAACTAATCAACAGAAATCCATATATACACACTATTTTCACCAAAAAACATGTACAAAAGCACTCCTTGCAGCATTATTTGTAGCAGCATCATGCCATATACAACCCAAATGTCCATAAAGGAAGGAAGGGTACACTAGAATTCTACACAGCAAAGAAAGTAGAATGAGCTACATCTAGGCAAAGCCATATGGATGAATCTCAGAAACTGATGTTGAATGAAGTAAATCAGACACAAAGAAGTACATATGTAAAGTTCAAAATTACACAAAACCAATTGGTTCTTTTTCTCCAGCTTTATTGAGGTATAATTGATAGATAAAATTATACATATTTAAGGTATACAATATGACAATTTAATATACATATACTTTCTGAAATGATTATCACAATCCATTAAATTAACACACCTATACCTCACAGAGTTTGTGTGTGTGTGTTTTGTGTGTGTATGTGTGTGTGGGGGGGTGAGAATGCTTAAGATCTGCATTCTTAGCAAATTTCCAGTATACACTAAGGTATTGTTAACTCGAGTCACCATGTTGAGCATTACATCTCCAGAACTTATTCACCTTAGAATTGAAGGCTTGCCCTCTTTGACCAGCATCACTCCAATTCTCCTACTCCTAAGCCTCTGATAACCACCATTCTAGGCTCCATTTCTATAAACTTGACTTTTTTTTAAGATTCCACATATAAGTTAGGTCATACAGCATGCATCTTTCTGTGACTTATTTCACTTAGCATAGCACCCTCAAGGTCCATCCATGTTGTCACAAATGGCAGGATTTCTATATATAGCATTTTTTCTTTACCCATTCCATAACTTGGCTATTTTGAATAATGCTGCAGTGAAAATAGAAGTGTATGCATCTCTTCGATATCCTATTCATTTCCTTTGGGTCTATATCTAAGAATGAAATTGCTGGGGATCCCTGGGTGGCGCAGTGGTTTAGCGCCTGCCTTTGGCCCAGGGCGCGATCCTGGAGACCCGGGATCGAATCCCACGTCAGGCTCCCGGTGCATGGACCCTGCTTCTCCCTCTGCCTGTGTCTCTGCCTCTCTCTCTCTCTCTCTGTGACTATCATAAAAAAAAAAAAAAAAAGAAATTGCTGGATCACGTGGTAGTTCTATTTTTAATTTTTTGAGGAACCTCCATATTGTTTCTATAATGACTAAGCCACTTTGCATTCGCATAAGCAGTACGCAGGGTTTCCTTTAACCTACATCCTTGCTAACACTTGTAATCTCTTATATTTTTGGTAAAAGCCATTCTAACAGGTGTGAAGTGATAGTTCATTGGGGTTCAGAGTTGCATTTCC
Organism: Canis lupus dingo; assembly: GCF_003254725.2. Lineage (NCBI taxonomy): Eukaryota > Metazoa > Chordata > Mammalia > Carnivora > Canidae > Canis > Canis lupus. Next base: position 6,280,111 of record NC_064280.1, read on the forward strand.
CTGATGAGGAGTGATGTTGAACACACTGTCACGTACCCTTTGGCCATTTGTATGTCTTCTTTGGGAAAAGGTGTGTATTTAGGTGGTTTAGGCAAACCCAATTTTTGATGTTGGAAGTCAAGATACTGGTAACCCTAGGAGTAGATAATGACTGGAAGAGGGAATTCTAGGGTGCTAGGACTTCTGTTTTTTGACGTGGGTACTAGTTTCATGAGTGTTCACTTTGTAAAAATTCATTTAACTACATGTTTACGATTTGCACTCTTTTCTCTACATGTTATACTTCAACAAGTCTACTTAAAAAGACCCACTAATCTGATCATATCATTCTCCTATTTAATAAGTCTTAGGACTAACGGTCAGCACCATTGCCATGCTACAATATTACAACTTTACCTTGACAACACAGCTCCAGCGTCGGAAGAATCATTCTCCTTTTCTGCATATTTTTTTTATTTCCTCAAATGCACAGTGATCTTTCCCACCTTGGGGCCAATTCATATGCTAGTTCCTCTACCTGAAGGTCTGTTTTCCTGAGCTTTGCCTGGTGAACTACCACTCACCTTTCAGATCTTAGCTTAAACGGACTTCCTCAGGGAGGCTTCCCTGACTTCTAGACTAGGTCACCTCCTTCCATTATGACTTCTTCCCTCTTCTTCTCAGCACTTGTAACATTTGTGGCCTGCTTCACCAATCTCAAATCTAAACACAGTTCTCTCTCTCTCTGTCTCTCTCTCTTTCTCTCTCTCCAATTAGCTGCCCAAGAACCCATCAGCACCACTTGGAAGAAGAAAATCTACCATCTCCTTCTTGAAGTTTCCCCTGTATGGTCCAGGCACTCTGGAGTCCAATAATGCATTTGCTTCTAAGTGCGGAACACACTGGAGTCTGCATAGCCCATTACAGCACCACTTCTCTCTCAGTGTCAACAGAGCACTGGGTCCAAAGAGTTGGCTGCCTCACCGTGTGGCCCTGCTGTCTGGCAGATGGCAGCAGCACCCCAGGCATGGTTCTGTTTTGCCAGCATGCCTCTCATTCTCCAGCACACACTGGGCTGGAGCCTCAGATACCTGCGCCCATCTCTCCTACCTACCAAACCCCCATGTGTGGCAGCTCACAATTCAAACTCAGCCTGCACATAATTCTTCTTGGCCCAAATGGTGTTCTGTTTTGTTTGTCTGTTTAAGATTGACCTTTATGTATTCATTTTTTATTAGAGAAGGCACTCTTTTTTTTTTTTTTTTTAAACAAGAGACTTTAAAAAAAGTTTTTATTATAATGTCAACAGCATTTTTCACAGAACTAGAGCAAACAATTCTAAAATTTGTCTGGAACCACAAAAGACTCCAAATAGTCAAACCAACCTTGAAAAAGAAGCAAAGCCAGAGACATCACAATTCGGACTTATAGTTATATTACAAAGCTGTAGTGATCAAGACAGTATGGTACTGGCACAAAAATAGACACATAGATCGATAGAACAGAATAGAAAAATCCAGAAATAAACTCAAAACTATACCGCCAATTAATCTTTGACAAAGCAGGGAAGAATATCCCATAGGAAAAAGACTTCAGTAAATGGTGTTGGGAAATCTGGCATTGACAGGCAGAAGGATGAAACTGGAATGCTTTCTCACATCATACACACAAAGAAATTCAAAATGGATTAAAGACTTAAATGTGAGACCTGCAACCATAAAAATCCTAGAAGAGAGCACAGGCAGTAACTTCTTGACATTGGCCATAGCAACTTCTTTCTAGCTATGTCTCCCAAGGCAAGAGAAACACAAGCAAAAATAAACTATTGTGACTTCATTAGAATAAAAATTTTCTGAACAGTGAAGGAAACAACCAACAAAACTAAAGACAACCTATGGAATGGAAGAAGATATCTGCCAATGACATATCTGATAAGACTGACCTTCGAATGCCAGGAGATTTCACATGAAAATTTGGAGTGACAGCTTCTCTTGAAAATTTGGAAGCTCTTCCAACAATAGGCCCATATTCCAAAATGGCAACATGGGCTTAGCCTAAGCAACAGCTATTCCCTTGAACACAGCATTCACCCTCCTGTTCATCACAGTCCTTGCTTTTCCCTGCTGCCTCCCTAACTTGAGGCCAAATGTCAGTTGGCATTTATCAGTGTGGATGTACTATTTTTTCTTCTGAAGAGTTTAGAGAAAAATGAACTATTTCTTTACATATGTTTGTTTTAGATGTGGGGGAATGAAAGGTAGACCACGCATTTTCATGTTTCAAGAAAAATGGGAAAACCTTTTCATTTCTACCTATGAAAATATTCCTATATATTTATTATACAAAAAGTGTGTCTCTATCAAAAGAAGACAACTTAAGATACCATCATGACACAATCACAGAAACAAAGCATGCACTGGGACCAATTACCCTAAAAGGCTTGATGAAAATGAATGCACTAAAAGAAGACTAAAATTTCAACTGAGGTTTTATATATATATATATATATATATATATATATATATATATATATATATATCAGCTATAAGAAAGAAAGAAGAAAGAAGAAAGAAAGAAAAGAAAAGAAAAGAAAAGAAAGAAAGAAAAGAAAGAAAGAAAGAAAAAAAGAAAGAAAGAAAGAAAGAAAGAAAGAAAGAAAGAAAGAAAGAAAGAGAAAGAAAGAAAGAAAGAAAGAAAGAAAACAAACTAGAGGCTATAAGGCACATCAAACGTTAAATAAACTAATCGCCAAGACATCAATACCTTTAATGGATTATTAATGTATTTTTTTAATGTGCCTAACGACTGCAGCAGAGATTATGTATCCTGAACAGAAACAAATTTCTGTAGTTTTAAGTCTTCCCAGAAACACTATTGCTCAACATGCTGAAGTTATAGTGTGAACCTACAGATCAGGCTATAGGGGATGACTTGTGTTCTGTTCACAGATCTCCTCTGTGTGCCTTCTGCAAACTCATCACATCAACAAGAGAAGCAGTTTGCAAGCAATCTGCCTCCTCCAGCAAAAAAGGCCTTCTTCTAAACCCAAGGTAAAGGTTGCCCATCCATTTTACAACTGCATAACTATTAGGCCTCTGAAGATCAGGTCAAAGTTGACTTTGTGTCCCTGCCAGAAGGGGCGCTGACACTTCCCATGGACTTCAGAACAAAACAAAACTGCTGCCATTTTCATAATTGTAATTAAATGATTATCTGTGAAATTAGTCGTTTAGTACATATCTCATCTATCATAGTAAAAGTTTTGTAAGGGCCAAAATAATTTCTATGTGTTCACCACTGTATCTCCAGGGTTCAACAAATATACTGGGATGAAATAGGCTTATTAATGGCTAAGTAGCTAGACGGAGCCAAGATCAAAGGGATGGTTCAAATCTTACATTTCTGACTTCTTAATACTGTAAACTGTCCACACCTCCTCAAGATTCTTGAAATTAAGGGTATCTCAGCCAACCAGCCATCTGGGTCCCAAGCAGACCATTATAAGTGGTCCAGCTGCCAGCAGGTAAAGTCTTGGAAAAAGTGAGTACATGCTACAGACTCCAGCAGCTGCCTTAGAAACTAGCAGTTCCTCCTCTGCACAGCTGACCTGTCTCTGGGTGGTAGACCAGCCTCAATAATGGCTCCCAACAAACCATACCTGATACCCAGGCACTACTCTTGGGTAGTCCTCAACACAGTTTACCAGACATTAGTCTGTGTGACCAATAGCTTATGTTACTCTTGAGGTTAGGTTATAAAAAGACTGTGATTTCCACCTTGGGCACTCACTCTCTCTCCCTCTCAGATTGCTTACTCCGGGGGAAGCAAGATGCCATGTTGTGAGCAGTCATAAGGGGAGGTTCACGTGGTAAGGAACTAAAGCCTCCTCCAACAACCACTAAAGAACAGAGACTTGCTGATTCTGATATGAATCAGCCTGGAGGCAGATTCTCTAGCCCAAGTTAAGCCTTAAGATGTCAACAGCCCTCACCAGCAACTTGGCTGGAATCTCAAGAGAGATGCTGAGCCAGAGCCACCCGGCCAAGCCACTCCTGGATTTCTGACCTTCTTAAACCCTGTGAGATAATAACTGTTTGTTTTGTGTTAAGCCGCCAAGTTTCGGGATACTTTGTGACACACCACTGGATAAATAGTACACTCCGAGAATGATTTTCAAGCACAGCTCTATCAAAGTAGTAGCCCTACATTAATATCTAATCTAGTAATTCTTGCTGTACTATTATCTAATGTTTCTTGTAATTTTTTTGTATTTCCCAAAAGTCTTAGGCTCTTCACTGGAATGAATATTACAGAACTTTTTTGATGCCTCTAAAACAGGACAATGCCAAGTGCATGGTTAGCAATCAAAGCAATCAAGTAAACATATAATACTTTCTGAATTAATTTTTTAAACAATGTTTCAATAGAGTATACTATTGCATGTTGTTTTACCTTAATGCTGTTAGAAAAGTAGTCAAGGTACTATGCACTAAGTTAAAATAATAAAACACACAAAGAAAATACTTCTCTCTGAAGAACTGATTATAAACAGCATTCAAATAATTTGGCACAAGAGATATTTTTATTAAATAAGACCTCTGACAAGGATCTCTGATTTCTATAACTTTGATTTCTCTTTCTTGTACTCAACGTTGACAGGAAAACGTGTTAGGAGAGGAGGGGCATGAGCATGAAATAAAAAGGCACAAATGAAAGAATCTGACAATTAACATGAAATAGTGATATGATGTTGAAAGATATAGAAATGTAAAAAGAAATATCTAGGGACGCCTGGGTGGCTCAGTAGTTTGGCGCCTGTCTTTGGCCCAAGATGTGATCCTGGAGACCTGGGATCGAGTCCCATGTCAGGCTCCCTGCAAGGCACCTGCTTCTCTCTGCCTCTGTCTCTGCCTCTCTCTGTGTCTCTCATTAATAAATAAATAAAATCTTAAAAAAAAAAAGAAATATCTAGAGTAAAATTTCTCAAGAAATCTCACATGCCTTGCTTAAAGTATCTTAACACAAAAGAATAGTAACCAAAGTGAAAATTTTTGTGTTGAGACCCACTAGCTAAGTACTCTTTTCCAGAGAGATTCTATCTTCAAAGTTTTGTTTTTAATGATATTTCTATGAAGATTTTATTTTATTTTTAAAAAGATTTTATTCATGATAGACAAAGAGAGAGAGAGAGAAAGAGAGGCAGAGACACAGGCAGAGGGAAAAGCAGGCTCCATGCCGGGAGCCCGACGCGGGACTTGATCCAAGGTCTCCAGGATCACACCCTGGGCCAAAGGCAGGCGCTGAACCGCTAAGCCACCCAGGGATCCCCTCTATGAAGATTTTAAAATAGGTAATATGCCATTTAAACTAGGCCACCAAATAAAAATTTTTAACATTTACAAAGATTTATTAAAATTCCTCGATATCTTTTGATATATAGCTGATTTCTCTGTCGATTGCTGTCAGTTTGATGTAACAATGATAGATTTGTGAGATGATTGTCTTTGGGTCCTAGATGTAGACAGCTCTTTTAATAATTTTCATCAGGATGAAGATTCCATATGTGAACAAAATGATCCAATTTTACATTAGATTTATGACTTCACCTGATTCAGATGATCAAATCTAAATCTTGTGAGTCTTATTATGCCATAAAGTTAGAAAATTTCGAAAATACGATGGGGGAGGGGGTGCCACAAGCATATAGGAGATAGCTTGAAAGAGTCCCACAGGACAAATTTGGGACAGTAACAAATTTGTAAGCCATTAAAAAAATAGGAATCCATGAGTCTGAACTGATAATAAACAGATAAAGATACAAATAGAAAATGGGAGAAGGAAGGGCATTGTTTCAGCATTCAGTTGGCTGAGCACCAACTGGTTGACATGGAGGAGAGAGAGCTCAAGTTGCAGAGCTACCATTTGGCAATCATCACAGGAAAGCAGGAATGACTAGTTCAAGCAAGAAGTATCAATGGAAGTTGAACTGAAGAGGAAATTTTGGATGAGAAGCAGTATATTTGTACAGTCTTAAAGCATCTTCCCACAAGTTGCTTATTAAATATGCAAGGAAAAGCTACTAAATATAAATATATAGTGAGGAAATTGGATGGCAGCTTGACCAGGTGATTAGTTATCACCACCAAAGAGCAAAAGCATATTGTGTGCCTCGAGACAGTGTATCTTGAGAAGGTCTCAGCATCAATTAAGTAGGATTCCAACTGAGGATAGTCATGAGGAAATATCTGACAAACCCAAAATGAGAAGCATCTTATTTAAAAGAAGGTGATTGTGTTCAAGTATGGCATTATCAAGAAAGACTGGGGAATTCCTCCAAATTGGAGAAGATTAAAGAGCCATGCCAGTTATATTGATATGTAATCCTAGACTGGATCCTGTACTGGAAGGGGGAAATGGTATTAAACTGCTTATTCATTAGGGCTTTCTCACTTTCTTGGTATTTTTAGAACCCTGAGACCACCATGTGATGAAGAAGCATCTGATAGCCAATGGGATGATGAGACATTGCATGGGACAGAGATAAGTTGTCCCAGCTCAGCCCCATCCAGACCAAGCTCCCAACCAATGAAGCTACAGAAGCTTTTGACCAAAACTAATCAAACAATGGATAGTTATGAGAGTGATGCTTTCATAGACTATCCAGCTCTGGCCAATCCAGCCAACTAACAGAATCATGAAAAATAATAAATGTTGACTGTTTTAACCATTAAGTTTTTCTGTGGTTTGTTATATACTAAAGCTACTTTCCCTCTAAAATAGTGGCTGTTGATAATAAGAGAGCTAAAACTGTCACAATACTGAGACATCTTTTAAGATGAAGTTATAAATAAAATAACTGGAAAAGTGTAACATATTGAAGTGGACTTTATAAGACAACTCTTTTAAGTTTAATTTTAAATTCAAGGGTTTTACTTTCTTTAAGGGACTAATCAAAATATCCTTTTTTTAAAAAAAAAAAAAAGAAATTACATCTTTGTGGAAAAAAATCTGTTGCACATAAAAGACCAATATTATTGATAATTTCACCAAGCTGATTGCTAACTTCCATATTTTTACACTGATACCATTTTGTGATTATAAGCAGGATTTGTTTTCTCAAGTGACCAAGATACCAGATTGTTCTCTTAGAAATGGTTCTAAAAGAGTGGCATGATTAAGTAAAGGATACATTTTTTCCATTGCCCTATTGGGCAGGCTAAATAATAAATTTAGAGTAATTTTCCAATGTTTCAGTATGGAATAAGAGTATGACCATGTACAATGTAAGCTGATACAGATCACCAATAATACTTTCCGGGCTTTTCAATAAAAGAACATTCTTCTCTCATTTATAGCCCAGAAAAGATTGTAACATACACTCCTCTTACTGTAGCCTAGGAGACTTTGGGTAAGCTCCTATTTTCCATACTGGTAACTTTAGAAATCTAATGACTTTCACCTGAAGAAGACAGGTAATAAAGACAGATAAAGGATATTAAAATTAAAGTTTTGACTAAGATAGAAGATACAACAGATTTGAAATCCTAAAACCCAATCATCATCTACATAATTCACAAAGGCAGAGAATTGTTCTTAGAGTTTTGAAATGCCTCATCCAATAAGAATATAAAAGGACCTGCTGAGATAAGGAGATATATCTTTGAGATGATCACCTTTAGAGAGAGTTGGTGGCTACATTGTGGTTGGGGAAGGAGTGAGAGGACAACAGAGATTGGAGGTATAGGGTAGGCACTACATCTCACTGCAAGAATAATAAAGAAGTTTCCCAAGGACTCCAGGGAGAACTGAACAATGTTTCTTGCAGTTGGAGGTCTTAGAAAATTTGTGCTAACTCATGTCAGAGCTAACACAGATGGTAGCCTGAGCTACACCTGGGCAGATGCTCTCCATGGACTAGATGTGGAACATAAGGAGAAGGGAGTGGCATGGGTTGTCTCCTGGAGAAGCAGAGTGACCTTAGAAAACAAAAAGCTGGAGGTGAAGAGGAAGTTATTTCAAGAAGCCACCAGGAAAAAAGGAAGTTTCCCAGGTCCTGCAAACTACAGGAGAGAGGCACCCAGCATGAAACCTCTGTGAATCCACAAAATACATACACAAGAGCCGAAGTCTGCTCTGAGCCTATGCTGGGCTCAGAATATGAAGTCAGCTCCCAAGGGTACCAGTCCCTATAGGAATTTTCCATGTCTAGCCATTCCTCTCTCCTAGCTCCAGTGTTGCAGTTGAAGTGGAGGGGCAGGTCGGCTTTGGGAGAGGAGAGAACTAGGGAGGAAGAAATGGAGAAATAGAGAAGCTGCCAAACCCTGACTCCTCCCCACTGTGAGGATGTGGCATTAAATCAAATTTGAGTTTTGGTTAACTATACAATTTAATTTCTGAATTAATCCTGTGTTTAGGACTTAAGTAACTATAGTACTGTCATGTAAGAAGAAGCAGAAAAAAAAAAAAAGAGGAAGCATAAAAGTAAAGGGCCTGTGGAAAATTTCATATGGAGGAAAATAAAAGGATTACACACAAAAAATATATATATAATGTGACTGTATTTAGAGACAGAACTTTTAAAAAGTCATTAAGTTAAAATGAAGTCATTAGAGTGACTCCTAATCCAACATGACCAGTGTTCTTATAAGAAGAGAACCTTAGAACACAGACATACACATAGGGAAAACCACATGAAGACAGAAGAAGACAGCTATCTACAAGTAAAGGAGAAAGGACTCAGGAGAAACTGACCCTGCTGACACTTTGATCTTAGGCTTCTAACCTCCAGAATTGTGAAAAATCAATTTCTGTTCTTTAAGCCACCAAGTCTGTAGTATTTCATCATGGTAACCCTAGAAAATTAACACAATACTTTCCCTATATAGGGAGAGAAGGATTTAGTAATTTGCAGAAAATCTGTATAAGGTTGAATTGCATTTTTGAAATTTTGCCTTGACCAATTGTAACCTCTGTCTTTCCCTCTCAAGTATAAAATACATACATACTCAAGGACATGAGTCCTAGTATCCATCAGTGCTGTAGCAGGCTTTGTTCTGAGAAAATATTTAAGGCTCTTTAGAGCTTTTATCAACTTTTCATTATCACCCTTTGATTCTATAATGAGGAACCATCTATACTAATCAATCACGTGTAGATACAGACGGGGTTTCTTTGGAATCAACATCAATACATACTGTTAGGTCCAGGTTGGACATTTCATGCCTGCCTGTTATCAGAATTGTTTGGTATCATACAAGGTTAGGTTATATTTTAATTTATAATCTATCTTCTACTTGTTTCTAGTGTTTCGACAAACAATTCAGAACAGTTGGTGAATTGGAAGCATATATAGGGATCCTTGGGTGGCGCAGCTGTTTGGCGCCTGCCTTTGGCCCAGGGCACGATCCTGGAGACCTGGGATTGAATCCCACATTGGGCTCCCGGTGCATGGAGCCTGCTTCTCCCTCTGCCTGTGTCTCTGCCTCTTTCTCTCTCTCTGTGACTATCATAAAATAAAAATAAAAAAAAAAGGAAGCATATATATACAAATTTTGCCAGATATGTTGAAAAAATGAGCAATAATCTCTAACCTTAAAGAGACCCTACATGCTCATAGTATACTGTTTGCATAGATGCCCCAATTAATGGCTTCCCTGTATCCATACCCCTTGTAATGTGCCCTTGAAGGTTTTTCTATCAAGAGGTGGAATCTGTTTCCTCATTCCTTCAATCCAGGCTTGACTTGTGACCTGTTATGGCCAACAGAAAGTAGTGGAAGTGAAAGTGTGGCAATTCTGAGTCTAGGCCTCAAGGGGTTTTACATGCTTCTGTTCTCTCTGGTTCCTAAGTCTTTGCCATGAGAACATGCCTAGAATCTTACACTGGGTAATGAGAGACAGACAGCCTGCTAACTCACTGTTGCTCTAGTTGTCAGCCAACCAGCTTCACACATAAGAACCAGTCCATCCTAGACTAAAGCCATACTGCAGTCAACCAGCCAGCTGAATGTAGATGCCTGAGCAAGCCCAGCCAAGAACAGCCCAACATGGGTTAAAAGCAAGATTAAGACCAAGCCCAGAAAAGACCAAATGACCCACAGACTAATAATAAATGCAATAACAAATGGTTTAGGGGTGGTACATAATACATGAATAGCTAACCAATGTAACATCTGTTGTCAACTGAGTCTTAATCCTTATCTCAATATGACCTGATTGCAATCCTCCAGAAGTAGGGCTCTTATTTGGCACATGCAGAATCTAAATTATTATTCAAGGCTTGTGGAGTTCAATTTTATTTTTTTTGAATGCAATTCCATGAAGAGGCTGGAGACCAATGACTATCTTCAGCCAAATCCTTCCTGAAAATACATTTTATTTGGCAAGAAAAATAACAACAAAAAATACACAGTAGTTTTTAAGTCTTTGGATTTGGTTGTCTTTTTTCTTTATCTTTAGGAGATCTATCCATCTATCTATCTATCTACATATCTATATCTATATCTGTCTATTTATCTATCTATCTATCTATCTATCTATATATATATATATATACACATTTATATTCTCTAGTAGAGTACATTCCCATCAATTCTACTACTTACACAATTTATATACATTATTGGCCTGGTCCTAGGGTATTTTATTTTATTTTATTTTTTAAAGATTTTATTTATTTATCCATAACAGACACAGAGAGATGCAGAGAGAGAGGCAGAGACACAGGGAGAGGGAGAAGTAGGCTCTATGCAGGGAGCCCGACTTGGGACTCGATCCCAGGTCTCCAGGATCACACCCTGGGCTGAAGGCAGCACTAAACCGCTGAGCCACCTGGGCTGCCTGGTTATTTTAGATTACAGTCCCTCATGTACATTTTGACTGTATGGTTGTGTTTTTTTTTTTTTTTAATCAGTACATCCCTGATTTAACATACTAATGGAAATTCTAACCATTGCAATAAGGCAAGAAATAAAAGGCACACAGATTGAAAAGGAAAAAATAAAACTGGCTCCATTTGTAAATGACATTAGCATAGAAAGTACCAAGAAATCTGCCAAAACAAAAACAAAAACAAATAAAAACCCTTCTCAGCGAGTTTAGCAAGGTTGTAGCATAAAAACATCACTTGTATTTCCATATACTACCAATAAACATGAAGAGGCTGAAATTAAAAATACAATGTCATTTATAATCACTCAAAAAAGGAGTAATATTTAGATAAAATCTAACAGAACTTATATGCTGAGAACTACAAAATGCTGATAAAAACATCAAATAAAATCCAAGTAAGTGGAATACATACTGTTTTCATGGATTAGAAGATTCAACATGTTAAAGATGCCAATTATACCAGTATTTAAGCAGATTCACAGTTATATTTATGGTGAGAAAATATGTGCTATGCTTGGTGGCATCTTTGTTGACACTTCCATGCAAACATATAAATTTACAGCTAGCAAATGGTCAAGTTAAACCCTTATATTTTCACAACAGAATGGTAACTCCTTCAAGTCACATGGCATCTATTTGGAGATGGAAATGGAAAATAACAATTATTATCAATAATATTATAATACTCATTAGGTATGACAATAATTATGGACAACACATGGAAAATGTGATTCTTAGCTATATGACCATGGAAAGCAGGCAAGAAGAATCAAGGAAACATGACACTAGCAAAGGAACACAGTAAACTCCCATTAACTGAATACAAAGAAATGGAAATACATGAGTTGTCTGACAAAGAATTCAAAATAATTCTTCTAAAGATGCTCAGAAAGCTATAAAAGAACATGCACAAACAATTCAATGAAACCAGGAAAACAACAAAAGAACAAAATGAGAAATTCAACACAGAGAAAAGATAAAAAAAGGAAAAACCAAAAAAACAGAAATTTTGAGGCTGAAGAATACAGTGACTATAATAAAGAATTCACTAGAGAGCTTCAAAAGCAGACTGGACGAAGAGGAAGAACAAATCAATGAGCCTGAAAACAGGTAATTTGAAATTACCAAACCAGAAGAGCAAAAAACAAAACAAAACAAAACAAACAGGGATCCCTGGGTGGCGCAGCGGTTTGGCGCCTGCCTTTGGCCCAGGGCGCGATCCTGGAGACCCGGGATCGAATCCCACATCGGGCTCCCGGTGCATGGAGCCTGCTTCTCCCTCTGCCTGAGTCTCTGCCTCTCTCTCTCTCTCTCTCTCTCTCTCTCTCTCTGTGACTATCATAAATAAATAAAAATTAAAAAAACAAACAAACAAACAAAAAAACCCCAAAAAACAAAAAACACAAAAAAGAAGAAGACAGGAAGAGAGATACAGGATTAATGAAAAATCAATAAAAGGAACAATCTATACATTACTGGAATCCTAGAAGAAGAGAGGGAAAGGGGGCAGAAAACATATTTGAAGAAATAATGGTTTAGAACTTCCAAAAATTAGTTAAAATTTGCACATCCAAATTCAGGAAGTTAATAGATGCCCAAATTCAACTAAAAGAGATCTTCTCCAAAACACAGTATAACAAAACTCAAAAAACAAAGACATAATCTTGAAAGCATCAAGGGAAAAGAAGCTTGTCATTTACATGAAACACCCATAACGCTGTCAATGGATTTCTCAGCAGAACCTTAAGGCTGGGAGAGGTGGAATGATTCATATTCAGAATGCTAAAAGAAAAAAACTGCCAACAAAGAATACTCTATTTGATAACTATCCTTTGGAAATGAAAAAGAGATTTAAAAAATGAAAAATAGATAAAGTTCTCAGAGGAACAAAACTGAGGAAGTTCATCACCACTAGGCCTGCCTTACAGAAAAAAAGATGCTGAAAGGAAATGGTCAAGCTGAAATGAAAGGAACTACTAACATGAAAATATGAAAATATAAAACATACTAGTAAAGATAAGTACAGAGTTAAATTCTAAATACTCCAATATTGTAACATGGTAATGTTTTAATCACTTAACTCTAATATAAAAGGAAAGAAGTATAAAAATAAATATAGCTACAATAACTTAATGGGTACATAATACAAAAAGATTTAAATTGTGACATCAAAAACATAAAATATGAGGGTATGTGTAAAAAGGGTAGAGTTTTTTTTAATGTAATTGAAGTCAAGTTGCTATAGTTGCTATCAGCTCAAAATTGATTGTTATATCTAAAAAATGTTTTGTGTGAGCTTCAGGGTGACTACAAAGCAAAAGCCTACAGTGGATAGACACAGATAATGAGAAGGGAATCAAAGTATATCACTACAGAAAACCCTCAATTCACAAAGGAAGATAGCAAGAGAGGAAGAAAGAAACAAAGAAACTGCAAAACAGAAAATAATGAACAATATGGCATTAGTAAGTCCTTACTTATCAATAATTACTTTAAATGTAAATGGAGTAATTCTTCAATTGAAAGACAGAGTGGCCGAATGAATAAAAAGAGAGAGACCCAAGTTTATCTCTTGCCTACAAGAGATTTGTCAGCTCTAGGGACATACAAAGGTTCAAAGTGAAGAGATGAGAAAAGATATTCCACACTAAGGGAAACTTAAAGAAAGGAAGGGTACCCAAACTTATAGCAGACAAAATAGACTTTAAGTCAAAAACTGTAATGATGGGGCAGCTGGGTGGCTCAGTGGTTGCCTGAGTCGGCCTTTGGCTCAGTCATGATCCCAGAGTTCTGGGATCGAGTCCTGCATCAGGCTTCCTGCAGGGAACTTGCTGCTCTTTCTGCCTATGTCTCTGCCTCTATCTCTCATGAATAAATAAATAAAAATCTTTAAAGAAAACTGTAACGATAGACAAAGAAGGATTATATAAGCCGTTATATAAGGATAAAAGGGTTAACTCATCAAAAGGATATGACAGCTGTAAATATTTATGTACCCAATACTGGAATACTTAAATATATACAGCAAATACTTACAAATCTGAAGGAAAAATAGACAAAACAATAAGAGTAAGGGACTTCAATACCACACATTCAACAATGGATAGATTATCCAAACAGAAAATCAATAAGGAGGGCACCTGGGTGACACAGTGATTGAGCATCTGCCTTTGGCTCACTAGTGATCCTTGGGTCCTAGGATCAAGTCCCAAATTGGGCTCCCTGTGAGGAGTCTGCTTCTCCCTCTGCCTGTGTCTCTGCTTGTCTTTCTGTGTCTCTCATGAATAAATAAATAAAATCAAGAAAAATAAATAAAGAAAGAAAGAAAGAAAGAAAGAAAGAAAGGAGAAAAGAAAGAAAAGAAAAGAAAGAAAAGAAAGAAAAGAAAAGAAAGAAAAGAAAAGAAAAAGAAAAGAAAAGAAAAGAAAAGAAAAGAAAAGAAAAGAAAAAGAAAAAAGGAGAAAGAAGGAAAATCAATAAGGAAACATTGGACTTAAACTGTACTTCTGACCAAATGAACCAAACATACAGAACATTCCATCGACTAACAAACAAATACACATTCTTTTCATCAGCTTACAGGACAGTCCAGGGTATGTTAGGTCATAATTCTCAGCAAATTTAAAAATATTTAAATCATACTAGGCATCTTTTCTGATCATGATATGAAACTAAAAATTGATAAAAGAAGGAAAAGTGGTAAATTCAAGAATATGTGGAGATTAAACAACACACATCTGAACAATCAATGGGTCAGAGAAGAAATCAAAAGGGAAATAAACCAATATTTTCAAACAAATGAAAATGGAAATGCAACATACTACAACTTAGGGATGCAGCAAAAGCAATTCTAGGAGTGGCATTCATAACAAGTAAGTGACCACATTTAAAAAATAAATAAAAACCTCAAGTAAACAACTAACTTTATACCTCAGTGAATTATTCTAAAAAGAACAAACTAAGCCCAAAGTTAGTAGATGGAAGGAAATAACAAAGATCAGAGCAGAAACATATGAAATAGGGAGTAGGAAAACAATAGAAGACTTCATCAAAACAAAGAGTTGTTTCCTTCAAAAGATAAAATTAACAAACTTTTAGCTAGGCTTACCAAGAAAAGAGAGGACAAAAAGAAAATAAAATTATAAATGAAAAATAAGATGTTAAAAACAGATACCCAGGTACCTGGGCGCGCCCCGGCGCGGAGGTTGACAGAGCCCTTGGAGGTTGCAGGGCGCTGCCCGGTGGCTGTTGGGCCATGTCCACGTGCGTGTGCGCCCCCCGTCCATGGTGTGGTGTGGGGCGCGGGGCAGGTGGGAACCCCCTGGGTGCCTGTGAAAAATAAATAAATTAAATAAATAAAAATAAAAACAGATACCACAGGGGCACCTGGATGGCTCAGTCACTTAAGTGTCTGACTCTTGATTTTGGCTCAGGTCATGATCTCATCAGCATCATGAGAGGGAGCCCTGCATAAGGCTCAGAAGCCTGCTTAAGATTTTCTCTCTCCCTCTTCTTCTGCTCGTTCCCCCCAACTCCCACGCATGCACACATGCACTCTCTCTCTAAAAAACAAACAAAACAGAAACAGATATGGAAATACAAAAAATCATGAGACTAGTATGAACAATTATATGCTAATAATTACACAACCTAGAAGAAATGGATAAATTTCCAGACACATACAACCTGCCTAGACTGAATCATACAGAAATAGGAAACCCAAACAGACCAATTACTAGTAAGTAGATTGAATCAGTAATCAATCTCCCAACAAAGAAAAGCCCAGGACCAAGTGCCTTTGCTCATGAATTCTACAAAATATTTAAAGAGGAATTAAATGTAAAATCTTGTCAAACCCTTCCAACAAAATTTAAGAGGAGGAAACGCTCCCAAACTCGTATCATGAGGCCAGCATTACCCAGATACCAAAACAAGATAAGGATACTATAAGAAAAGAAAAACATAGGCCAATATCCTTGATGAATGCAGATGCATAATTTCTCAACAAAATACTAGGAAATTGAATTTAACTGCATATTAAAAGAATCATGCACCAAAATCATGTGGATTTTATTCTTATGGTGTAAGGATGACTCAACATACATAAATCAATAAATGTGATTAATAGAGTAAAAGATAAAAAATAAAACTCACATTATCATCTCATTAGATGCAGAAAAATCATTTAACAGAATTCAACATCTTTTCATGTTAAAAGCTCTCACAAAGTATATACAGAAGAAACATAATAAAGGCCATATATGAAAAGCCTACGGCTAACATATTTTTAAAAAAGATTCTATTTATTATTTGAGAGAGACAGAGAGACAGAGAAAGAGAATGAGCAGGAGGATGGGCAGGAGAGGGAGAGAGAGAACTTCAAGCAGACTGCCTGCTGAACACAGAACCCTATATGGGGTCCAATCCCCAAACCCCGAGATCAAGACATGAGCCGAAGTCAGATGCTTACTGACTGAGTCACCCAGAGGCCCTAACATTATATTTGATAGTGAAGGCTGAAAGCTCCTTTCTAAGATTAGGAATAAGACAACTATCACCACTCTTATTCAACACAGTACTGGAAGTCCTAGCCAGAACAATTAGGCAAGAAAAAGAAATAAACTGTATCCAAATCAGAAAGGAAGAAGTAAAGTAGTCTCTGTAGATAACATGCTCTTATATATAGAAATCCTAAAGGCCTACTAGAACAAATGAACAAAATTCTCTGTAGATAACAAGATGTTATCTACATTTTATTATCCCAAAGTCCTACTAGAACAAATAAATAAACTCAGTAAAGTTTCAAGACACAAAATTTACATACAAAAATCAGTTGTGTGGACAGCAACATACAAAGGAATGAAACTGGACTGCTTTCTCACATCATATACAAAATTAAATACAGAATGGACTAAAGATCTAAATTTGAGACCTGCAACCATAAAAATGCTAGGAGAGAGCACAGGCGGTAACTTATTTGACATTGGCTGTAGCAACTTCTTTCAAGATGTCTTCTGAGGCAAGTAAAACATAAGCAAAAATAAACTACTGGGACTTCATCAAAATAAAAAAGCTTTCATTACAATGAAGGAAACATTTAGCAAAACTAAAAGGCAACCTATGGAATGGGACAGATGTTTACCAATGACATATCCTCTAAAGGGTTAGTATCCAAAATATATAAAGAATTTACAAAACTCAATACCCCCAAAAATGAATAATCCAATTATAAAATGGGCAGAAGAATAGACATTTTTCCAAAGAAGACATACAGATTGCCATAGATACATGAAAAGATGCTCTACATCACTCATCATCAGGGAAATACAAATCAAAATTACAGTGAGAAATCACCTCACACCTATCAGAATGGCTAAACAAAAGAAACAACAGGTATTGGTGAGGGTATAGAGAAAAAGGAAACTTCTTACACTATTGGTGGGAATGCAAACTGGTGCAATCACTCTGGAAAATAGCCTCAAAAAGTTAAAAATAGAGCTACCCTATAGTTTAGCAATTGCATGACTGGGTATTTATCCAAAAGACACAAAAATGCTAATTCAAAGGGATACACACACCCTGATGTTTATAGCAGCGTTATCTCTAAAAGCCAAATTATGGAAACAGCTCAAGTGTGTATTGATTGATGAATGGATAAAGAAGATGTGGTATATATATAAGATTCAATGTGTGTACAAACACACACACACACACACATATATACACGCTGGAATATTACTCAGCCACAAAAAAGAATAAACTTGCCATTTGCAATGGCATAGATGGAGCTAGAGAATATTATGTTAAGCAAAATAAGTTTGAGAAAGACAAAAACCACATGATTTCACTTATATGTGGAATTTAAGAAACAAAACAAATGAGCAAAGGGAAAGAGTGAGGTAAACCAAGAAACAGATTCTTAACTATAGAGAAGAAACTGATGGTTACCAGAGGGGAGGTGGGTGGGCAGATGGCTTAAATAAGGGATGGAGATGAAGGAGTGCATTCATTGTGATGAGCACTGAGTGTTGTATAGAAGTGCTGAATCACTATATTGTATACCTGAAAATAATATTAAACTGTATGTTAAGTGGCATTTTTAAAAATTCAGTTTTTCTACATACTAACAACGAATTATCTGAAAAAGAAGAAAACCATCCCATTTACAATAGCATAAAATACAATAAAAGAGATAATTTTAACCAAAAAAAGATCTATACACTGAAAACTTTAAGATATAGATGAAAATAATTAAAGAAGACACAAATAAATGGAAAGATATTTCATGTTTATGGATCAGAAAAATTTATATTGTTAAAATGTTCATACTACCCAAAGCCATCTATAGATTCGATGCATCTCTATCAAAATTCCAATGGCATATTTCACAGAAATAGAAAAAAAATGCTGAAATTTGTATGGAACTGAAAAAAAAAAAAAAAACCAAAATACCCAAAGTAACCTTGAGGAGGCATCACACTTGCTGATATCAAACTATATTACCAAGTTATAGTAACCAGAACAGTGGCACTGGCATAAAAACAGACACATAGGCCAATGAAACAGAATCAGGAGCCCAGAAATAAGCTCACATGTATAAAGTAACTAACATATGATGAGGAAGACAAGAATACTCAATAGGGAAAAAAATAGTCTCTTTAATAAGTGGTGCTAGAAAAACTGGATATTCATATGCAAAAGAATGAAAATAGACCCCTATCTTTGACCACTCACAAAAATTAACTCAAAGTGGGTTAAGTACTTAACTTTAAGACCTGGAACTTTAAAATTCCTAAGTGAAAACATAGGAAAAAGCTCCTTGACATTGATTTCATATATGATTGTTTAGATATGATACCAAAAGCACAAGGAACAAAGCAAAAATCAACAAATGCAACATCAAACTGAAAAAACTTCTACAGAGCAAATGAAACATACAACAAAATGAAAAGGCAGGGGCACCTGGTGGCTTAGTTGGTTAAGTGTCTGCCTTCAGCTCCTGGGGTCTTGGGATTGCGCCTCACAGCCAGTGGGTTCCCTGCTCAGCAGGGAATCTGCTTCTCCCTCTCCCTCTACCCCTTCCCTCTGCTTGTGCTCTCTCCCTCTCTCTCAATTAAAATAAATAAAATCCTAAAGAAGGAAAAAGAAAAGGCAACCTACCAATTGGGAGAAACTATATCCAAGCCAAATGTGTTAAGGGGTACTAATATCCGAAATATATAAGGAATTCATACAACCCAGTAGCAAAAAATAAATTAATAATAATCCAATAAAAAAATGGGGAAAAGACTTAAATAACATTTTTCCAAAGAAAAACATACTAATGGCCAACAGATACATGAACAGGTGCTCAACATTACTCATCATCAGGAAAATTCAAACCAAAACCACAATAAAATGTCACCTCACACCTGTTAGAATGACTGTTACTGAAAAGACAAGAGATAACAAGCATAGGTAAGAATTTGGAGAAAAGGGAACCCGAGCATGCTACTGGTGGGAAAAGAGTAAATTGGTGCAGCTACTATAAATACACTATGGGGATTCCTCAAAAAATTAAAAATAGAGCTGTCATATGATCCAGGAATTCCACTTCTGGTTACATACGCAAAGGGTAATAAATCACTAACCTGGGATCCTTGGGTGGCTCAGCGGTTTAGCGCCTGCCTTTGGCCCAGGGCGCGATCCTGGAGACCCGGGATCGAGTCCCACTTCGGGCTCCCGGTGCATGGAGCCTGCTTCTCCCTCTGCCTGTGTCTCTGCCTCTCTCTCTCTGTGTGACTATCATAAATAAATAAAAATTTAAAAAAAAAAATCACTAACCCTAAGAGATAGCTGTACTCCTATGTCCATTGCAGCATTATTCACAATAGCCAAGACATAGAAACAACTGAAATGTCCAGCAATGGATGAATGAATAAAAATGTGGTTTATGAATATTATTCATCCATCAAATAAAAGGGAATTCTATCATTTGTGACACAGCTAGGCCTTGAGGGCATTATGGTAAGTGAAATAAGTGAGACAGAAAGAAATACTGTCCAATCTCAGTTAAATGAGGAATCTAAAAAAGCCAAATTCATAGAAGCAGAGAGTAGCATGGTGGTTACCAGGCACTGGGCAGTGAAAGAAATTATGAGATGTTGGTCAAAGCATACAAACTTCCAGAGGAGTAAGTTCTTTCTCTAGCTAAGGATACTGTATTGTATACTTGAAAGTTGCTTGGATCTTAAACGTTGTTACCATAACAATAACAAAAAGGGTGATTATGTGAGGTAAAGGATGCGTTAACTAATCTTATTGTAGTAAACATTTCACAATATACACATGTATCAAATTATATTGTACACTTTAGCCTTACCCAATGTTATATGTCAGTTATATATCAATAAAGCAAATGGGGAAATAAAAGGAACTGTTCCAAACAAAAAAGAAAAAATAAGTCATGCATATTAGAACCATGGAACTTGAGAACTTCTGTATAAAGAACTCAACAGTAAAAAGAAACAAAATCAGGGATGCCCAGGTGGCTCAGTGGTTGGGCATCTGCCTTCAGCTCAGGACGTGATCCCGGAATGCCTGGATCAAGTCCCACATCGGGCTTCCTGCATAGAGCCTGCTTCTCCCTCTGCCTATGTCTCTGCCCCTCTCTCTCTGTCTCTCCCATGATTAAATAAATAAAATCTTAAAAAAAAAAAACAAATTAGAAAACAGGCAAGATATGAGCACACATTTCACCAAAGAGAATATACAGATAGCAAACTAGAACCTGAAGATATGTTCAATACCATTAGCCACTGGGAACATTCTAATTAAAACCATTAAGATACATTACTATATATCTATTAAAACAGCTAAACTCCTAAAAAATCATGACAATATAAAATACAGGCAAGGATGTGGAGAAACTGGATCATTCTGGAAAATACCATCGTTCTGGAAAATAGTTTGACAATTTCTTTAAAAAGCTAACATATACTTACCATACAACCCAGCGACCATATTCTTGGACATTTATCCCAGAAAAGAAACACACAAAAATGTGTACAACAATGTTCACAGATTTATTAATAATAGCCAAATAATGGAAACAACCTAACACTCTTCAACTGGCAAGTGGTTAACCAAATGGTAGTACAGCCACATCATTAAATACTACTCAGAAAAAAAAGAAAAGAAAAGAAAAACTATTGACACATCCAACTGTTGGATGGATCTCAAGGGAATTATGCTGCATGAAGAAAGCCAAAATCCAAAGGTCACCTGTTGTATGATTTCTAAATTTTTTTTAAGTTTTTTTTTTTTTTTTTTTTTTTTTTTAATGATAGTCACAGACAGAGAGAGGCAGAGACATAGTCAGAGGGAGAAGCAGGCTCCATGCACCGGGAGCCCGATGTGGGATTCGATCCCGGGTCTCCAGGATCGTGCCCTAGGCCAATGGCAGGCGCCAAACCGCTGCGCCACCCAGGGATCCCGTTGTATGATTTCTTTTACATAAGACAGTAGCTGCCCCTTATCTGAGAAGGATAGTTCCGACACCCCCAGTGGATGCTGGAAACCAGGGATAGTACTGAACCTCATATATATTTTTTCCTATACACACATATCTATGGTCAAATCTAATTTGTAAATTAGGCACAGTTAAAGATTAACAACTAAAAATAACTATTATTTCATTTAATAAAATAGAACCATTATAACAAAATACTGTAATAAAAGTTAAATGAATGTAGTCTCTCTCAAATTATCTTACTGCAATGTACTCACCTTTCTTTTTCTTGTGATGAGGTGAGATGATAAAATGCCTACGTAATGAGATGAAGTGAGGGGAATGACACAGGCACTAAAACGTAGTGTTAGGCTACTACTGCCCCTTTGACGACACAGTCAGAAAGGGGATCACCTCCCTCCAGGCATGGGTTTGACCATGGGTAACAAACCTGCAGAAAGGGAAACCACAGGTAAGAAGGGTCTACTGTATTCTCAAAATGACAAAATTACAGAGCTGGAGAGCAGATTAGTTGCTTGCCAGGAATAGGAATAAAGAGATGGAGAAGGGGGGAGTGTGGGTGTGGCTATAAAGGTGTAGCACAAAGGATCTTCACACTGATGGAACAGTTTTGCATCTTGTCTTCGGGGCTGGTTACACAAATCTACATGTGATAAAATTGCATAGAACCATACACACACAGTCAAATGAGGGCAGTTTGCTGAAATCTAAATAAGATTGTGTAGATTGTTATCAATATCCTAGTTTTAATATTGTACTATGGTTATATAAAATAACATCGTTGGGAGAAATTGGATGAGGGACACCTGGGACCTGTCTAGTAGTTTTGTATATTTCTATGAATCTAATTATTTCAAAATAAAAAGTAAAACAAAAAATACATAATCTCTGAATTAGTGATGCCACTTTCAGGAATTTATCTAAGATACACTAATATACATGTACAAATACATATGTACATAGATGTTTACCGCAACACTGTTTATAATGGTACAGAATTGTATTCAACCCAGATATCCCTCCACAGTGCCGGCACAGCCATAGTGTAAAATAGTATGTAGTCAGTTCAAAGGAAAAAGATATTTACTATGTGATGTTTACTTCAATTAAAAAAAAAAAACAACTTAAGAACAAGACAGAAAAAAAAAAAACTGAACAAACATACAATTTCCAAGATATACTATTAGGTGAACAAAGCAAAATGCAGAAGAATGCTAAATATGTAAAAAAGAGAGAGAAAGAGAGGTTGAGAGAAAGAGAGAGGCGTGTTTTTATATTGGACCATTTATCTTCAATATAGCCCTGAAAGGTTCCCAGGAATCTGGATACAGTAATCACCACCGTTTCTTTTCTTTTCTTTGTTTTTTTTTTTTCTTTTTTTTGTAGCATGTGAATATTTATTGATCCAAAGATTCCCATGACCACCACCATGGTTTCAATCAGGTCAGCCACCAGAACTATATCAAATCGTTCTCTGATTTCCACACATTCACCACAGTATTGTTTTTCTTATTTTCTCCTTCTGAGACTTCAAATATTTATGTAAACCATTAATTCTAACATATGGTCCTTCCTGATGCAACCAGCTTCTAGGAACTAGTTTATAGTTTAGTATAGTGTATAGTTTAGTTTACACTCAAAGAAACCTCAGGAGACAGGAACCACATCAGAAATTTTGATAGAGAAAAAATTAAATATATAGAATGGTTAATAAAGGAGATTCTAATGGGTATAGAAATTAGAAAGAAGCTATTCCTTCTCTAGTGGTGGGAGAATAAAAAAGAAAGAACATGTAAGAGCCACCCCACTTCCCACTCTTACCCCGGTGAGAGAGTAAGAACTCATTGGAGAGGGCATGTCTCACACAGGAACACAAGCCAAGGGCCACCTGGGTGGCTCAGCGGTTTAGCGCCTGCCTTTGGCTCAGGGAATGATCCTGGAGTCCCAGGATCGAGTCCCACATCGGGCTCCCTGCATGGAGCCTGCTTCTCTCTCTGCCTGTGTCTCTGCCTATCTCTCTCTGTGTCTCTCATGAATAAATAAATAAAATCTTTAAAAAATAAAAAAAATAAAAAAGGAACACAAGACTATCTGTTGTGGGAAAGTGGCTGGCCTAGTGGGAGCACCTCATCAGGTGGTGGAGTCCCTGGGGGTTGCGGGTGGGCCACAGTTGGTCTTTGGGAACTGTTCCTGTGAGCAGACTTTCAGGAAGGCGGAGGCTGCAGAAGATCTATGAAGGCTGTTGAATGGGTGTTCTCAGACCTTCTGCATTATAATCTACTGCTCTGGCAGCCAAGTCAAACACAGCACACCAGGACCAGAAAAAGAAACTCCTCTGTTGTGGCCTTATACGGTTCCTCCAGTGACAGGCTAACATCGAGCTTGTACAGGAGAAACCTGTACGAAGTCCAGTTTCAACATTACAAAATAGGGGGAAGAAGGGTGGATTTGGAGCTGGGAGACAGTACCTTGATAACTGCTCCACCTTACCATCTTGAAATATGATTAATTACAGGGCACTGGTGCTATAAACATATAAAAGAAAAATGAGAACACTTACTCCTAACTAGATACTGGTATACCTTTACTTAGTCTTTCATATATATTTCGTGTTATTGTTTTCATTTTTTCTGAGACAATCTCTGTGATAATCCTCACATAGGTAGATTTCTTTAAGGTTTTAAAGTGAGTTGTAGTATCATATATGTGGGAAATGAAGATTTAGTTGTCCGTTCTTAATTCCATGAACATGGATGATATTAATGCAAACACATCTCTATTCAATTAGTTTTAAGAGCATTAAGCATGGTCTGATTTTTTTTTCTCACATGGGGTAATACTAATATTGGCAAATACCTTAGGTTGCTCATAATGGGCAGAAGAAATCACAAAAACACAAATGTGTTATTTGATAAGTACAGATGTGAACCTCACAGGGGTGAATTTGAACTGTCTTAAAAGTTAAGAACACATCTTCTAGTCAGGAAAAGGAACATTTACTAAGGCATGGAGATGCAAAAATGGATGGCATATTGAAAGACTGCAAAGCAGTATTATCTGGACCTAAATTTTTGGGAGGGAAGCCTTTGATGAGATTGAAAATGCAATCTGGCTTCAGGTTTTTCAAAGCCATTGACTCTTAAAATAGTGCATCCATCAATCACTTGAGAATCTTGTTAAATATGTGGATTCTTCGGCTTTATCCCACAAAAACCTGCTCAGTAAATTAGAAACAAAGGTCAAGGAATCTGTACTTGAACAATCACACAATTCACCACCACTGTGGAATGCTAACACTCCTGGTCCACACACCAGTATTTGATAAATACTGTATAAAAACATTTTTACTTAATGCTATTGGTCTCCAAAGTAGGGCATACACTCCAGGGAGCATCTCAGATGATTTAGTCAGGTGCGGGAAGAAGACACTAAAATATATATTTGCATTTAAATTAAGCTTTATTAATAGTTAATATATGAATTGACACAGATGCCTTCACTTGATCTGTATACAGTACAAGGTGAACTAAGGAAAAAACCTGACAGCAAAGTTTTCATTCCGTCATCCAGCGTACTGTGACAGACAACACTTTATACTTTACAAAATGGAAAAGTGGCATAGAGAGATCTCTGAGAAAAAGATTAAAAAAAAAACAACCCTTAAAGATAACAGTAATAATGGAAGCAAGTGGGAACAAGAAAATGAGAGAGTTGACCTTTCTCTTAAACCTAAATTAGCTCTTTGCCAAATAACAAGGTTAGAAATTACTACGAAGTCAGACGATCAGAAGTCTGTGAATGAACAAGAAGGTAATTACTGTTGGGAAAAAATTGTGCTATGGAAAAAAATTTTTTTAAATGGTTATTGGGAATATTTTTTTATTTTGTGCTTTTGCAGCTGAAAATGTTACATATAGTATCTATCAAAATGTCTGTATCTTCACAATTTAACAACTTGGAAATAATTTCCTGACCTATTTAAAAATCTCCAAAACCTTAATACAATGTTTGTTTTGTTTTTTAAATATTCCAAAGTGCTTCAGTGGGTTTTAGAAAGCTATCTGTCAAAAATATAGAACTTCTGCTTAGTTGCAAGAACAAGTGTTGTTCATCTTCCATGAAATCATTTTTCTCACCAGGGAGAAGAAATTTAGATGTTTTCCTTCTTCACTCCCTGCTCAGGCCTCACTTCTGGGTTTTGCTGAGATAGCTTAGTACTTAAAGTTAATGATGGGAGATTTTCCAGGTAGTGTGTCTTTCCTACCTGAAGAACACTTATCACTTAACATTACAAATTTCCACTCTATCACAGAACACAGGTGTTTATTTGTTTGAAGTTCTTGAAAATTCTAATGTGCATTTTCTTCAACTGAGGTCACTTGGGAGACACACTCTTTGGATCCTTGCATAGCCTCAAGATAAATGATCTCACCCGGGAAACAGATTTAGTTGTCATTCTAGAAAGCTTAGAGGTGTGATTTTTGTTTTCCTTTATGAATTCCTCTCTTTACCCTGAAATTAAAAATTTGAGAATCTTCTCCTGCATGTCTAATAAGCGTCTTAAACTCAACATTCCCCCCAAACTGATTCCTTCAGCTGTTACCATCCCAAAATCTGGCCCTTACACAATTCTTTCCTAGCATAGTAAGCAAAAACCCCATCCTTCCAGTTATTTAGGCAAAAGCCAAAAACAATAAAACCCGTTGATTCTATTATCACACCACACCCACTCCATCTATTTTCAAAATATTTCCAGAATCTGATCATTAGTCACTCCACCAATAACCATATTGGCCTCAGCCCTAATGATTTAAATTACTGAAATATCTAATGAGCTGGTCTCCCAGCACCTGCCTTTACTACCCAGTTATTTTTCAACAGCATTATGACTCCTAAAGTCACATGAGGTCTCTCCTCTGCTCAAAACCTCTCCAATGGCTTCCCCTATGTACCAAAGCCAAGGGCTTTACAATGGTCTAGAAAGTCCCACATAATCTTGTTTCCTGCTGCCACTTTGCACTCACATCTTCTGTCCTTGCTCCCTCAGCTCTACCCAAGTGGCCTCCTTGCCAGTCTTTAAGTTGCTGACATGATACCATTTTAGGACTATTTTTAAACCTCCTGTTCACCTTCTGGAGTATTTTCCTCTCCAGATATGCATGAGGTTGGTTCCCTCACCTCCTGCTCAAATGTCAGCTGAACAGTCTCTGACCACAATTATAGTTAAATCTTGCCTCTCCTTATCCTGACACTTTTAGTCACTCTTTTTCTGTATCACTTATTCACATCTGACACATTTATTCATTTTATTATCTACCTCTTCTACTCAATGAAGGCATGGTTCAATGCTTTGTTCACCTTGAATTCCAGGGACTACAACAGTGCTTATCACTGCCCCAAAATAGACAGTATTTGAATGAAATGTCTGCCTAGGTGTCTTCCCCCAACCATATTACATGGAACCTATATATCAAGAGGCCTTTCAAACCAGGGAAACTTTCTTCTAGTATTTATGAGTCGTTTTCATAAGTCTGTTTCCTTTTTTCTTCCTTATGGTTCTTCATTTATTCACATTAAATATCCTAAACTTTTCTTCAAGGTGTTTTCATTTTTACTACAATCTCCATGCCTTTGGATTTTGCTTTTCTAGAGAGAACTACTACTGCACATATTCTAGGCCACTAATTTGGTTCTCAAGAGTGGCTATTTCCCTCTTTTTCTACATTTTAATGTGTTGGGTTTTTAAATTATAGAAAGTTTATTTCACACTGTGAATTTCTTCATGTGCTTTTTCAAAATTAAAGTTGTCATTCATCTCCACCAGCAATTCTTTTTCACCACCACCCACTTCTGAATGGTCTGTTTTTCATTAGGCTTCTTTAGACTATTTTCCTTTGTCTACTCATTCACCCTTTGGCAAACTTTGGGTCAGTCCGAGTGGCAATAAACCCGGGAACAAAACAAGCAAGCAGTTCCCTCTGTTTCTGTGGGATGAGGATATATGAAGCAGCAAGCTGCCAGTATCCATACAAACATGAACCGAGATCCCACCATGCAGCAGCCCAGCAGGTACTCTAAAGCTAGTCTTATTTAGTACCACAACTGTAGACTGCACTCTTTTCCTCTAAGTCCATGGATCTTTGACAGTGAGGTGCTCACATATTCAAGCCATTTCCCTAGAACTCTGTTTAAGATGAAAGGTGCAACCCAGTTTAAATGTGGGTGGAAGGGATAAGAGTACAGGGTGACAAAATGAAGACACAAGCTAGAGAGGAAAGAGAGCAGGGCAAATTCATGACAGTAGGGGAGGTTGTAGGAGAACAACATACGAATAGACAAGTCCTTGATGGGTGACAGGACATTTAAAACAGGAAAAAGTGAAAGGAGGCTTATATGCACATGTTTTTGAGATATAGTACTGAGAAGTCCATGGCTTCTCTTTCTCCCATCAAGAATAGGTAAGGTCACTTCCTGGTGAAGACAATGAAGTAAAGTGAGATCACAGCTCGATCACACTTCACAATAAAGAAATTGGTAGGGGAGTGAGAAAAAAGGAAAACTGTAAAACCACCAGCCACCAAAGAAGAAAAGATACACACCATCTCATGTTAACAAGGAAATCAAAGAAACCAGATTCAGGTTGGAGATTTAGATTAGGTTCAAAATAACATCTAACCCACCTCACCATAGGAAAAGAAAGCTGACAACATTCCAAAAATTCACATGCAAAAATCTAGAACAAAGCAAACTGAGGAAGATGCCCATAGAAAAGTCAATGAAAAACCCCTTCTAACCCCTAGTACTTCCAGGTTTTCCTTTTTTCTATCACTCTGTACCCACTTTGGGAACCACTCATGGTGTTCTCCCTTAGTAATGAGATGTATATATAGTGACCTCAGTTTGGGCAAGTTGTGAAACCTCAGAACAGAGTGGTGTTCAGGTCTTCTACCAAAGACTTTTACCCATTTCCAGTTATCATTGGGCTGCAGAAGAGGTGAAGAATACAAGAACTAGCCTGATGTGTGAGCAAACTGGGGAAAACAAGACTCAGAGAAGGTAAAAAAGGCTGTCAGAGAGGATTTACACTTAGTATAATAAAAGTCTTCTTAATCTGTGCTAATAAAACAAGCACATAATTAAGACACACGTTGGGGGGGGGCATTGAAATGATCTATACCTTTAAAATAATCTTAAAATATCTAAATGTATGTTCACTGGTCTCTTGATCCAAAGCCAAAGATTTTTGAGTATGGATCCTTTAAAGCTTATGCTACCCCATTTAGGGTTTTCTTGTCATTGCTATCTTCCCTGCAACCCCTATTCTTATTGTTCTGTTATTTCAACACTCATATGAGTACCATGGCCTCAGATCTTTGAGTCCGAAGAGCTCTTCTGGAACTTCCAAGGTCTTGACTTTTCCTCATCAGTATCTTATCGCCTCTGAAATCTTGATTTCACGTATCCCATCCTCTCACCTTCTTTTTTTAGTTTCATTTCACTGAAGTTTTCAGTTCATGGGTCAGCCCCAACTTCATATAATCTGCCACCTCCTTTATATTATTCCTTGAAAAGCTTAGATTCTGCATCCTGGTACTATAGTCATCACTTCTGTGAATATGTTCACCTCCCTGGCCTGCTTCTACTTCCATCAAAAATTTAAAACCTATTTGCTTCCTCTACACCTGCAAATCAAGCCACTAAATGCGGCTGGAGAAAAACCATACCACAGGTTTGCCTAGTTTCACTTAAATTTATGTCTAAACCCCCAAAAGATACATCACTGCCCAAAATCTACTACATTTTTTTTCCCACTGAGTTGGAGTTCCCATATAATTTCTTCTTTCTCCTCAAATTCCTACCTCAACTACATTAACGCCTCCCAGTTTATTTCATCATCAGTAACCCTTACACTTCCTTTTTGTACTCAACGGTGTACTATGAAATAAAAACATAATTAAGAATATAAATACTTTAAAATTGTTTTACAGTCAAAATGACCATAAATATTAGTGATGCCCAAGTAGGCTAAAATAATAGAAAAAGCCATGAGTAAGCTCATTTGATCTTTCCCAATCATTACATACACCAACTTGATAAAATTTCAAAGTATTCCATTAAAAAATTATATTATTTAATAATTTTAAGAGAAATTGATGCCATTATCATATTTACATTTTTAACATGGTAAACTCCATGAATGTAGCTGTTCTGTGAGTGTAAATTACCATATTTTATCACAGTGAATGCTGTGTAACCCAATGTGTTTCCTTTTGGAAATTTTTGGTAAATGAAGCACAGTGCAAAAAAATATTCATGTGTGATTAACAAAATTTCTGATTTTTTCTTTCTTACATGGCCTGAGTCCTATTTACATTAGTTATGTAATATAAATCAACATTCTCTGAAAGATGATGAATCTCTAATTCTGTGACAAAGTATCTACAAAATAATTATGAGAGACACAATGTAGCCTTCTCTAGAACTACTTTTTAGGTTTCTTTTTTTTATGGCCACTGAAGAACATTAAGAGGAAGTCTTCCAACCCGCCATAAACACTTGATAATTACACGATTAAATAGAAATGGAAAATGTTTTTAGAAAATGGGAGGAGAAAAAGCTTATTTGGCAGTATGCTATTACTAGCACCTTTGAGCCTTAAAAAAATCCAACAGCATTTATAGCTTATGCTATATCTACTTTAGTTATGTGAACGCTCATCTAAGCACAGATGATCAAATGAACAGAAGAGCGTGATAAAACACATATTTAGTGGGCACTTATGAACTATAAATGGAAATTAAGTTTGAGTAGGGCCCATTAAACTCTTCATTAAATAAATTTTGTTGCAAAAGAGTCACACATTATCACTGGCACAACCAATATGATGATATTGTTAATGATTTGATTATATGCAGAGTACAGTTTGTTTTCAAACTATAAAATGTTAAAATCAAGGTGCACAAACTTTAAAGATAATGTAATTTACCAGATACCTTCTTAATTCTATTCCAACAATAAGGACACAATATATTGGACCATAAACAAACTAAGCTCAGTAGAGCATGTGGCTTATTACTTTTAGGAAGAACTATGATTCTTTACATTATTTAACTTATCAAGAGCAGACTGTAAATGTACTTTAATTCATTAGTTTTCAAAGTGAAAACTCACATTGTATTTATTTTCAAAAGAGAAATATTAAGCCTGAAAAATCTCATAAATCCATTTATGGAAAGACTGTCATCTTCCATATCCTACTCGTTAATATAGTTTCTATATTCTTGGTTGAAAGTGATTTTTTCGGTTGGAGGGATGATGAAGCATATGTTAGAAGTGGGGATAGGAATGTCCCCAAGACTGTTAAAGTAGTAAAAAATGTTTTATTTACAATTAAACTTGAAATTTAAAAATCCACTGAAATGAAGAATGACTGGAACATTTTATCAGATCACATGGCCCAAATTTAAGCTCCATTCAAGAACCACTTTGCTTGAGAAATAATACAAATTGGTGGCTAAACAATCATTTATAGTGCCTACACCATGTAAAAAACTATATTATATATAAAGCACTATAATCAAACTTGAAGGGTAAGTAGCTTTTAGTAAGCTTAAACTAGATAGAAAGGGAATTCAGTAGCAAAGAAAATTCTCAGATACATCATTTACTTAAATTTGACATAGTATCACCCCACTTTTTAAATTTTGGCAGTAAAATTTCATTAGCTTTACTCATTTAAATGGCATACATATAACTCCCAAGATACTCAATAAACACTACCTAAGATAAAACATAGAAACCCAAACAGATCAATGACCTGAAAGTATTGCCTATTATGCATTTACTAAATATAATTCTTTATACACTTATTATACATTTTCAATTTTTTCTTAGTTATTATTCCAACATATTAATATAGAAAACATGCTGGCACCACTACACAGCCAAATGCAGCAATGGATAGGCCAGAATATATAGGACACGGCATTTCAAAATTCCTAATCCAATTCTTAATTTAAGTCAAATTCAGTCATTTGTCCTTTTTTCTTTCTGAAGTTAATTTACTATGGTGAGGGTAACCAGCTGAATATCAAATCCAAGTGAATAAAAATATAGTCAAGTAATATTAAGGCTCATGTAATTAAATTTATTTTTCATGTTTTAATTTTGATTAGCTTTTGTAATATTTATAAAATGCACTGTTGGTCTCAGAAAGTTTTATAAACTAATTAGTTCAACAACTAAGACTCAGGTAACTGTTATCTGACAGAGTGGCACTTCATTTCTGGCCACATATGTATATCCTATCGTCATTTCTATTGTTAATACCAATAAAATGGAACTGTTATATAGTAAGAAATATGGCAACTAAATACCCCCTTCCCACCCTCCAAAAAAGAACAATGTATCGCTTTAACTTTGTTAGGAGTCACAAAAATTTTTATTTAGGAAAAATATTTCCTTCAGTGTTTGATAATGAATTTTATTTAAATGAATAATTTACTTTTACTTTTCTGTGCAGACCAATTAAAAAGTATGCCTCTTTCCTTTCATAAGCACACTGTCTAATTCTGCATGGCAGATAAGAAATTAATACTTTACTTTCTTCTACCTTAAAAATTAATTATGAAATTTTCCTCATTATGAACTAGTTATTTCTGTATGGATTGTTGTGATGCGGCTGTTAAAAAAAAAAGTTAGTTAAAGATATGGACACATGGGAAACAAATCATAAACTATAATACTAGTTTATAATGAAATATATTAAACATTGTTTAAATATTAAACAGCAAAATACTCCTATATTAAATAAATAAGACTTGAATTTGTCATGTGGAACTATAGGCCAATACCATCAGTAAGGGGGACGGTCTAGTGCAAAGGGTGGCCACCAAAAGAAAAAAATAATCGGAGAAGAGAAGAAAGAGAGAGAGAGACATTAAGAGGAAGAGGGGAGAGAAGGAAGGAAGGAAAGGAGATGAGGAAACAACATTTAATACTGGCATTGTTTTCAATAACAAATTAAATCAGGGATTCTCAATCCTTTCTGAATATTAAATTACCTAGAGAACTTTTTAAAAATACTGATCAGGTCTCAGCCCAAATTAAATCAGAATCAGGAATCAGGCAATAGTATATTTAAATGGTCCCCCAAATGACTCTAATGTGCAGTCAGGGTTAAGAGTTACTGACTGAAACCTACAAGCTTCTTAATGTTACCCAACTCAGAAAGTGTCCTATGAATAAGAAATGGAGTTTTCTTTTACCAGTGGGACAAGACAAGGGTATCTCCAATTAACAGTAACTTATGGATAAGTCAAGTTTATTAATGTACACCTCATTTCCACTAAAATATCTGTGTATACCTCTTCATTCCTTGTAATTCTGTATTCTCAAACTCCAAAATCTAGTCAAAGTACTTTTTGTAATAAACCAGTCACAATGAAAAGATTAGTAATTCGTGAATATAAATGATTTACTGAATGCCTATATATGCAAGGCACAGTGATAGGTGCTGCTGTAGGGCGTGGGAGTCATGAGATAATACGATTCCTGAAAAAAATGGTTTTTGGAATTAATGGCTATTAAATTAATTCTATGGGCCTAAATAAGGGACTGAACTGCTGAAAAAAGAAAAAAAAATAAGCACATACTAAGGGTCTGATTTTAAAATACATAGCATAGCATATTTGTACTTTTCCTAATGTTCCTTTACAGTATTTCCAGAAGCCTTTGAATATACATAAGGCAAATTCAAGATAGAAAAATAAACCCTGTTTAAAGTAGATGTTCCCAATTTTAACCATACTCTGTAATCAAGTAAATTTCATATATGACATAAGTATAAATACTAAAAATCTTTATAGAAAGGTAGTTCTTGTCCACTTGTAGTAGTCTTAACAAGTAATCTTACATTAAAATATCACAGATTCTAGTCCTCGACGATTTCATCATGGAGAAAGTTTATACAATACATAATTTATTTTGAAAACAGTTTATATGCTGAGAAATCCTAAAGTGAACAAATTTGAGTTCTTTTTTGTTTTCAAGAAGAGAGGATGCAGAAAAAGAAGGGGGTAGAATCTGCTCAAACCTTATAAATAACCTACAATCTAATAATTTAAATGCTGACTGCTTTTTGTAAGAACCTAGTGAATTTCATATGAATAAATACTTTTTCTATTCACTATTGGTATGGACTTTTCTGATTACTTTAAAAATAAATAATAAGTGCTTCTCATTTAGCATTAAATTTCAAAATGGGGCTAGCTAATGTCAGCATAACGTAAGAAGCAGCTAAATGTTTACCCCCCAAAAATGTTAACCTCAGAGATCATGGCGGGGGGGGGGGGGGGAGAGGGAATGGAGGAAAAAAAAAATGACACAAGATCAATGATCAGCAACGTTCTCATGGCAAAAATCTCTTTAGGGGAGTAGAGGTTCCAAGTTGTTTTTAAGTAATAAAAGGTGAAATAAAGACTGAAGGAAAATGCTCATTCATTTGTACCTTGGATGCAACACTCTGAAGTAGAGAAGTAGTAAAATATTTTACTAAGTTAAAATATAGGTTTTATATTTTATACGATATTGAATACGCACATAAAAATACCAGTGTTTTTATCTTGTTTCTGTTCAGACACTTAAGCAAATGTGTTCTTTGGTGTCTGGGGGAGTTTATCAATATTTAGGGATAAGAACTCCAAGAGCAACATGCCTAGAAATAGAAGACTCAAAATCCTATGCCATACATATAAAGTAAGAATCAAAGGTAAACTTATGAGAAAAGGTAAGAAAGTTAAAGTTACATTGCAGTAGGACTAATACATTTCCTTCCCCCAAACATATTCTGGCTCCCAAAATAAAAAGCACTATAGCCTATCAGGTTTTTAATCTGTGTTTTGAGATTTTTCAAGTGGAAAGATAGCACAGATAGAAATATATCATTCTTAAGTTTTAAAATCACCAAAGTCAGTGAGAAGAATGTACATTCATTAAATGTATTCATTATAAGTAAAGAAGTCTTGAAAAGGCTGAACAGGTCAACCAAAGCTGAAGAATTGTTCTTGATTTTTCATCATTCTTTTTTAAATAAAGAATAAGTATAGGTATAGTATACATACAGGTTGACATTCTGATTCATTCAAAATAGTCATATCCCTTTGCTAGTTTTGGAAGTTCCAGAGACTAAAATTTAATACCATTCATAACATAGTATTTTCAATAAAAGGAATTATAGAGCAATGAAAAATCTGAAGCAAGGTGGCTTAGAGAGCCTTATAACCTCTAAATATACACACATTTATAACCTGTATTTATTTTCTAAAGAAACAAATTTTAAGTAATGCTAATTTAACCAATGGAGAAAAAACTTCTATCAAAATATACAATTTCCATTACAGACTAGAAGGCTAATATTAAAAAAATAGTTGTAAGCCAAAAAGTTTGCTTATATGGATGACAAGCATCATCCCTTTGAAGCATAAAGCATCAAATAAGGTCTTATAAAAGATCGATCTGTGACCTTCTTCATTTGTAAGTTCTTGATAAATTCATAAAGCTTGAGTTTCAGTCTTTAGATCAAAGTACATCCATGCTTCTTAATCCAGATCTCCAGAAAAAGGGGAAACCAAGTAAATTCAGAATCTCAAGTGGGATTTATGCTTTACCATGTACCTGAAAAATAATAATATGTTATAATGATTACATGAATTGTAGAATTTTTAGAATATTATATGTAAAAATAGGTTAACATTTTTTTAAACGTAAAATTCAAAAGTGAACAGGATTTTTTGTTTTCTAGAAAAGTGAAAACATGATATTGTACTTTGGAAATACAGAATAAAAACTTTTGAAGCCAGAAGAAACATTCCTCCTATTAAATTCTATAATCTCAGAGCTTCTGGCTAGAATAATAAATGTTTCTCTTTAATATTATCATCAGTTATAATCACTGGGTTACCTCTGACTTTGGAAAACCCTTAATTTTCAGCAAGAGATTTACACCAAGAAAGTGATACATTTTAAAGAACACCCAAACAAAAATAAATTTAGTGGTATTGTGATCATATGCTGTTCTTAAATTTTCCAATTATAAAACTGATGTTAATGTAAAGGGGCTTTAAGAATACTATTTATAATAGTAATTAAATTCAAAAACTCTATTCCTTTCACAAGCTACCCTTAACTCACATCCAATCAGTGACCTTTTAATACTGGCAAAAAAACCCACAAAAAAACCCTGTAGGGATCACTTAATCCAAGCCCCTTGGATAGACAGAAAACAAGGTTCAGAAAGGTCACACAGTTCATTAGAGTCAGATCACAAAATCAGAATGAAAATCTAGGTCTTCTGACTCAGAATTTACTGTTCTTTCTATCCAGCTATGCACCCTTTCTCCATCTGTTTCTAAAATCAATACAACAAAGATATTTGTTAATTATCTACTGGAGATCAGCAACAAATCAGACAGTGTTCGAAAAAGGGGATATGTTCACAACTTTAATGAACTTAATGTCTAACTGAGGAGAAAGGAAAATTACTATAATAAAGCAGAAGTAAGTGCATTTTAGGATCAGAATTACCTATCCAATGTTTCCCAGAATCGTAAGAAAACTGGTCTATCCAAATGACGTTTGTGATAGCTGAGTTCTAATACTGTTACATCCCATTTCTGAACGTTTGGATCTAGACGAACTTCATCATATTTGAGATGGAAGGCTTTAACTATATGGGGGGAAATAATATTTTTAATTCAAACTGCAATCAGAATTATAGAAATATTTTCTGAAAGAATAAAAATATCCAATACAGACATTAACCAAAAAACTAAACAAACAAAAAACTTTAAAAGATGAATCTTTCTTCAACCAAATGAAACATTATAACCAAAGTGATCTTTGAAATAGACGCTAATAAGCACTGTGGCATCCTCAAAAACATTCAATTCAACAAATATCTACTGAAGGTTTATACATACCAGCTACTGGGAGTGAAATGCGGAATAAGGGAGATAAAACACATATGGTCTGGTGAAGGATAAAAAAAATCTATTCAAATAAAGTATGATAAAGGTGCAGTATATCACAGTAACATAAAAGTACCTTACCCAGACCATGAAATTCAGAAAATGCTAAGACCTAAAAGTTTGAGTAAGAATTAGGCAAACACAGAACAAAAGTGACCCAGTTAGCCAAGAACATGCTCAAAGAGAAATGGTTTCACTTAGAAACTAAAGAAATTTAATGGAATTGCATCATACAAAGTAACGTAAAGAATGTTTAAAAGGTAAGACCACAGATTGAGAATAATGTTATAGCCTTGTAGGCCCCTTATATATTAAGGGGTTTGGAGAACCACTGTAAAGCGTTCAGCTGTGACTACTGATACAATTTAGTAATCCAGAAGAGACATTTGCTAAACTTGGGAGAAGATAGACGCCTGGCAAGAAAAAGATTCAAGAAATAATTAGGGAGTAAGAACTAACAGAACTTGGTAAATGATGAAAAGAGAAAAATTTGGAAGGCCTCTTGAGAGGTTACCTAGAAGTAGATAATTGATATAAAAAGTTGAGTCTAGGGCAGCCCCAGTGGCTCAGTGGTTTAGTGCCGCCTGCAGCCCAGGGTGTGATCCTGGGGACCCCGGATCGAGTCCCACATCAGGCTCCCTGCATGGGGCCTGCTTCTCCCTCTGCCTGTGTCTCTGCCTCTCTGTCTCCATGTCTCTCATGAATAAATAAATAAAATCTTTAAAAAAAAAAAAAAAAGCTGAGTCGAGCAAAAAGATCTAGAAGATTTCAGGCAGAGGGAATAGCTGGTAAAAAGGCTCTGAAATGAAAGCCACCGTGGCACATTCTATAAACAAGTATAACTTCTTTTATAGGCAATGTCCTATATATAGAATTCAGCTATGGTAAAAAATCTGAATTTATTCCAAATGTGATAGTAAGTCACTAGAAAGTTTAGAGTAAGAAGGTGAAATTATCTGGTTTCCATTTTTAACAGTTGGTTTTGGGTGTTGGGCAAATAAAAGACTCAAAAGGCAAAACCTCCCAAGTGGCATATATTGCAAAAGGTTAACAAATGTACCATTAAGTATTATTTTCAATCTTTCACTGTCCCTGATTATCCAGTTGAATCATCCTCATCCTGGCTAGTTTATTTTGTAAACAGTTTACCACCAGTGAAGTTTATTTTACATTACACATGCAAGATGTTTAGCTTTTCTTTCAATTTACTTTTCTCCTAACATATAATTATTACTATCATCATTCTCATCCAGTATTTGAGGTCTTTAAGGAGAAAAATGATTGACTTTGTTAATTTTTTCTGAAAACTACTTTATGGATTGCTTGTTCCACACTGCTGATAGCCTATGCACTTTCAATGTTAACAATGAATCAAGGTGTAATTCTTGATGGAAATCCAAAATGAATCATTAGTGCCCACAAAAAGAAACATAAACATTACTTCTAAATTATTATGCTTTTATATAATTAAAGATCCCATCATCAGCACATTACTCATTTTGAATTTAATTCAATTCAATAAATTGAATTTAATTCAATTCAATAAATTTAAATTTAATTAAATTTAAATTTAATACACAGAATCATTAAAAGGGCTATATATCATAGCTTCAGAAAACCCATTTTCAAAATATTTATATGCATAAAAAATTTTAATTTTTAAAAGTTTGAAATTAAGGCCAACATTTCAATACTTCCTATTTTCCTTACTACATTTCACTTTTCTAATTCTCTCAATATTTCCTTTAAATCATCCTTTTAAAAAATATCTATTTATCTATTTAGAGAAAGAGGGGGGAGGTAGAAGGTCAAAGGGAGAGAGAGAGAGAGAGAGAGAGAATCTCAAGCAGACACTGCTGAGCATGGAGCCCAACACAGGGCTCAATCTCATGACCCTAAGATCATGACCTGAGCCAAAATCAAGACTGAGGTGACCAACCAAGTGAGCCAGCCAGCCAGGCACCCCTAAATCTTTTTTTTTTTTTTTTTTGTGGAAGATTTTGTTTATTTATTTGACAGAGAGTAAGAGCAGGAGCTGGGAACGAGGCAGAGGGAGAGCGACAAGCAGACTCCTCACTGAGCAAGGAACTCAATGCAGGGCTTGATCCTGAAACTTGGGGAGGATGACATGAGCCAAAGACAAGATGTTTAACCGACCAAGCTCCCCAGGTACCCCTCACTCTTAAAAATATATTAGGTATATCTGGGGGAAAAAATGAAACAGATAAAATGAGGAAAAAATTAAACTAAATTAAAAAATGATTTATCTAGGGATCCCTGGGTGGCTCAGTGGTTGAGCGTCTGCCTTTGGCTCAGAGCGTGATCCTAGAGTCCTGGGATTGAGTCCCACATCGGGCTCCCTGCGGCGAGCCTGCTTCTCCCCCTACCTGTGTCTCCACCTCTTTCGTGTGTCTCTCATGAATAAATAAATAAAATCTTAAAAAAAAAAGATTAAAAAAAAAGATTTCTCTAAAGCTATAAAGGCCTACAGTCCCCCACTCCTTAATTTCAATAGATTTAGTTTATACAGTATTTATTTTTCCACCAGAATAGACAACTTTTATAATTTAAGGTGAAACATGACAGTCCAAAAAGTTTAAATCACAAATGAGAAGCACAAAGTTTCTCTCACCATACAGAATATTTTACTAGCATTAAAGGAATGGTGGCAAATTTACATCAAGACATTACTATAAAACCTCTTTCTTATTCAGAAAAAGACTTTTAGCTTTTTAATCCTCAGCAAAAAATAGAACAAATGAAGTTCTTTTATAAGAAAGTCAGTCATCTCTCTGGTAGCACAATCAGTACTAAAGCAAAATACTTCACATAATTCAGAATTGTTCATTTTGTGCAAACTGCAAGACACTTGTCAACATTATTTTACAGGAACAAAGAAGCAAAAAAAAAAAAGACAATGGTCTTGAATAGTATTTTGTAGGTACAATAATGGCATGTCAGATGACAAAGAAGTAACACAATATAGATTACTAATGAAAAAATTTTCTCAATGGTAACTATCAATTTTATACAATTTATAAAATTTATACTTAATATCTTCTCTAAAATTTTGTAGTCTACTATATTATGCAATATGAAGAAAATATAAGTTTTCTACCAGGGCCCATATAGATGGTCCTAAATACCCTCAGTTTTTCCCCATGCTATATAGATGTTATCATTTTCTATGTGTGTGATGGGGGAAAGGGTAAAAACCTAGAAAAGGCAAGTAAAAAGCAAGGAAACCAACTAATTGCGGAAAAGAAACAGTATGGGAATGAGGGAGAATATAAGATAATCAACTCCATTTAGAACAGGTTGAGTCTGATGTACCAATAGGGTCTCACATAGGCGTTATCTGCTAATTAAGTGAGATACATAGGCCCAGAATATAAAACTAGAGACCAAACTTGGAATAAAGGGAAGATTAAACATGGTAATTGAAAGCTATCAGATCTCCTTGAGAGAGTATCAATAATAAAGGAGAAGAGAAACAAAACATAAACAGGTAGCTAGCTGAAAGCCAAAGGAAGCTAGAGAATCTGAGAAAGAGTATACGAGTCTTTGGAAAAGAACGTTTTAAAAAGAAAGAACCAAGTCAAGAGAATCAAATTCCCTTAAGGAGCTCAAAAGTATATAGTATTTGAATCACTGATAAGTTTGGTGAGAATAGTTTAGTAGAGAGCAAAGGAGCCAAACAGTGAATTGAGAACCAAAGAGAAAATAAGTTAGTAGAGATAATTCAAGTAAAAGAAAAAAGAGGAGCTAGAGTTAAGGTCAAGAGAAAGGGTTTTAAGATGGAAGGGACTTTCATTTTAAATGTTCATTAAGGAAGGAAGATTGAAAAGAAAGAATAATTCATGGAATAAAATCGCTAATTGCTAACTATTAAAAAAGTCTCAAGTTCTTATCTAAGTTTCAGAAGACTAACAATCTGAAAAAAACAATTACTAACATCGTCACATTCTGAATGAAATTTAGACAGCATTTACATCTTGAAGACCTTTTAATCATTTTTTTGTTATTGTTACAACACTATTCAAAAAGGCAAGCAAGTAGGTAAAACATTTGTGTTCACATTTTATTTAAATTCCCGTTCTCGCTCCACCTTTAACTTTCTATTTATCAACTGTGTATTATTCAAGTTTCAGAAATAACATAAAAATCTATCATAATATTAGTAATATTAGAATCATTGTCTAAAATGAGTGAAAGTAGAGCAGAACAAATGATTAAAACTTTCAAGCTTGGGCAGTAGTTTCTATCTTGGAGAATGGTTTAGTAACTGCCAACAAAATCTGAAGTTGCTTTTAAAATGGCTGGATTTTACAGTAGCACACTTCACATTCATAATAATCGAAGTTGTCATTTCTAATAAACATACTTGTTTCATGAGAATGCTTTTGAAAAAAAAAATTTACTATGGTTACTAACTTAATTGGGTACTCGAATTAAATAATAATTGGAATATCTCTACTGCAAAAACCAGACTAAATTAATAAATTAATCTCCAATATACCAAAAGATATAAGCCACTGAAATATTCATTTATATAAGCAAATGAAATATTCATTTAACAGATTATCTACTGAATGCTTCCTCTATGACACGCACTCTTCTGTGATAATTCAAGGGTAAACAAGGCAGAAAAGGGCTCTTCCCACCAAGAACTTAGCCTTATAGCCAAGGAAGACTTAAAATAAAGATATAAATAAGATAATATCAAACAACAGTAAGTACTATCATAAAAAGGAGCTTAAAGAGTAACTGGGAGAAAGTAATGGTTATTTACTGGTTGGCCAGAGAAGGATTCTCTAAAGGAGACAATACTTGAATTTAGGCTTGAATGAAAAAAAAAAACAAAAACAAAAAACAAAAAACATCATGCATACTATAATCATTCCGGACAATGGAAATAGCCAGTAAAAAGTCATATGGCTCTTTAAGTTCTAGCTATACATTACTATTCAGCAAAAGTCAACCCCTTTAAAAACTAGCCATCAATTTTAATAAAAATGTATGGATGTGCAACAAATGAATCCTTTTTTAAGTGACCCAATGTGGGAATAGGATACGGTAATTTACTTTTAGACATAAGTACATTAAACAAATATTAATGTCTGAAAAAATACTTTAAAAATATTTCTCAGGTGCTTAAAAATGAGCATGTCTTAATGTATATATCATATATGCAGAGCCATATGTGGCTTTCTTGTACATAATGCAAAAGCATTTCTATATTGGATAGGCAGTAAAAATAAAGAGAATCTTACTTTTAGCAAATATGTCAACTGGTGATCCATCAGGCAAAAGCCATGGCCAACCTTTGAACTGCCATGCAGGACCTTGCACAAAAACTGCTACAACCCGATCCCTATAAATAGAAAAGGGACAGAGTTAGAGCTCAAGGGTTGAGACAATATCTCAAACATGAACTCTGATTACTGTAAATCCTTAAGGAAAGGTTTCAATTATTCATGTGGCATAGTCTCCTGTCAACAAATCTGTGAGACAGAGTACATTAGAGTAACTCTTTGTTACAATGTTATCATTAGGGTGTATTAATGATTGTTATACTTCTTATGCATCTGTTTTTGCACCTAAGTCTTTTAAACATAATTACACAACACAATCCTTATATGCAATCTTTTTTAACCTTTTAATCTGCCCTTCTTCTAGAATAAGGGCCCATTTTTTAGGGAACATGACTTGATCTATTAATTGAAAAAGTTGGTTTTAAAAGGAAATCATCTAAAATTCAAATACATCTTAAACGCTTTACTTTAACTAAAAACATTATAAATTATAGTAACTCACCAACCATTTTCTGGAACCTCAAAGTCTTATTTTTGAGTTCTTCTATTATTTAGAAAGTAATCTGAGTATAAAAGTCATTAGACTTCAATTTTTCCAATTGTTTACAATTGTTTCACTCACCCTAAATTCTACTAGCATTCTCTTTATTTTTTAAGCCCAACATGGGGCTTGAACTCATGACTCAGATCAAGACCTGAGCTGAGATCAAGAGTCAGATGCTTAAACTAACTGAGCCACCGAGGCACCCCTATCTGGGGTTTTTAAAGCAATTTGTCTTTCTAACCGTTCAATTTTGTTTTCATAAAAAGAACAAATCTTTCTCTAGGCCTTCATATTTCATTAGTTCACAAATTATTTAATTAAATTGAGAAATCATTATAAATACAAAGGCCATAAGCAGTTTAAGCATAGAACTAAAGAAGTGGGAACAAAACCATAATATAAACAGTAATAGTTAACATTAAGACATACTATGAGCATTCACTATGGGCCAGTATTGTTCTAAGCACCTTATCTTGTACATATGTTAACACATTGAATCTTCCAAACAATCTAATGAAGTGGGTACTATTATTGCCCCCATTTTACAGATGAGGAAACAGAAGCACACGGACAATCCATGAGTCAGAAGAGAGATGGAGAGAAGAAGAATGAGGAGGAGAAATGGAGGGAATGATTACTCTTGTGCACTGGTTATGCTACTGTTCCTGTGTGAGGACTGATAGATCATGACAACAGCCATCTCAGTACTATTACGGAAATAGTTTTAACCTTACAAC
Organism: Canis lupus dingo; assembly: GCF_003254725.2. Lineage (NCBI taxonomy): Eukaryota > Metazoa > Chordata > Mammalia > Carnivora > Canidae > Canis > Canis lupus. The sequence continues at coordinate 6,323,111 of NC_064280.1, forward strand.
TCCTTGAAATGGTTTTAGGAATGCCCAGAGGTCCACAGATCACACACTTTGATAACCACTGCATTAGATGAAAACTCTATACAGCCAACAAAGCATTAAACCAGGTTATCTTCTATTCAAGTAAAAGACCTACTGCAACAATTCAAGTTATTGTGAAAAACCACAGCTTAAAAATCTTAATCTGCTCAAAATCTCTAAGGCTAAAATTAAATCTTAAATAAAAAATTTCCTCCCTGCATAGGATATGTGCCCTATAGTGCCAAAACTATCTTTGGTAATGGAGCACATTATTAAATGGCCTCTTAATTTCATGATGTAACTTGTGCCATACAATAGTTAAAAGCCCAAGGTACCTGCCAAACTAAAGGAAATTTGTTGGAGAGACATCACCTAGATCCTACTTGGTCTCACAGGGTTATTAACAGGTAAGCAGGATAATATAAATACTACTCAGTGAATTCTTGAAGGGACAATTAACAGAGAAAGAAAAGAGAAAAGGAAAGGGAAAGGAAAGGAAAGAAGATAAGAAAAATATTATTCCTAGGTTAGGACACCAATGACTAGGTTATCTAGCTAATATATACAAGCAATATTTTGTAGAAAGGTGACAGCACCTGTATGGTGTTTGTAATTTTTTCTGCAAATAACTGCAAAAATATGATACAAATGTTGTAATTTTCCTACTTCCTACAATTTTTAAACTTGATATCTGAAATTCTCATCTTCCTTCATATAATAAATTTTTAACATACTTATATTCTCAATGCCTTGACTTTTTAATGTGTGAAGACTAATGAGTACTTCAAAGGTAAATTTCAGCTAATGCATCAATGTGTTGTGTTATGTGACAGAGATGCACTCTCAGACTCTGTATTTTTATTCCAGCTTAGATTAATAAAATAATTCATGTATCTGAGTTTATAGGCACTATGTTATAAAAGGCTTTATATTTTATTAAAGGACATTTTAATGCAATCAAAGGGCTTAACCAGAGTGCTTATTCTTTTTATTAAATTATTCTCTACAATAAAAGTAACAATCCTCTCATTTATCATTTCTTAGTCAAAAATGTGAATTCCCCAAATAAAAAATCCAGAACTATAGTCTTTCAAAACATTAGTCTATTTGAAGTTTTGCTCTAAAGGCTGATCCAGAACAAATAAACAGTGTAAATAATTTTTTACTAAGTTTTCCAGAAGCTAGTGTTTCTTTTTTTTTAAGATTTTATTTATTTGAAAGAGAGAGAACAAGTGCGTACATGAGTTGGGGGAGGGGCAGAGGGACAAGCAGACTCCCCACTGAGTGGGGGGAGACAGTAGAAGACCCAATCCCAGGACCCTGAGATCATGACCTAAGCCCAAGTCAGACGCTTAACCGACTGAGCCACGCAGGCACCCCTGAAATTAGTGTTTCTTATAAGTAAAATAAAGCTTAGCTACCCAAAATACAAATTTATTTCGGCTTTACTAAACTGTGGACATTATTAATGACCAACTTAGACATTAACATGGTTTTCAGTGATAGTTTCTATTTAGAACTCATGACACACACACACAAAGAACTCATGACAAAATGTGATACTTTTTAATTATACAAAAAAAATTAGTGACTACATAAAAGAATAGATCATCTTACCAGTCTTGAGGCATAAGTTTAAGAGGCTGGTCTACTACTCTATAAGGAACTGTGACACTGATTGCCGTGCCCCCTGGTTGCATCTGATCTTTTCTTCTCTGTATTAAAGTTTCATTTTCTCGTTGGCAGCCTTGTTTCTTCTTTTCATCTGATGGGACAAATCTTTGAAAAAAGATGAGAAAAGGTCAAATGTTTTAGTGATACAAATGGTAAAAAAAATTATATTGATAGTTAGATCAAACTTTTTTTTTTAATAAACTCCTCTGCAGGGATCCCTGGGTGGCGCAGCGGTTTGGCGCCTGCCTTTGGCCCAGGGCACGATCCTGGAGACCCGGGATCGAATCCCACGTCGGGCTCCTGGTGCATGGAGCCTGCTTCTCCCTCTGCCTATGTCTCTGCCTCTCTCTCTCTCTCTATCATAAATAAATAAAAATTAAAAAAAAAAATAAAAAATAAACTCCTCTGCATGTATAGATCACAATGAGTGGAGAGTATAATACCTCTAATAACCAACAGTATTCAGCTCACATAGGCCGTAAATTGGTGTGTATGTCTGTATGTGTATCTCTCACACACAGACACAATTTATATTCATTCATCACTTAGCATTTTCCAAAGTTACATAAAAGACCAAACTATTCCTTGATTTTTCAAATGCTAGGAAAAGGAAATTCTATGATAAACCAAAAATCACCTGAAATGAAGATGATGTGGCTTCCTCCCAGAGAGGTGACTTAGTCTGTCCAAGAGTTTCACAAAACTCTCCTATTTCATGGATTATGACTTAGCATAATTAAGAAATGCTATCTCATTTCACGGTTGCTTCGCAAATTTTAAAGGAGGAAATTAAATAAATGTATGCCAATTGTCTTAGTATAAATACTGGTAGTAATTTAGTAAATTATCAACTCTACCATGTGATTCAATTCTCTATCATCAACATATTCTCAAAAATAATTTAAGAATCTGCAGAGCTGTTGCCAGTTCTAGAATGTTGGTGTTCACAAAGCATTTCAAAACAGTCTTTTTTTTTTTTTTTTTTAAAGCATACTCCTAATACACTCTATTAGCATATTTTACATTGAGAGTAATTCGGCTTCTGAAGTTTAAGACAGGGGATCCCTGGGTGGCTCAGCGGTTTAGCGCCTGCCTTTGGCCCAGGGTGCGATCCTAGAGACCCGGGATCAAATCCCACGTTGGGCTCCTGGTGCATGGAGCCTGCTTCTCCCTCTGCCTATGTCTCTGCATCTCTCTCTCTCTCTCTCTCTATCATAAATAAATAAAAATTAAAAAAAAAAAGTTTAAGACAGATAAATAGGATATACACGAGAGCTTGCACTTGGTAGTCTTTTGAAAAATTTCAGTATCACATGCTGGATTCATCATTAGTAATACTAGTCTTGTATTTATCCAAGTTTTTAGTAGATGGTGATTGTGATTATTGGAACTTCATTTCTGAGCTGTTTTACATATCCACGTCAGAATCTGGTGGAAAAGTTAAGATTTCCATATCATTTAAAAATGTCCTTCAGATAATCACTTTACTCCCTATTTTGGATTTTGGTGATTTATTAATCAAGCCCACTTAGAAAATGCCAAATATAATACTAACACTGAATAATTAAACACTTTAAAATTAACATACACGCATTGTTAAAAAGTTTTAATATAAAATTACAACAAAAATGTATTAAGTGAACAGTAATACATCATGCTGTTACACAATATACATAGTTGTTCAAAACATAGTTCCTGCCCTCTTGAAGTATATGTTCAAGATACAAAGTGGTCTCACAAGAGAAAGATGCTTTAATTTATCTCAACCATTCTATTATCTAGATGGGATTAAAATGTTTACATTCTGAAATATAATAATGTATCTCACTCTTCTCTATCTTTTGAAATTTTAATGTAAAAGTATAAAATTACTTATGCAAAATTACTTATAATCTTTAATGATGTACAAATACAAATGTACATGATATACATGTACAAATGAGTGATCTATAATATCTTTAAAAAATCTATTAAATATCTAATGCAACTTCTAATGCATTAGGAAAAAATGAGTTACATACCATTTGCATGTTCAAGTGTTTGTTGATATAAGTTTTACTGAAGTTCAGAGTCATTAACATGGTTCTTTATTTAACTACCATCCTATAATTTTTACATGCTCTAGTATTTTAATTTCTGAATACACCTTGGTCTTTAGAATAGTAGCCTTCACTATAGTAAATACAGCTGTATTTCAAAATGTTTTTCAGCCCTGATCTCATGTGGTAACATAAGGACAGATCTTTTATCCTACTCTCACAAACTTAAAGTTAGAATAACAATGTAGACTTCTCTACCCACGGAAGACACTAGCAAACTAATTTAACTTAAGCTTTTTTTACTAGATTTCACTTACTCCTAGAGTAAGAAATAAAGCTCAAATTCTGCTCAAGGGAGGGAACCTAACAGAAGTTCCTTCTTTCATAAAGGTTGGATTCTCAGGGATTAAGCACAGTGTAACGGTAAACTAGAAATAAATCCACTGCCCACTCTTTTTCTTATACCCCCACCCCAGGCCTTATCAATACCCTGGCAACAGCAAAGAAGATCAAATTCAGAATTGCAAATTTGAAGGAAGAATTAACCACCCTGATCACAATGACTGACTGAGAAATCAACACATTATCCAAGGTAAGCCAAAGAGTCTTAATCCTGGAATTTTTGCTGGAATTATTGGGAAACAGACACTCTCTTTCTACTGTGATTAGTAGCCTTGACCCTGAGTGGGGAGATGAGAGATGGAGAGACCAGCTCCTTATTACATCATTTCAGCACTGAGTCTAGCTATGTCAGAAGCCAGGACTGTTCCGTTATGTTGAATCAGTAAGTTATTTTTTGATAAAGCTACTTTGAGTTGGTATTTATCATTTATAACTAAAAGTGTTCTAACAAACATAACCAGAATTACACAACTAATGTGATGGGTGAATATATGTGATTTGGAGAAAGATTATGATGTTCATTGACATCCAATAATTGCAATTTATTTATTCCACTTTATATTACATGAGTAAAGGCATATTTTGATATGACTAAAGTTATTACTATTTAAACAAATACAGTTCTACTTAAATAACTGTACTAGTACTGTCAAAGAATACAATTCAAATAAATGATATAGCTAAATAAGTTCCAGAATTTATGTTATTTTAAAAACAGAGCAAGTTTATGAATATTTTCCGGTTAAAAATATTTCCTTTTTCCTAAATTAAAGAAATTGAAATTTGTAAAGTAGAGAAAAAGGAAAGAAAAGAAAAGAAAAGAAAAGAAAAGAAAAGAAAAGAAAAGAAAAGAAAAGAAAAGAAAAGAAAAAGACAAGACAAGACAATGTCTGGATGTTAGAAAAAAACCTCAAACTGAAAATTTAATTCAAAGTGATGTAAAACTGGCAATGTTCCCAGGTACTTAGCGAATACAAATGCAAACCTTTCCTGGAGTACCCTTCCACCCCCATGTGAGCCGAGCCCCACCTTCATTTTGGAACTCAAAGAATTTCCACAGAAAACAATTCCAAGGAAAATGAACAGTAAATGAAGACAATGAAAAACATGAAATGTACTAAAAAACTAAACACACAAACAAGAGATTTCATGAAGCAAACAGGTTTCATGAAACAAACAACTGTCAAAAGAAAAAGGTAACTAATAATGGAATTAGCAAAGATCAAAGCTCATAAAACAAGCCTGCAAAATAGATAGGAGAAAAAAATATTTTAAAGAAGACCAAAGATTTGAAAAATAACGAATCAGAGCCACTAAAACTGAAAAAGTCCTAGAAAGAGGAGAGGAAAGGGGATGGGGATTACACAGAGCTAAGGGGCCAGGACTCAGAACTGACACAAAACACAAATCCATACACTTAATTCTAAATGAATCCCAAAATGGAATATATAAGAAAACTACATCTAGGTAGAACAGATAAGCAAGTTTAAATTAGTCTTTAAAATGACCAGGTAAAGCAGATTTCCTTCAAAGGACTGATTATCACACTAACAGGTGACCTATGAACCAAGACAAGAAGATAGAATATAGTGCAATGGTATCTTCAACATAATGAGAAAAAAAGAAAGAAAGAAAGAAAGAAACTCCTATGTTTGTTTTCCAAAGTGGTTGAATCTTTTTGCATTACCTGTGACTGCTGAGAATAAACTATTCATGGTCCTGCATGAACTCCAGTAATTGTTCTGCCTGTTTCCTCCCCAGGCCTCAAGTAGTTTTCTCCTATGAATGTGCTCAAGAGTATTTGACTGATACAAGGAAGAACCCTCTACATATCTCTGAAGCACCCTCGATGTGCAATCTCTCCCTTTAGAACTCTGTCCTGTGAGGATGCTATCATGGCCAGTTTCACAAGTGCCATCCAATCATTTTATTTTAAATAAACTTAAGAGTCTTACTAAAACTTCACTCAAGATCACATTTATAATTCTATATAAAATGTACTTTTTAATACTTCATAATATAACCTTAATTTTGTTATTTAGGGATGTCAAAAGTGAAGTTGGGTTTTGTCTTGTTTCATTTACTTATTGAAGAGCTAAAAAACTGAAAAATCCTTAATTTTAAATGAAACCAAATAGAATCTATGCCAAAATGAGCTATGGGGTACAGCCAGTACCATAATTGTGTGGAGGAGGTTTCAATTATGCATTAATTACATAGCAAAGCCTCCAGCTGACTCAAACTGTAGGGGAGATGTCAGTTGCAATGAGGTGTTAAACAATGAAGGGAGTGTTTTATACTTAGAAGAAAAATTAGGCTCAGTCTATCCTAAGAATGTGGTCTATTTAATTGTTTGGTTTCTCTGTTATAAATCTAGGGAGAAAAACACTAAAGTTTACTTTGTGATTTCTTTGCACTGTTTACCATCTTCTGTTATAAACAATTAACATTTAGATTTGTAATACATTCAGATGAGCATCGCAAAGGTTCTGGACAGTGAAAAGCTGAAGGCAGAATTTCTTGTTTAACATTCCAAAAACTTACCATGAATTTTCTGTAACCATTAAGGTATATTTATAAAAAACATAAATAGCTGTCAATTACTAAAAATTGTGAGTTGGAAATACCAAATTCACAAATCATAGAATCAAAGAACTAGCTAGAAAGGGCCTTAAAAAAAAATCACCTGATAGTAACAGCAAGTGCCAAAAATCCAAGACCAAGTACAATGACACTTCATAGGAACTAAAATCAAATCCCAGATACAGATATAACTATCATATATCAAAGAAGGAACTTAAAATTAGACATAAATACACTAAATGAATTTACAGCTTGTACAAACACATACAAAAACCAAACTCTGAATTTCAGGTAATACAAGTACATTCTCCAATTTTCTCAATGTGTTCCTCCCACCTATTCTGTTTCCTAGACATTTATTTAATATCCATTATTGGGCAAATCCATTTTCAAGAATGGATGTAGAAATAACAACGGAGGAACAGGCCCTCTTCTCTAAAGAATTCACAATTTACTTGGAATTGTAAATTCCAACTGGGTGCCAGATTATAAAACACAGAAGCCATCACAAAACAAAAACATAGATGTCTATCATATTTCAGAGAATATAAACAATGAAAACACTATTCTTGTACACTCACTAGAAGATGGAAAGACACATGAATGCTCAAACAAAAACTAAGAAAAATTTGAAAGTGGTTAATGAAACCCACTTCTGCATGAGTCTGACAGTTTGTTGCATAATCAAATTGATTTCAAAGAGGATCAAAATAACTATATTTCTATTTCACTCAACTGTAGATGACTTGAGGAATTACTTGAGTAATCTATACCACTGTAAGAACACTATAAACAATAAAAGTCTAACGAAATATAAAACATAAAAAACTCCTTCTTTCCCTACTGTTAATGGAAAAAAACTCAGTGAAAATTTCATTCAAAAGTACTGAAGAAAAAATACTGTAGAGATATATTTGTGCCACATTACACAGATTTTTTTTTTATACAGCTATTTAAGTCATAAGGTACTTAAATTCAATTCCACATTTGGTAAAACCTGGAATCAGCTAGTTTCACAACTTATTTTGTATCTCATTTTTAATTAGTCATAAGTTATTTAGAAGCAGTATGAATTTTCTTTTTTGGAGGTCAGGTTGCTTTTGTTTTCTTTCACTAAGAATTGTCACTGTTATTTTACTGAGAAAGAAGGCAGAGCATTCACATTCTTTTTTTGGATACTAATTAGGTTACTGACTGAAAATATTTTCCTAGTTACCACTAAAAATATTTAACAAGAATTTTCGATGTTAGGCCAAATTACAAAATATTGTTATTGCAATTAACAGTGAATATAAGGCCCTAAATATGTTGCGGGAAAGTATTCTGTTCCAGAATAAAACCCCATTAAAAAAAAAAAAATTTTAGAGAGAGAGAGAGAGAGAGCATAGCGAGTGTGCACACACATGAGCAGGGAGAAGGGTAAAGGGAGAGAGAAAATCCTCAAAGCTGAGTCACCACGGAGCCCAGAGCCTCAAGTGAAGCGAGGCTTCATCTCATGTGGGGATCCATCTCACAAATGTGAGATCATGATCCCTGATCATGATCTGAACCAAAATCAAGAGTCACTTAACTGAATAAGCCACCCAGGCGCCCCTAAAACCCAATTTCTTAATCTGAATGTTTGTTAAGAATCTCCCTTACTAAAGGTTAAAGTAACTAGACTGGTGTTTGAGAAACCTCGTTGCATTTCCTGCTCTGCAACTAACTACCACAGTGGGCTTTAAGGCTATCTCTTGGCATTTTCATTCAGGGTAAGAATGTATTCTGACAATCCTTTTTAGGTCTCAAAACCTAGAAAATAATAAATTTCAAGTATTTCTTTAGATTAGTAAAAAAAAAAACAAAAAAACACATCACTACAGTTATGTATGTTCTCACTAACACCACATACTTTGTGAGAGGAGCTAGGCGAAGTTTTTAATGGTGGATTTAATTATTGCTGAGGTCTAATTTGGTTTTGAACTTATCTTCAAGATGTGATTTAAGTTTGTAAATTAGTATCAAAGAAAAATTATACTTTTCACTGTACTTTCAAATAATAAAGCATTAAGACTTTTTTTTTAAGAATTTATTTATTTATTCATGAGAGATACAGATAAAGAGGCAGGGACATAGGCAGAGGGAGAAGCAGGCTTCCTGTGGGAGTCTGATGTGAGATGATGTGCGCCTCAACCCTAGGACCCTGCGATCACAACCTGAGTCAAAGGCAGAGGCTCAACCACTGAGCCACTCAGGTGCTCCTGAGATGTTTTATACTAAATGCTAGAACATATTTTATATCCCATCAGTTGCAATAAATGACTCCTAACATACTAACACCACTATCATGTGAGCTCTGAGAAGGTTGAGCTTGTAGTTTATCTACATAGCACTTTGATTTTTAGTTATTGCTCTATAGTGTTGAATGAACAAACTCAGTATAGACAGATTAAATACCTTATAAAATTCTAGTTCCAGTAATTATAAAAACCCTTCCAAGAAATGTCAGATAAAATGTAACATGCACCTGAAGTGCACAGTTGAGCTGGAAAGGAAATAGTCATGGGCCAGAAATTACTGGTACTGCAGTGAATGAAAATGGAAGATAGAAACACTTTCTTGAGACTTGGTTTTTACCACCCACACAAAGGAAGGACAAAAAGGAACCAGAACTAGAACTTTACAAGAGATAAACAATCAACAGAAGGATGAACTAGGAGGAAAACATTCCAAATAAGCTTTAAGGAAGTGTACCCATCTTGATCTGGCTCTAGAGGAGGGGAGGAAAAAGGAGTTCTAGATAATCGGTCAGCCCAGGGCCTACCCCAATGTCACTCTGGTCTGTTCTGAATTTGAATTTATGCTATGCTTGTGGACCAGAAATCCTTGAACTGAGAATTTAACGTAAAAATCACCCAGGTTGTCTGGGTAGTTCAGTGGGTTAAATGCCTTCCACTCACGTCAGGATCCCTGGGATCCTGGGGTGGAGCCATGCTTTGGGATCCCTGCTCAGTAGGGAGCCTACTTCTCCCTCTCCCTCTGACCCTCACATCCCCACTCCTGCTGTCTTTAATAAATAAAATCTTTTAAAAAAAGTAATAATAAAAAAGTAAAAATCAACTTTAGACTTGTTATATTACTATAGCACCTGACAAAAGCAAATTTATAATATCTTCAATCCAGAATTTCTTCAAATAATTAAAATGAAAGCATAGTGAGCAAAAGTCTAAATTCATAACAAATGCCAAGATTTAGTCACTAATTACATAAGGTAACTGGACAATCTGACAACCTCTATTTAACAAGTACCATGACAGAGTATCAAACACTAGAGAAAGGTATCATAGAATACATTTAACCCCCTTCTCTCCAACTAATGACCATGATACCACTCAGCCTCTAAAACATTATACAGTGTATATAATGTTGGGTCCTTCCATTTGCTTTCACCTACTTGATGAAAAGCAGAATGAACGATCTTTAAAATGCTAAAATACCCAGCAGTGTTTAAGTGAGTCTGTAAACAATTTACCCATTTTAATAACCAGCATGACTGAAAAAAACCTGAGAATCACTATAGGATAGGGTGACCACTGTTTCTTCAAAACAACATTTTACTACATGTTTTTAAACTATGTGAATTCTGCAATAAATGTTTTTAGATATTCTGTCTTAACTCATGACCCTGTATGAGGAAGAGAGAAAACAAATTTTCCCCTTGAAAATATGTTATTAAAATGACTATATTTAAGTCTAGTACTGCACAGGAAAAGAGAAAAGGAACTTGTTAAAAAGGACACAAGCAGAGCCTACCAGAGCAAGGGGGCTGAGAACAATTGCACCTCCATACAGACATAAATGCACACAGCGCATTTTTAATGAAGGATAGTTAATTTAAGATAATGTATACTACATAAAAGTGTGATGACCCTGAGAACAAAGTCCACTCACAATTCACAGATGCAAACAACACAATATCAGCAGTACAAATAAATCACGAGAATCTGGCATATGAAATTTAAAATGAGAGGAAAGCATGGTGGATATCCTTCTGTCATGAGCAAAGGCAGACATCCAGAAATCACTAGCAAAACCACTCATTATTTGCCATGCTAATAATAGTGTTCATAAACTTGACAGCATTCTGAAAAAATCACTTACCCATGGTTCATTTTAAGCCTTACTAATGTACACAGCATTGAAAGTTATTTAAAACAATTTTAACATTGCCATTTTTCTTCTGGAAATGACAGCCAATACAAGAAGTATAAAGATTAAAAAAATAATAATCATGATCTCTAAAAGTGGCACACCTACTCATATTAATAACATAAAGATAAATACTTCTGAAAAATACTTAAATTTTAAGTCTGCAGCCAGTTGGGCTGGGGAGAAATTAATTTTGTACACATTCTCATGATGTGTGTTTATAGGAGCAATTTGAGTTATAACTGTGACTATACTGATTCTAAACAGGAAATGAGGAAGGAGAAAAAAACTTTCATGTACAAAATTTGAGTGACAAAGGAAAATGGTACACATTTCTAGTTATCAAATAAATACGTCAGAGGGATATAAAGTAAACATACTGACTATAGTTAACATAGTATTGCATATCTGAAAGGAGAATGGAGATTTAAAGTTACCACAAGAAAAAAATCTTTGTAACTATGTATGATAATGGATGTTAATTGGACTTCTGTAGTGATCATTCTGCAATATATATAAAAATATTAAGTCCTTACACTAGATACCTGGAACTTAATAATGTTATGTCAATTATACCTCAATAAAAAATTTTCAGACGCTAAGTACCTGGAAATTTTAACATAGGATGTAGGTTTTAACTTCAACTAAATTTTACTAATATCTAGGTTAAAAAACTATATTCCCAACCTCCACCACCCCCTACACACAGTATATGTATCTAATTTATGGAGAAGTTACTATTTTTTCCATTCTTCAACTAGAAATTGGAGAAGGGGAGAGGAAGAGAACAGGAATTTGTTTTTGAACTTCCTCAAGCTCTTCAGGAAAAAGTTTAAAAAATTCATATTAGAAATTAATATAATAGTATTCTTTTCATTAGAATTTTAGCTAAAAATTTCTGTAATTATCCCTAAGGGATCCAGAGAGAAAAGAATATATGGAGGATCCCTGAACAACATTGGTTTAAACTGCATGGGTCCACTTATACCTGGGTTTTTTGTGGGCTTTTTCCCTACAAATGTAATATAGTCACCTGGGTGACTCAGTCAGTTAAGCATCTGCCTTCAGCTAAAGTTATGGTTCTGGGGTCCTGGGACTGAACCCCGAGTCTGGCTCCCTGCTCAGTGGGGAGTCTGCTTCTCCCTCTTTCTCTGCCCTCACTGCTCACCCCACTCATGTTCTCTCTCAAATAAATAAATAAAATCTCTTTTAAAAAGTACAATAATGTAGGGCAGCCTGGGTGGCTCAGCAGTTTAGTGCCGCCTCCTTAAGCCCAGGGTGTGATCTTCGAGACCCAGGATCGAGTCCGGCGTCGGGCTCCCTGCATGGAGCCTGCTTCTCCCTCCGCCTGTGTCTCTGCCTCTCTCTGTATCTCTCATGAACAAATAAATAAAATCTTTAAAAATAAATAAATAAATAAAAAGTACAATAATGTAAACGTATATACTCTCTATCTTGTGGGGTTTTTTTACATTTTTTCCCTAGTTTACTTTATTGTACAGATACAATATATAATACATATGAGATACAAAATATGTGTTAATTGACTGTTACGTTATATATTAATTATGTTATCAGTAGGGTATCCAGTCAGTATTAGGCTATTAGGTATTGAGTTTTTGCAGGAGTCAAAAGTTGTACGTAAATTTTTTTTATTAATCAGGGGATGGGCACCTCAAACCCCTGCATTGTTCAAGTACTCTGTACTGTTTTGAAAATTATATTTCAGACTATCTGTAAAGCCTACAGCACAGAAACTGAAATTATTTTCTCTAAATAAGGAATACCAAATCTGTAACTAATTCTCAAAGATACCTCCATATTCAATGAAAACAACAGTTTAACAAATTACTTACTTTAGGTCCTGTAGGAGGTCTTTTGCATTAAGCATGGTTATTAAAGAGGTGGTAGCTGCAGGAATTATGATGATGGGTGTTCGAGATCCTATAAAGATAAAATTATAAAGATAACAAATATGTTATTATTATTAAATGAAATATAGTTACACTCCCAATTAAAACTTAAAAGTTGGTAAATTTGTAATCTTAACCCCTTTGAGCTAAAAAAATATTTTACATCAACAGTGATATTCAAAATTCAAAATATTTAATAATCAGTATGACCTGAACACTGACTAGTCAGAACGGATACCACACACGTTTTATATAACTGCACAAGCATAGAATCAGCCTTAATTTTGTAATATTATTTACTTTTACTTTCTTTTTTTTTTAAATTTTTGTTTTTTATTTAAGTGATCTCTACACCCAATATGGGGCTCGAATTCCTGATGCCAGGATCAAGAGTCACATGTTCTTCAGCCTAAACCAGCCACACGCCCCTACTTTTACTTTTTAAAATAAGTTTAGATTCATATGCACAACACCTCACCTTTCTTCTGATTTGGAGGAGGTCTTGCTTGAGAAACTGTTAATAAGAGAGTGAAAAAAAAATGAGTGTCACAAAAATCACATTCTTATTTTCAAATTTACAAAGCAACTAAGGCCTAAAAATTTAAATTACATGACTAGCTATAACATTTTAAAATATGTTGCAATCTTCTAAAATAACATCAATCTTTTCAAATAATTTATTTTTCTATTTCACAAAACATGAATATGCCTTACCATTATTTAACAATCTGTTATAACAAAGCAGATATACTACATTGGTAGACACTGTGTATCTATATCAATGGATGTTAAAGCCTAGCAAAGGAATCAAATAGTTTCTTAATTAACTGATAACCAATGTAGTAAATGCAAAAACATGTAACACTAGGGGAAGGGCTGGGAGAAAGAAATGTGCTGAACTATTTAGGAGGGAAAAGAAAGGCATTATTGGGAACTAAGACCTAAAATATTTTTTACCATTTTTCTCTCTTCCTATTTGCTTTTTGTTCTTTAGAAGACATTACAGGCAATGAGTCATGTAAAGGTCTATATTATCTTGAATTGCCCATATTATTATTATTTTTAAGGATTTTATTTGAGAGAGAGAGACAGAATATGAATGAGCAGAAGGCGAAGGAGAGAGAATCTGAAACAGACTCCAAGCTGAGTGCAGAGCCTGATGTGGGGCTCAATCCCAGGCCACAAGACCATGACCTGAGCTAAAATCGAGAGTCAGACACTCAATCAACTAAGCCACCCAGGCACCCCAAGTTGCCCATATTATTAAAATTGTGAATGTATGTTATAAAAACACAAATATTCATCTTCTCACTATCTGTCTATATAATAGACTTTATAACACACAGAAACATTTGTTGGTATAATAACAGCAATATCAGCCTGGTTGAAGATTAATGTATTTTAGAACTTAAAAATGCTGTACATTCAAGTTTCAGAATTTACAATAAAAATTTACTGACTGCTTTCTATGTGAAATGTGTGTACTGTGTTAGAATTTTTATCCCCCCCCCGCCCTTTTTAAGGATTTTATTTATTTACTCATGAGAGATGCAGAGAGAGGCAGAGACATAGACAGAGGGAGACGCAGATTCCCTGCAGGGAGCCTGATGTGGGACTCAATCCCAGGATCTGGGGATCATGACCTGAGGCAAAGGCAGATGCTCAATCAGTGAGCCACCCAGGTGGCCCAGAATTTCCATTTTCTTAAATCACGAAAATAAATAAAAATTTAGGAGACTTAAAATTCTAACTCAACATCAGTTAAAAAGAGATTACCACTTTTAAAGGGATACATGCATTTTTGGAATGTGTTCTATTTTAAAAGCAGTAAAATGCTACATTTTCACTTAATACTTTTTATTCTTTTGTATAGTTACTTATTGTGATAAAATTTTATCAGTCCAGTAGTATGATTTTTCTAGCCACATTAGGTAGTGAAAGATACATGTAAATAAAAGTTCACATATATGTATATTTATTATAGTGTTCTCATACCTTTCTTCTTGCTGAGAAAAAAACAGTAAAGCTTTCTTAAATCATTTTTAGAAACAGGACTCATAGAAACACCTGATTAGCGAGATAGCATCATCTTAAACACAATATAGTCTCAGTAAATATCTGGTAGTTGTTGGAGGGATAAGATAATGACAGGTCGGAGAGATACATGAATAACAGGAGATGGGACTTGCTATGAAAATGACTAAGAAGGGCAGCCCTGGTGGCACAGCGGTTTAGCGCCGTCTGCAGCCCAGGGTGTGATCCTGGAGACTCGGAATCAAGTTCCATGTTAGACTCTCTATATGAAGCTTGCTTTTCCCTCTGCCTGTGTCTCTGCCTCTCTCTCTCTCTCTCTCTCTCTGTCTCTCATGAATAAATAAATAAAATCTTTAAAAAAAAAAAAAGACTAAGAGGAGCAACAAAAAAGATTTGACTGAAACACCATGGTTTGGTGAAGAAGTAGACAATGGACTCAGGAATTTAGGAAAACACTTACTAAAAATGCAAGAGTGAGAAGACCCCATAATAGAAAAAGACAAAATATAAAACCATATTAAAAATAAAGTTTAGAGACTTAGTAAGAAATAGCTACAAAAGAATATATGAACAGGTTCCCTGGTTAAGTAAAGACCAAGGTATAGACACTATGACAAACGCACTATGTTAAGCTTGATTTAGAGTGGGAGGGGAGAAGAAAGGGCAGAGTAACACCAGTCCACATGGCAAAATGATTAAGAGCAAGAATCTATATATTAGTGATCTCAATTCCTATCCCCATTTTGCCACTTCCTAGGCAAATTACCCTAGGAAGTCGAACTGATTGACTGCTCTCTATCAGTTGTCCTCAAATATAAAACAGTAATAATAGTTTCTACATTTTAAAACTGCTGTGAGAATCTTAAAAACAACAATGCATGTTAAGTCCTTAATCAGGACTAAATATTTAATATTTAGCGAACTCTGTGGCTATAGCTGATCTTAAATGCTACTGCTTCTAGTGCCACTAACACTGCCTTCAGCAAATGCCATGACTGAAAATTTACAAGCTGAGAATAATTATTATTGATTGCTATGTTTGATTTCTAATATAACAACAGTCTTCGCTTAAATATTCAGAGCCTTCACTTAAATATTCAAGGCCCTCTTATTATTATAAATAAAACAGAAACAGTCCCTGTCCTCAAAGACCCTTCAGTCAAAGTAGGGGAGCCAGACCATAAATAAGTAAGCACACAAAAACATATAAACATATGTGAACATGCAATATTAAGGAACAAAAGGTGTGTACACTGACAGAAAAGTGTGCTTTGGCTTTAGAGAACCCCTCGAAAAAAGTAGCATTTAAACTGAGAGTTCAAGGATGACAAGGAGCCAACTTGCAAAGAATAAGTGGACGAATAGCCCAGATTAGAGGGAGGAATGTGAGCAAATGCCAAAGACAGGAAGAAACTGCTGTGCTTTGGGAACTGCAAATGTATAGACTATAGGGACAAAAGAAAGAGTGGCAGGAGAAGAGGTTTAAAATATATGCAGAAATCAATATATATAAAAAGCTTTCTAGGTGATGTTAAGTTTGTATTTAAGTGCCACTGAAAACCCTGTAACTTTTAAGCCAGAAAATGACATAACTTGATTTTCATGTCACATCTTCTGTAAAGGAAAAACAATAGATTTAGATAAGTAAAAAAAAAAAAAAAAAAAAAAAAAAAAAAAAAAGATTTAGATAAGTGATCAAAAGGGGACAAGCATGAAAGCAGAAAGCTCAGAACTATTAACAGTCCACAGTGGTACTACTCAAATGAGGTGTAAAGATAAGAGTATTTTTTTTAAGAGTATTTTTTTAAATTTTAAAAATTTCCAATCCAAGGTCAAGTGAGTAAAATTCAGTAACAATGAATTACTAGAAAATGATCACACACTTGGATGTCGTGACAGTATTGTACTCTCAATTTCCATATGTAGCTTATTGGAAGCCAGAAATAGGTCATGGACTAACACTTCAAGCAGCACTGGTCTAGAGAATGATAATGGTTTGGATTTAAGTTGTGGTAGTAGAGATGAAAAGACAAATCTGAACACAGAAAAGGTAAATTTGACAGAACTCACTGACGTAAATGCAAAAAGTGAATAATGAAGAATAACTGCTGAATTTTTTGCTTAAGAAGCAGAGTTGACAGTGGTGCTATTTATTCATGAAGAAGACACCTGGGAGAAAACATCAGGGAACAGAGGTTATACATCAGTTTTAAGATGCCTATGGCATATCCAAATGTTAAATAGTTTATATAAGATACCAGATGTAAGAAAAGCTGTCTGATTTGGACATACAAATCTGAAAATCATCAGCACACAGATATAAACCTATGGAATAAAATACTAGAACCAGAACTATCTGTTTAAAATACACAAGGGGCTAATTCTCTCAATCTCATATTTAAGCAGATAAATTAGAGCTATAGGCTCATTTATACTCATTTCAGGGAATCTGTGAAATAAAAATAAAAAATTAAAGCTGGAGAAGTGAAGTATGCATTGTATATGCAAGAAAAAGAGGCAGGAAGCAGGGTTCCGTACAAGAGACTTACACTCTAAAAAGAAAGTGACAGTAAGGTATAAGCCTACAGTTTATCAAAGGCTTATCCTTCCTAATCCACTGAAAAACATGTGCTTTTTGTTAGTTACATTCTCTAAATAAGTGTTAAGAAGTTGGGAGTAACTGCAGACACTTTCAAATATCAAATTTACCTGGGGACTTGCCTGGCACAATTGATGATAAATAAACATGTGGTGAAAGAATAACAAAAAGGAAAAAACAATCAATAATGGAACTCTATATCTGAGTTGTCCCACAGAAGAGGAAAACAAAATGGTGGTTCAAAACCCCATTTCCAAATGATTTAAATTGTATGTACAAATAACAGTTATAAATGTATAATCTGTCATCTATATTACACTGCCAGATAGATTTTGAGCAATCATACATATATTTTTCAATTTTGAAAAGATAACATAAGTGAGTATGTCATACACTATCCAATATTCATTCAAAATTGGGCAGCATTCCATAAACAAATAAACATTTCTACGGCAAAAGAAAATTTCACTAATCAGACAAAGATGACAAACTGCCTAACACATCCACTCAAATCAGGTTTTATTGATAAATAAATGCTAAAAAATTGTGGAAAAAGAAGAGATCTCACATGAGATATTAGTCCACATTAATCTCAATCAGTTTAATCACCAGTACCCCTCTCAAGAACAACTGAAGAAGAATGACAGAATATTAAGAGTTGAAAAGATGGGAGTGCTCCTTAGTTTACATATGATCTTTGCCAAGGTCACAAAACTGGCTGTTAAAATTCAGCTCCCTTAACTTCTTTTATCACATGATACATTTGAACAACCTCGTTTATTCAGATATTAGTGCTTCTCCCTACCCCTTACCTTTGTCGGCCAAATGACCGAAAACTGGGTTAGATATGTCAGATGGTGATTTCTCCCCTTTTATACCATTTCTGAATTTCTAATGTCATCATCTTTAGACTTGACCAACAATAGCCTCCCATCTCTTCCTTCCAAAGAAAAACAATTCTGTATCGATCATTCAACTGCTTCTATAGTATCCCTCTACTACACGGGTTGTATTTTTAGGGCCCAATTCTTACTGTCTTTACTTTCTCTTACTTTCTGAAAGAACTCCTTCTTAGCTTTTCCTAGTTTTTGGCACTGAGTACATATATAGAAAGCATTCAACTCATATTTATTGAATTTAATTGCTCTTCCTTATACTGTTATAATGGCTTTTGGTAAGATCCTCTCTACTTAAAAATAGTCCCACAGTCCTGTCATCTGAAACAAATGTATCCAATGTGCTTCAAACTTAATACATGGCTAATGAAGCACTCCTCCACTGATCCCCAGAAACAGGAATCACAGAAATTCCAAACAAATCCACTTTCAAAAAAAAAAAAAAAAAAGTAAATACTAGTCATGTCAAAATTCAGATGTATGAATCCAGGACACAGTGAGATAAAAAGCATTCCAATGTAAGCCACATATAACCTTAATATTGTACTTGTAAAGTGCTTCCAGAAATATTTAGTATCTATAATCTACATAATTTTAGAGTTAGCCTATAAACATACTATGAATAAAAATACCTTTAGATCTATACTACTGATACTGCCAAATTTAAGAGGAAGACCACTCAATTTATTATTCTTGCCTCTGCCTGTCCAAGACTTTTCCATTTTCTTGACAGTTATTTTCAATAGCACTAATGAGGTAAAAAAGACATGTGGTATAGCTAACACTGTAATTACACTAAATGTAAAAATAAAACACCAAAATCAAACCCAGGACACCTAAAATGAGTATAATATTGTTGGTATATCTACATGCATTTATAAAGATCTTTTTAGGAAATAGGAAGAGGGAAGAAAAATATTTCCAAAATAACTTCAATAACGTCTTTGCTTACCATACCTTTTACAAAACTGATTGCAGAAATCTTACATGCTCAAGAACACAGACCTCTGAAATTCTAGGCATCAAAATGCTTATCAGTCTACTAAAATTATGGTGGTGTGCTTCCAATGGGGGGCGGAGGGGAGGAGGAGATTACATCCATATAAACTCTCGAATAAGGAATTGGTGAGGGAATATGTACATATAAATAGTTTTCTAAAAACATTTTTCTAAGATCTTAAAATCATTTTCTAAAAAATCTTTAACTCTTCAACTCTATTTTTTCAAGCAAATGTTCTTATATTACTTTAGAAGTACTTTAAGTAATATTTCAACTCCTTTAAATCATTGTATGTATCAAAAAAATTTCATTGTGACCATTAAAAAACAAGACACCTCCCACCCTACCCCCACCACCAAGTTTAGTATTTTTACCTGGTCTTGGTACTGGCTGTGCTGCAGGAGTCTGAGTCTTACGAGCCGATGCACCCTCCTTTAAAAGAATAAATATTGACACATGATGTAAGAGTTCCTTTACATAATAAACACTTATATTTAATTACTGCAACGAAATTCCGTATCTCCATATTTCTCAATCAGTCCTTCCCCTGAACATGTTATGATCCTAAGCATTAAAAACAAACAAAAAACCCCTCTCTTATCTTTTATTCTATTGATCATGAAGTAATAACAGGAGTCTTTAGTAGAAAATAAATTTAAACTGTTACCATACAGTAGTTATAGTAAGCATGTAATATTTTTCAAATATTCAATGATTTGCTTAATTGTTGACAACTGTTGACAATATTCAAATATTCAATGATTTGCTTAATTGTTGACAATATTTGCAGCAATGTTATTACTCATTTTAAAATCAAGTCAATCTTTATTCCATTAAACAATCTCAAAATGAATAAATGATACATAATCTCACATTAGAAAGATGTAAATGATGTTACTTCTGGAGTGCATTTAAAAACCCCAAGAACATATCAAATTAAATTCCTTTAAAATATTCAGGGAAATTAATCACATTTATAAAGATGAGATTTGTTACATTTAAGAGTGGTTGAAAATTTTAACTAAATAACTAATCTCAACTAATTACTAAGTATGTAATATACAGAAAAACTATGCTAAGTATTGAAATGTATCAATTATACACTCAGGACTAGATGCCTCTGAAATGCTTAAGATACTTAAAAGTTGTCTTTAGTATAACAGTTTCAATCATGTTCACACTTAATAGGAAGCTACAAATGTACTTTTCAAAACAACTAGTAATTCATGGAGATCTTACTCTAGTTGTACTCAAACTGAAATGAAATTTGGTAACTACCAGGGAAGTTCCATAAATCCATAATAATAAAAATCAGTATTAGAACCACAGAAACAGGGATCCCTGGGTGGCGCAGCGGTTTGGCGCCTGCTTTTAGGCCCAGGGCGCGATCCTGGAGACCCGCGATCGAATCCCACGTCGGGCTCCCGGTGCATGGAGCCTGCTTCTCCCTCTGCCTATGTCTCTGCCTCTCTCTCTCTCTCTCTCTCTATCATAAATAAATAAATTAAAAAAAAAAAAGAACCACAGAAACATTTCTAAAGAAATAACTGTTAAATAACTTTAATTTTAACCATTCAAAGCTTGAGATTTTGCATAGTAAAATAATTTGAGATGGTAGGCTATACCATGGTTGTTTTTAAATAACTACACCAATTAAAAAGATATCAGCTTTCCATCTCATGTTCCTGCATAAAGAGGAATCAACTCAATATTATATAATAAACATGAAAATAAAATAAACATTATCTTTATTACTTAGAAATCCTTATATGTAAATACTAAGTCATGGAGTGTGGCTTAAGTATACACAGAAACAGAAAAAATAAAAGAAATGAGACAGGAAGAACAGTGAGTACACACATATGCACACATCTTTCTGTCTACATTGGACTAGAAGGCTGGTTGGATCCAAATCAAAGCCTTCTTTTGAAAAGAGTAGACGAAGTTCAAAATCACAAGAACACAACAGCACTCTGTGCATATTGAGAACTATCCGAACCAAACTGATTCAGCTTACTGTTAAAATAAACCTATACTAAATGAACAGACGACAGCTCTTATAACACAGGTCAGCAAAAGGTACAAGCACACAGAAGTAATATGAAAAAAGTCTTTTCCATAACAAATCACAACTCAAGTGTTTTTATCTACTTTTGAGTAAACTCAATACTGGGACCTCTTTAAATATCAAAAAATGGGTATTTTCTGTTTGCAAAGTAAGCTGTCATTGCTTGATGACCTTCTACTCCAAATTATTTCTTTTTGGGAATAAGCCTTGGCCCTTGGTTACTGGAGGAGGCATGTGTCCTAGCCTAGGTCAGTTAAGAGTTCTCCCCTCTCCAATAGTATATATTGGAACTAGTAAGTTACACCTCTAGCTACAAGGCTGCAAAGGTGGCAAACCAAACATTACAGATGATCATATATCTCTTGACTCACGGGGAAAGCCCATCTGCAGGACAGAATACTAGTATGCACAAAAAAGAGGTGAAATACAACATCCCTTATAACACCTATCTAGTTATAATACCCTGAAAGACTATTCTCCCTCCAATTTATTCTTGATTATATGAACCTTTAAAAGCCCTCATCTCACCAACCTATATACTCCCATACACATTTTCATCTCACTTAGTTGAGCAGAGTTACTGTTAGTTGTAACCGAGTTTTATTTAATTTTGTCTTCTCAGATGTACTGAAAATTCTGGGTTGCCAAAGTCATTGTAGTATAACTTTGCTTAATTTTGGAATTAGTAAACACAAATAAGTTTAATTGCAAGCACATATTCACACATTCTCTCTCTCTCTCTCTCTCTCTCACACACACACACACATACACAGCTATACAGATACTAAATTGGAGACTGTGGGTTGCTTGAAAGAAAACTGGGAAGATCTTTGCTAATCATGTCATTAGTTTACAGCCGTAGCCATTTTAGGACTACCTAGCCAACCCTAAGAGCTAAAAGTTCATTCGACTCCGATCCATACTATTTTGAAATAAAATTATAAAAAGTCATTGCATAAAGAACCTCGGACACTATATAATCCAACCACACCACTTTTTAAAGATGAAGAAACAGAGGTGAAGTTTTTCAAAGGCTACAAAGTGGCATATGTTAAAAATCAGGAATAATAATTTGGCAGTAATATGGGGAAGAGACTGACAGTCCTACATTTTTAAAGATACCTGGATTGAGGGAAAAATAATACCCATCTGGGAAAATAAAGTATCAGCAAAAAACAACCACCACCACCAAAAAAAAAAAAAAAAAACTAAAGGAGCTGACAAGTTGTGCTAACTGGAGAGGAAAACCTGCTTTCTCTTGAAAAGTCAGAACAATTATAATTTCCACTGAGACTTGAGGCACTCTGAAAAAGAATAACAGATAAGAATGGGAGAAGTGATAGAATCCTTTTGTAAAACATAACAAGGCAAAACAAAGTATGCTGTTTATAATCCTTACTTGCCTTATTTTAGCAAATGAGAAAATCTAAAAATCTTCCAGTACTAGGAAAGACAATATTGGTATTTGCTGCTTTAAACAAGCAGAAAATAATACCCTGATATGTAATACCATAAGGAAAAATATCTGTGACAAGTATCAGTATGAAAAGGAATGCATTATATGTACTTAATTTGGAAAAATGCTATTTATATGAAACTTCACAAAATACTGAAAATTCTAAATGAATAAAACACACAGAATATATATGCAGACTCTACATGTTTATAATCTACCTTTTTGACTACTATATTTATGACATCAAAAGTAACATGTTTTAAAAATGAAATACTCATTATACCCTTGTATGTTTTTGTCTTTCTAAAGTAACACACATCCCTGAAATTTGGATTTGATATTTAGAACTCCCAAATATTAGAATGCTCTTTTAAAAAAACATCTGAATTTTAAGTACAGAGTGAATCTTAAAAAAAAAAAAAAAAAAAGTATTTTGGAAAAACGATGTAGAAAAAGACAGTTGCAACTCTGTAGACAAATGACAATGAGGCTGAAAACAAGAGATTTCAAGAGCAAAACACAAGTTATAAGCATATTTTTTTTTACATTTGCCATAACCAGAATAATTATGCATACAGTATCTGCCAACACAGAAAACAGCTAACATGTTTCTAAAATATACTGGAGAATCTCTATAAACTATATAGATTTGAAACCTCTATCAAATCCCCCATTTTGCTATAGAATTCTCTATTTACTTGTCTGTTTTTCTCAGACTGTAAGCTAACTTAGGACAGGTACTGTCTATTACGCCTCCAATGCCTATTACTACCATGGTGTGCCTGATGCATGGTAGGTCCTTAAAAAATACACATTAATGAAAACAAATCCATTTGCCTTAATATTACTAATTCACTACTGTTAAGCTGTTTTAATCTGTCAAATAAAAATGGTGAAAATATATATGATTACTGAGAGAATTAAACAACATTTATTTATTCTACACACATTCACCAAAGCACTGCATGCTAAATAAACTGGCAAAAGCAAGGTGGTCCCTGCCTTCACCAAGTTTTGCAATTTAATGATCAGAGAATGCAGGTTTTAAAATTATAATTACATATGTATTCTTATTTGTAACGTGCATATGTGTATTTTCTAAAATGTGTATGTGTATGTTCATTTCAGTGTCCAAAATAAAGAAGACTTAATAATTATTAAACCAACTTCTTTCCATAAGGGAACATTCTCTTAGGAAAAGAACTGGCAAATCAAATTCAGCAGTATACTAAAAAGATTACACACCATGACCCAGTGGCATTTATTACTGGAATGCAAAGATGGTTCGACATATGAAAATCAATAGATATGGATATATATTAACAGATTGAAGGGAAAATACATGATATGTCAACTGATACAGAAAAAGTACCTGACAATTTAACATCCTTTCATGATTTAAAAACAGTATCACATACACCTTATCAAACTAGGAATGAAAGGAAACTTCTTCAATATGATAAAAATTAAATATGAAAAACTCACAACAGCTAACATCCTCATTGGTGAAAGACTGAAAGCCTTTCCCTTAAGATCTGGAACAATATGTCCAGTTTCACCACCTTGATTCAACATATCATCTGAAATTCTAGCCAGGACAATTAGGAGAATGAAAGAAAGAAAAGAAAGAACAAAAGAATGGAAAGGAAGGGAAAGGAAGGGAGAAGAAGGGAGAGGAAAGGGAAAAGAAAGGGAAAGGAAAAGGGAAAGAAAAGGAAAGGGAAAGGAAAGGGGATAAAAAAGCACACCTAAGTGTCCAACTCTTGGTTTTAGCTCAGGTCGTGATCTCAGTCTTGAGATCCAGTGCCACCTATGGTTCCTCACTTAACACTGAGTCTGCTTGTCCCTCTCTCTGCTCACGAATACAGCTCTCTCTCTCCCTCTCTCATAAATAAGCTTTAAAACAAAAACAAAAACAAAAAAACTCCTACAAGTGAAAACCAAAAAACAACCCAATCCAAAAATGGGCAAAAAACATTGAATAAACATTTCTCCCAAGAAACTGACCATTCTCCAGATAGTTAATAAGCACATGAAAATACACTCAACCATCACTAATCATTTGGGAAATGCACATCAAACCACAATGAAATATCACTTCATACCCATTAGGATAGCTATTAGCAAACACACAACTGAAATTAACAAGTACTGACAACGATGTTGAAAAATTAGAATCCCTGTGATGGCTGGTGGGAATGTAAAATGTGTAGCTGCTATGAAAAACAGTATGGTGGTATCTCAAAAAATGAAATATAGAATTACCATATAATCCAGCAATTCCAACTCTTGGTATATAACCAACAGAACAGAAAGTAGGGACTTGACCAGGTATGTATGTATGTATGTATTTTTAAAGATTTTATTTATTTACTCATGAGAGACACACAGAGAAGCAGAGACACAGGCAGAGGGAGGAGAAGCAAGCTCCATGTAGGAACCCGATGCAGGACTCGGTCTGGGAACTCTGGGATCACGTCCTGAGTCAAACACTGACGCAGACACTCAACCACTGAGCCACCCAGGCGTCCCACTGACCATGTATTTAAATGTATGTTGATGTGCATATTATTATTCACAATAGCCAAAAGATGAAAACAACCCAAATGTCCACTGACAAACAGATGGATAAACAAATTACAGTTTATGCATCCAATGGAGTATCATTCAACTTAAAAAAAAAAAAAAAAGAATAATTGCACTTCTATGAAGTACCTGGAAGAGCCAAATTCATAGAAATAGAACAGTGGTTACCAGAGGCTGGGGAGAAGGCAACAGGAAATTGTTTAATGTGTACAGAGTTTTAATTTGGAATGAAGCTACAGAGTGGTGATGGCTGTATAACATTATAGATATACTTAATGGCACTGAATTATACACTTAAAATGGTAAATCATAAATATAAATAAAAAATTTTTAAAAAGCACAAGGTATGCTAAAAGAATAAACACAGTCTAATTACAAATGATGGCAGACTTTTCAAGAGAAAACTCTATTTCTCCCTTTTTAGCTCTGGACTATACCCACAAGGGATAAACTCATGAACAAGCTGACTCAATCATATCTCCTCCATCTCTCTCCTTTGGAGGTGGAAATCAACAGTGAGAGATACGCTCAGCAATATGAGCTACAGTTATCTGTACCAGGCTGGTTTTAAGGAGGACTATGTATACAAAAGACCAGAGAGCTGGTGTACGTACAGCTGGTACCAAAAAAAGTGACAAGTATTCATATGGCACCAGACAGAAACGGAAAAGCTTCCTTGATTCCTGACAGTTTTTCAATGTCTATGTTCTTTTAAAGGCCAATTTATATTTCCCAGTCTTGAGTTCTGCAGAATATTCCTATACCGTTATAATATATTTCCTTTTCTTCCTTAAGCTGAGCAAGTTTCTGCTACTTGATATCTAAGGAGCATAGACTAAAGTAAGTATTTTAATCTCAAGATAAAACAAAAATTCTATTCCTACCCAAATCTACTCAGAGAATTAAAACTCTGACCTGAGAATAAATATTCACTTTCTTCACAGTCACAGACCAAACTAGAATACAAGTGCTTATGAATAACATAAGAAGATATTCACTGATTAAAAATCTAAATACCAGTTTTCCATTTATCATTCTCTAGAATGCTTTTCAGAAGGTAACTGTGAAGGTTTAATTTTGTGTCAAGTGAGCAATGGGGTACCCAGATAATTTGGTTAAAACATCATTCTGGAGACACCCGGGTGGCTCAGTCGTTGAGCATCTGCCCTTGGCTCAGGGCATGATCCTGGAGTTGTGGGATCCAGTCCCATATCAGGCTCCCTGGGGAGCCTGCTTCTCCTCTACCTATGTCTCTCTTAATAAATAAATAATATCTTTTAAAAAAAATCCTTCTGGATGTGTCTGTGAGAATGTTTCTGGGTAAGATTAACATTTGAATCAACATACTGAGTAAAGCAGATTGCCCTCCCCAATGTGGGTGGACCTCACTGAATCCACTAAAAAAATGAACAGAACAAAAAGGCAAAGTAAAAAAGAATTCGCTCTCTGCCTGGCTGTTGTCAAGTTGAGACATCAGTGTTCTTTTGCCTGTGAACCAACCCTTAGACTGGAGCTGTAACCTCAACTCTCCTGGGTCTCCAGCTTGTTGACTGCAAATCCTGGGACTTTTTAATTTCCACAATCACATGTGCCAATTCCTCCCCATCCACCCACACATCCATCCATTTATCCATCCATCCATCCATCCAGCCATCCATCCATCCATCCATCCGGCTGCTTCTCTGGAGGTACCAAGTAATACAAATACAGCAAATGAAATTTGGATCAAAAGAGAGGAAAAGAGAGTGAGAAAGAATACAAAACCTTTAAAGGGGTATTCTTGCATAATGAGAAAATGGGGGAAATTTTTTTCATTTATTTATCTACAGATTTAAAAATTACATCCACATAAATGTAGATGAAATGTGTAATTACAAAACTGCAATTAGAAACAAACCAAAACATAGAAACTGATCTCCTTTAATACCAAAGTCTATAATGGCCACATACCTTTTCTGGCACAAATGAGCAATTCTTTTATATGTGCCACTGAGGTTTAATAAAAGCACAATCTTTCTCACTTAAAACTGGCAGGATTTTCCTTATAGTGGAGAGGGCCAGGGGTAAGGGATCATTTGTGTACCTTATGGGTCTATGGACTAAAAACAAATACACTCATGTAACCAGAGGCAGTGTAAATCAGTGGGGAAAAAAACAGTTGATTTAGAAATCTTGAACCCCAGGTTCTAGCTTCAGCTCTGACATATTAAAGAGTAGAGCTGTGAGAAAACCACCTCTCAGGTCTTGATTATCTTGACTCCACAATGAGACAATTAGATTTTTAGATGATTAGAAAGATCTAATTCTGTTCTAAAATTCTATTATTCTAATGTAAGTAATACCTTGTCACTTGGAACAATGCCATTGCAGTATAACCTTCAATGTCCAATTAACTGACTGAAGACATAATTCAATATGGGTTTCATCAAAGATGGTATAGCCATATAAAATTGCTCTTCTTGAAATGTGTGGGAAACATCAGAAAGGGAGACAGAACATAAAGACTCCTAACTCTGGGAAACGAACTAGGGGTGGTGGAAGGGGAAGAGGGCGGGGGGTGGAGGTGAATGGGTGACGGGCACTGAGGGGGGCATTTGACGGGATGAGCACTGGGTGTTATTCTGTATGTTGGTAAATTGAACACCAATAAAAAATAAATTATAAAAAAAATTGCTCTTCTTCTGTTCCATGTGAATATAAACAATATTCTTCTGCCCATCTCCCTCTATCAAAGGGTACATGTTTGGAATTAGCTAAATTTGATTGTTTTGAGAATCACATAATTATAGCTGCTGGTAATAGTGGCAGAAAGGAAAATAATATCGTAAACTTTAAAAGAAAACATTCAATATTTTGGTATTTAATATAATTCAATAAACTAATTGAGGAAGCTAAAATAAACACAGACCTGTATATATTTAACTATCGACCCTTACCCGTAACATACACACACACACACACACACACACACACACACACACACACACACAATATCAACCGAAATGCTCTGGAACATTATAAATGCCAGATATTTTTTTTGTTTAGATTTTATTTATTTGACAGATACACACACACACACACACACACAGAGGGAGAGAGAGAATGTAAGAGAGAGAGAGAAAGAGTGCACACGTGTACAAGTAAGAATGGGAGAGGGAGAGGCAGGCTCCTGGCTGAGTAGGGAGCCTGACAATGGACTGGATCCCAGGACCCCAGAATCATGACCTGAGCCTAAGGTAGATGCTTAACCAAATGAGCCACCCAGGTGCCTACCAGAGATATTAATAAATATAAAATCTATGAAAAGTTAACAGAGGAAATACAGAAAAAAATAAAGGTCAACTCTGAGGACATGGAAAAGAAACAGACTCAATATGTTAGTAAACAATCAGGGAGATGAAAAAAATAATGGAGAGTACAACAGAAATCAAAAGAGTGAAACTGAGTGACACCATAATGAACTACAGAAAACAATTTGAAACTGAAGGGAAAAAGCTTAAATAAGTCTGTAACATTTCCTTCCAGTTATTTTGCTATCTATATAATGATCTAGGTATCCAAACCCTATCAATACCTTGAATAAAAGGAACCAAATGGCAAATCTCCTATCTTTCTGTAGCTTGCATATAAAAAATGTTCAATGTATTTGTTGTACATTGTACAATATAAGTAAATCCCTTAGGCATCCTCTAAGTTGTGGAAAGGGAAGAAAATCAAACCTCAAAGTCACAAATTTCTCCTTCCTAATCCTATAACCTTTATCTATCTCTTTTCTGCCTTGCAAAGTTTCTTTATACTAAAGTTTCTATTTCCAATCAGAGCATAAATAATCATTCTGAAGAAAGGTCCCAGGAATTTTAAAATCAAGTATATTTATGCTCCCAACTCTTTTCAAAAAAGCCCTTTGGGGAAAACATTCTATTTATTTTCAACGTTTTCTTTATCTAGTAAAGCTATTAAATAAAAAGCATTTTCTCTGATACTAATAATTTATATTTGAGTAATAATGCTTCTTTGTGAAGTTAATGTCCAATTAACTGACTTAGCAGAATTTTAAGTTTCAACACATTACATCTACTTGAATTAACAAAATGTTTGTTGTGCTCTGTAATGAATTAATAGTGTTTAAATTTTTAAATACTAACAATATTTTGAGGAGTAGGGAGTATGGTACTTAAGAACTTATTCAAAGATACTGACTTAGTGAGCTTCACACTTATCAAACTCAGTATGTCTCCTGTGTGTTAAGAAGTATTTAAAAAAAAAGTATTTTACGTTGACCTCTTTTAATAGTCTCCTATGTATGCAATTTTTTAAATGAAAATTAGTATCCTAATAAATACAAAAATGAAATTTTAAAAGAAATTTATGCTAAGCACAAATATTTTAAGTCTCAGAAATTACACCAGAGGACATAATGAAGTAATCAAATGCTACTACCTAGTCATAAAATCACAGTGAATGTAACAATTACACTTGTTCACAGACTTGTATACTCTACTGGTAAGCCAACTACTACAAACCTGACTGCCACAGGCAACAGGATTTTTCAAAATGGTGAAGTACTGGCCAAGTTCAGAACAAAGCTGAGCACAACCTTCTTCAATATATATACACTGGGGTTATATACCTAGAAAAGTCAGTATATGTTAAAATTTTACAAAATACACTTTGTATTCTAATTATGTTTCATTTAAAATTGTCCCACCGGCTACAAACCTCTTTTCCTGGCCTCACTCACTAAATGCCCTTCAATTATTTTGTCAACCAAACATACCCTCATAAACTTCTAGAACACTTCCTAGAAAACAGCATTTACCCTAATGAGAACCAAAGCTCTCAACAAGAGTACCAAATAATATTGGTACTCACACACACCCTGTGCCAAATAATAAATGAAAGAGTCTAGCTGATTTATGTTACACTGAACAGCTAGCTACAATGTAAGAAACTCACGAAAAAAAAAAGCATTGGGACACTTGGGTGGCTCAGTGGTTGAGCGTCTGCATTCAGTTCAGGGTGTGATCCTGAGGTCCCAGAATCAAGTCCTACATTGGGCTCCCTGCATGCAGCCTGCTTCTCCCTCTGTCTAGGTCTCTGCTTCTCTCTCTGTGTCTCTCATGAATAAATAAATAAAATCCTTTAAAAAAAAGAATATACAAGCATAACACAAACTACTGCTGATTTTAATGCTTATATTTTACCTTAGGATCATTAATAGTTTATATGAACTAAAACTAATAAGGGTGTTAAAAATTAGTTCTGAAAGAGACACTTAAATTTAGCTCTGCTTTCCAGTCAAAAGAAACTCTTAAACAATTTGAGTATCTGCTGCTTAAGTTGGTGAAAACTGAAGAAGAAAAATAAGGCAGGCAAACACTGACACTTGTGGTCATTCTGAGATTGCTAATTTGAAATCAGGCTAATTCTGCTTTGTAAGTTCAAGGAAAAGTGAAACTGGTTCATAAATCATCTATTGACTTCAAAGAAAAACTGTAAATTCTTAATGAACACAGTAATTTTTCTTCAAAAAAAGAAAACTAATATTAAACAGCCAAAAATATGCCATTTGTCCACATCTTTTATACAAATGAAAAAGATTTCATCTGATCTTAAGTCATAAGATTTAAACTCTAAGCAAACATCACTCTATGCAAAATTCTTGACTGATTAAATTAAAACTAAAGCTCGTCTCTAAATAACTA
Source organism: Canis lupus dingo (assembly GCF_003254725.2). Taxonomy (NCBI): domain Eukaryota; kingdom Metazoa; phylum Chordata; class Mammalia; order Carnivora; family Canidae; genus Canis; species Canis lupus. The sequence continues at coordinate 6,354,272 of NC_064280.1, forward strand.
TGCCAAATGGCATTTTTCAGAGCACTATGTTGGAAACAATACCTGATTCAAAACATTAAGATTTTTCTCCAGCACTGGAAAAAATAACTAGTTCTTCAGGTGAGCGCTGGCTGGAAAAAAAATTGCTTGCATTTAGGGGCCAATTACTCATACTAAAGCACAAACAGGAATGAAGACCAATGCAGGGAAAACCAGATTCATATCTCCTCTTCTCAAATTATTCAAGGATATTTGCTCATTCTCAGTGAATCACCTGCCATGGCTGAAGTGTTATCCCCCAGACTCTTTTTCTCCTTATTCTTCTCACCAAGGATATTTAGTTGAATTTATATAAGTAGTATAATTCCATAAAATGAATTATCTTTATTATTAGTGAGCAAATCTATACATGATTCATCATGTCATAATGACTCAAAAACTACAAGCCATAAGAATAAAGTAGTAATTACTTCTATACTCAATAGAAACTGAATTAGGAGGCACTACAAATTTTGTCTTTAAATTCTGCCTCCTGAGGACTATTGTAGACATGCCCAGGAAAACCCTAAAGCCAACCTGGACAGTTCTGGCCAAAACACACAGAATACTGTAATACCCTGTTTTTCCCATCAGGGGCGTGTTATAAGATTAAAAAGCAGACCTATGCAACTAAAAATTGTAAGACATTTTTAACTATAAAACTTAACAAAATAGCTGCCAGTTTCCTGAGTTTGATAAAGAAACCTGTCACATTTACTGAGAAAGTTTAACCATAGAATTCAGATGTTAAAAGAAACTAGACTAAAGGAGAACTTTCTACAAGCTTGCCTGTCATAAGATTTTTACAGTTTCTCTTGGCTAGAAACATGTAGGTTGCTAGAAAAAGTCACTAAAGAAACTTTTATCTTGTGTCTGCTCTGTTTTTCTGTACTTTATGTAAAGTTCTTAGCCAGTTTAACTTAAATTTAAGAAAGCAATGGAAGGTGTACCTAAGAATTTAAAGTAAATTCTGATTAAGTAGATAGGCACTTTTTTAGCTTCTAGGAGTTTCTTTTGCTATATTAACCCTTGCCCCATAGCAAGCATAGTTGAGACAATAGTCACTGGGAATTCAGGGGCTCAAACCAATACCGAGGGAACCATTAACTAGCAGGTTATGTGATGGAGCTCTCTTAATAACCAAGATCTATGATAAAATCCAGTGAGACACTAAAAAAGAGTCAAATCAAAAGAACAGCAAAAATAATAGTTTTACCCTTCCTAGAGAAAAGGTATGGAATGTGTCTAAATTATCTTTGTCTAACACATAATAAACGGTGCCGAACTACAAATATCAGCACACAGTAGTGGATCAATATGCATGTTTGACAAGTGAATATAATGAAAATATAAATATCCATTCATAATTCTATGAATGATTTCTTGGTACACTGTGTCAGTCCTATAAAAAAATTCCCACAATTTCTCCAACAGTGTTACCTAGTAAACTGGTTAAGAACAGAGCATAAAGAATTAGATAATCTTGCTTTAATTCCCAGATAGACTCTTACTATAATTAGCTGGTATCTGGGATAATTATTTACAACTCTAAGCACTGGTTCCTCATCTTTAAAATGGGTATTATGGGGATCCCTGGGTGGCGCAGTGGTTTAGCGCCTGCCTTTGGCCCAGGGCGCGATCCTAGAGACCTGGGATCAAATCCCATGTTGGGCTCCCGGTGCATGGAGCCTGCTTCTCCCTCTGCCTATGTCTCTGCCTCTCTCTCTCTCTCTGTGTGACTACCATAAATAAATAAAAATTAAAAAAATAAAATAAAATGGGTATTATGATAATGAAACTACTAGGAGGAAAAAAAGCCACTTAACTAGCTTAGGTAGGTTTAGCATGCAATCTGATTTTGGGTAAATAACAATCACTGCTGCTAGCTGTGTAGACAAATCCTATGTAAGGAATTACTGATAATTACTGATAAATATGATCTCCGAAAATCCACTTCTACTTTTGTAACATACATTGTTTTAAGTTAGCACTTTAGCACTGATTTCTACCTACCTTTAATATAAAAAAAAAGTAGTGAGCATGAAGTATGAGTAGATATAGGTACTAAATTAAAAACTGGCTTTCAATTTTGTCCTTCACACTGAACTAGGAAAAGCCAAAGTTCTACATCTTAAGTTTCCCATTTATAAAACTCTTAATATTCCTTCTAACATTTCTGGGAAAATTACATTCATTCCTTAAAAAAAGAAAAAAAAATCACAGGATTCCTTAAAGTACAAAAAATATTGTATCAGCTACACTAAAATACATGAGGACAAAAAGTTTTGATGTATTAGGGAAAGTGTAAACCCATATTTGATGTAACATATTTAACTGGAAAAGATAGGATGTATGAATTGTATATCTGACTACAAATATATAGCTCAAGTTCTAAAACCATAAATTTTTAGGCATTAATATCCCTGAAGTCTCACAGGAAAAACGGATAATTCAGGCAATTAAAAAAAAAAAAAAAAAAGACAACGTCCCAGTATTCTGCAGGAAAAAAGCAAGGTGCCCAGGAGACTAACCATACAATGAAATTATTCAGAGTATCTAGTTGCTTACCGAAAAATGTGCTTGGAGGCAAGTTAGTAAACAATCCTGAAATATTAGGACAAGTAAATATGATTAGTAAAACCTTACTATTCACCAAGAAGATTCTGTACAAGTGTGCTATATCCACTATCTCATTTTGTTGACTTCTATCATACATGTAATCTTAAAGAAAAGGAAAATAAAAAATAAAAGCTGACATTAAAAAGTGATTAAAAATAGTTTTGCTGTCTTCAAGAAGACTAGAAAACACATAAAAGCAAAAAATAAGTGGGCTGTATCTCACCATGTGCCATTAAATGATCCACTCCAGCTGATTTATAAACTCCAGAAAATTAGGGGTGGGGGTATATATATATTAAAAAAAAGGTCTGAGTCTTATCTTGATACTAGTAAATTGGAGCAATTTGAGAAAATGAACTTCAAAGGAAGGCATGCACTGAAGGGGTTAAATTGCACCAAATTACATACAAAAGCTTGTATTGCTTAGGTCCTATAAAATCATGTTAGAAACATGAAATCAACATCTAACCCTGAAACATTTAGAAAGCCTGTTCTTAAGCAAAAAAACAAAAAAAAAAAAACCAAAAAAACAAAAAAACAAAACAAAAAAAACAAAAGGAAAAAGGAAAATAAGGATAAAATAAAATTATAACTATTTCATAATCATCCCATTTTTATATTATGCACTTACACTTACATTGAATAGATATAATTTATCACACGAAGCAAAATCTCTTAAGGTTCTCCCTACCTTAGGTTTTTAGTCAAAATGAATGCAAACAATCACGTGGGATTCAGCCAAGCAGTGACGTTAAATTCTGCTCTGTCAGAGAGAGCATCTGTCAAGCCCACATTTAAACTGCTGCCTGCCTGTGCAGCAGCTGAGGAACCGTGGATTTCATATTATAAACTAAAACCCCAGTAAAACTGCTCAAAATCCTTCCTGCAGCTGACAGGCAACAACGAAAAAGAATCAAATCCTATTCTATTCCAATACAATCGCAGCACTACATTCTAGCTCTGGCTGCTTTACATTGCAGCTCAGTGTTATTACTAGAAATATGGATACTGAGAAGAGAATACAGCACTGCATTGTCCGGCCAGGAAAACAGCAGATGTAAAAAGCTTCAATGCATCAACTGTCGGCAAGAGTCAACAGTGCTCCGAATAGAGCGGACAACTACAGCTCTTTTGTTTAAAGAACAAGAAAGAAAATAAAAGAAAGGAAAAATCTCAGACGACCAGGACCCATATGAACAAGAAGGGTAACTCGAAGACAAGCAGACAGATGGACACTTTGGATACTGTGAAAAGCAATCGCAGGAGGCAGACTATTGGGGGATGTGCGCATGTTCGATAGCATCTTTTTTGCTGAAGTGATGGCGTGCCAAAAGTATTTTCAGTGGGTATAATCCTCTCCACATAAATGGCCTGACCAAGGAAGGTATGTCAATATTTTGTGTGTAATATTCATTTAAATGTCTGTTACCTTTTCATAGCCCCCGGAGGCACTAATATCTGATAAACAAGTTCATCTAGTTCACTGTCCTTGAAACTATGAAAGGGTTTCTAGATAAATGATTTTAAAATCTGTCATTGTTAAAGCTGTCATTGCTTTATTCAAGTAAGTATGTAGGTTGGAGTAAATATGGGTTGTGGATGTATAAAGGAGAGAAAAGGCAAATAGCAATAAGATTTGCTTAAAGGATTCTCTGAGAAATTAAACTTAAAAAAACTGTAGCCCTCTAAAGAAAACACAGCAAGGCTCTTATCAAATTAGGTCAAAATGAATTCTTATCTAGTAAATTAAAGTGATCTCTTAAAAATGGCTATCAAAAGAGACAATGCAGTGAAATTACATTAAATAGTATCAAAGATTATCTTAATATTAAGAGGTTTTTTAAAAGTCCTTTTAAAACAAATTACTAATACATAACAGCTTTCACTAACAAATCTTCCTTCCAAGACCCATCTCCCCAAATAAATATAACAAACACAATCTAAGAGTTTCAACAAATATTATTATTGAGCTATAAAAAGGAAAGCATTTGCATAGGATCATATAAGGTGGTATGAGTTTTGTACACAGCACACCACACAGTAGATTTGTATGTTATTACAGTGTCCGTGAATACAACTTTAAACAAAGAAATATCAATACTTGGTAAAAATTCCCCACTTGAAAAAGTGAGCTTTCATTTTAAGCAACTGACTGATTCTAAATGATCAAACATAAGATTATTCTTAGTGATAATTTTTAAAGTGAAATTCAAAATAGAATAAAAAAAGATATAAAAATATTCATGAACAGAAAAACAAGGACAAAAAATTAAATATAAATGTAGCTACTGCGCTTCTAGGCTATATTAATATGTACTAACAAACTACCATCATGGTATGTGTGTGCAGGGCAGAAATAAACCGAATAAACTATTTAAACAGCAATCACAGAATAGCAACTCATGGCTCAGGAACTCAAATATATTCAAAATTTTTTTACAGATCTATCACAGATCCTGATATTTGCTCAATCTCACAACACAACTCAATAACCTATTATTTAATAATCACAAAAGGCAAACATTTTAAAGGCATACGTAAGTATTCCATTCTGAAATTAAGATTAAACAAGTTTATCAGGCCTTATTATTATTACATCTCAACATCAAGTCTCACTACCATACCATGAATTTTTATTCCACTATAGAATGAAGTCAGATGGTATTAAATTAAAAAATACCATTAAAAATACAGTTGTGAAAAATCTCAAGTCTCTCTTAGAGCCCTTTCTCTTAATGTTAATAGCACCAATTAAGCATTTTTATAAGCTAAATATCTCAAAAGCACAGAATTTTGTTTTATTCAAGCACCACTAAAATCTAGGACTGTTCCAACAGACTTAAGATATCAACACTTTTAAAAGCCAAATTATAAAAACAGTTTGTGTCAGAGATAGAGAATGAGTATGTGAGAAGTAACTAAACATTTCACAATAACAGTCTCTTCATGAACTTCAATTCGTAAGATGTAAATACACATTAGTAACTTGAAAAAATTATCACAAAAAACCCTAAGAGCTAAATCAAAGGTATTTCTATGCTGAAAATGTAGAAGTGCAAATTGTTTAGACTGCTACAATATTTTAACTTTGTCATGTTCCTACTTTTTAAGAATTAAAACACAACAGGCAGTGACTAGAGAATAATTTTAACATTTAATAAAAGGAAAAACAGTAACTTTAATTTTACTTTCTTTTTAACAGAAAAACTATGATGAATACCTGAGAACCTTTTTAATAAAGAAAATTTTAAAGCTAGACACATGCACTTCATTTATCAATGGGAGATTACCAAATGAGTATACATGAATTTAAAGTCTGGGAAGCTTAATACTTACAAATATACAAATAAAATTTAAATTAAGATGCTTTTCCATCACCTATTGCTACAAATCATACAGGACCATAAGCTATGTATCTATGCTAGATTACAATATATAATAATATGCTGTTTTCTGTAACATGGAAATATTTCAGAGATATTTCAGGTATACTGCTTTCATAAAAATATCACAATTTATTAGTACGATATTTACCTTCATTCTTCAGTCATTTCACTCAAAAATATGACCTTATATTTATTGCTTCTTAAACTATTGAATGTGTACTTTTAAAAGATGTAACTGATTGGATTCCAACCAGATACCAAACATATATCAACAAAAAAGGTAACAAATTTAACTTAGCTTTGAATGTTTCAAATAGATTACCAAATAAATGTAAAAAGTAACTTCTGTTTCTTTTAAATTTATACACATAACCCTTATATCTATGGCCTCTCCATGGAGAGGAAAAAGAATTGTTACTATTTATCCAATATTTCATTTGAAAATATAAGCTTAGAAAGAGTTTCCAGGTCTAAACAGAATGGACAACTATTTTTAAGTACAGGAAGGGAAAGATTGAGTTTCTAAATCAGAATGCTCAGCTTATTTGCAGTTCAGCTCACAGCAGAACTGTTTTGCTGGTACAGTGAACAGCCTTGGTCTTTATTATAGTAATGTGAAATTAAAATTCATGTAAATAGAGCCTAATAAATAGCAAACTAGGTTCTATGTTTTTAAAACCCCAAATTTAAAAAAAAATCACAGTTTGTATCTCACACAATGATTGAACAATTTTTTATATTTGAGAACCATAACTTCTAAAAGTACTACATAATTTCAGATACTAGAAATTATCAAAAGCTGGCGCCTTTACTATCATACTGTGGACATTTGTTCAAATTCCCACCTACTTGCTCCTCCTAGTGGCTCCTGCTAGAATAGTACTTTCATTCATATATGTCTAACCCTTTCAATTTTCAAAATTCTTCATATATGTCTAACCCTTTCAATCAATTTTCAAAGTTCTTCATACTATATATAAGTTCTATAATTATTCAATTACATGACAGCCTCCATGTAAATACAATTATTTTTCCAAAACATTAAGTTTCATGTCAAAGTTAAGCAAATTTGGCATTAAGCATGAATATCTTAAATCAGAGGCTACACAAACACACAGGTATAGGTATACATGCACAGAATTTTTAATAAACACTCCTACATTAAATATTTTAATTGACTAGTTTTATTTTGCTTAAAGAAATAATTTCCACAAAACAAATTTGAAAAAATTAAAATTTATGAGTCCCCTTCTTAACAAGTTTTTTTTCTATTAATAGAACAAGTTACAGCTCTTATCACCCACCTCAACCCTTACATCCTGATCCAGAAAAACTAAGAACTGAAAAACATGAAAACATGAACAATTTGTGCTATGCACTGAAAAACCTTGTTCAAGGATAACACCACCAGTTTTTAATATGTAGCATCATGAACCTCCCATACTTACATTTCATAATCTCTTAAAAATCTAAGTTTCTAAGTGTCATGCTACCAGAAGTCCTAAAAATGTAACAAATTGTCTCTACAAACAAATGTAGAACACAGCAAAACTCAAGAATCTTTTAAAATGCATTTTGTAAACTTTTAATTTTAAATACCTAGTGCCTATACTTTGTAAGAAACCTGAAAGGACTATTCAAAGTAGTTCTTTGTTTAATTCTAACATGGAGATATGTGATAGTTTTCCGTCAAGGCCAAAGATAATTAAGGATAATTAGTTGCTATACTTTAAAAATCAACCTTAAGCCTAACTCAGGCCACTGATCTTCTGAATACATCTTAAAATTAGAAAGAGTATTTGAAAATGTTCATCATTTATTACTGTCTTAAAATCCTGCACTGAAGTTACTGGACCCTGAAAATTAATTTTGACAGGTGCATCTTCTCATTGACTTTCTCAACACAGTAGGGGCCAATGGAAACATGCCAAGCAGTGTACTGTGACTAACAGAACTCTGCCATAATCAACCTTGCACCGTCTGTCCCACAACTGATACATGACCATTTTACAAAAAAGGCCGCTGACTGTGCACCATACCACCAATGGTATGTCAAATCAATTTTAATTAATGTCAATAAATTTTCCATCTGCTCTCAGGCCTTCTTACATGGCCTTTCTCAGGAATCTAGTAACATTCTTCTCTTCCACATGCATACAACTTTTAAATCTTTAACTCAGGTCAAAAGTGCAAACGACTAGAGCTAGCTACTTAGACAATGAAATAACTGGAAGAAAATTAATCCATCACTTCTCTCCTTACAGTGCTTATCCGGTTCTCAGTGATGCTTTGTTACCAAGGATATACAAATTTTAAACTTCATTCCTGGGTTATCATATTTTCACAACTTAAAAAATTCGTATTTGTCCTAATAATTAACATCCAAACTCTCTTTTCAGGCAGTTATGTAATATTTAGCATTTTGTAAATTTTTATGTTTCATCTTTATAGAATGACTGCATGGGAGACAACCTGGCCGAATTAAAATATGATTACCAAAGAATAGTATTGATTAAAAAGGAAACATTTTCAGCCACCAGTAGTATCTCATATCCCATTTCTGGATATTTACAACATGCTTCAGTGGAGGAGAAGACATTGCTGCTTTGCAAAGATGAGCTGGAATGCCAAGAGGTCTCTGTTCCGTACACATCTTATTGGTGTACTTTCTCTAGTGTTTCTTTTTGCTATGTTTCTGTTTTTCAACCATCATGACTGGCTGCCAGGCAGAGCTGGATTTAAAGAAAACCCTGTGACATATACTTTCCGAGGATTTCGTTCTACAAAAAGTGAGACAAACCACAGCTCTCTCCGGAACATTTGGAAAGAAACAGTCCCTCAAACTCTGAGGCCTCAAACAGCAACTAACTCCAATAACACAGACCTATCGCCACAAGGAGTTACAGGGCTGGAGAATACACTTAGTGCCAATGGAAGTATTTACAATGAAAAAGGCACTGGACATCCAAATTCTTACCATTTCAAATATATTATCAATGAACCTGAAAAATGCCAGGAGAAAAGTCCTTTTTTAATACTGCTAATAGCTGCAGAACCTGGACAAACGGAAGCCAGAAGAGCTATTCGGCAAACATGGGGCAATGAAAGTCTAGCACCTGGTATCCAAATCACACGAATTTTTTTGTTGGGCGTAAGTATTAAGTTAAATGGCTACCTTCAACGTGCAATACTGGAAGAAAGCAGGCAATATCATGATATAATTCAACAGGAATATTTAGATACATACTACAACTTGACAATTAAAACACTCATGGGCATGAACTGGGTAGCAACATATTGTCCACATATTCCATATGTTATGAAAACTGACAGTGACATGTTTGTCAACACTGAATATTTAATACATAAGTTATTGAAGCCAGATCTGCCTCCCAGACATAACTACTTTACTGGTTACCTAATGAGAGGATATGCACCTAATCGGAACAAAGATAGCAAATGGTACATGCCACCAGACCTCTACCCAAGTGAACGCTACCCTGTCTTTTGTTCTGGGACTGGTTATGTTTTTTCTGGAGATCTGGCAGAGAAGATATTTAAAGTTTCTTTAAGTATCCGTCGTTTGCACTTGGAAGATGTATATGTAGGGATCTGTCTTGCCAAGTTGAGAATTGATCCTGTGCCCCCTCCCAATGAGTTTGTGTTCAATCACTGGCGAGTTTCTTATTCAAGCTGTAAATACAGCCACCTAATTACCTCTCATCAGTTCCAGCCTAGTGAACTGATAAAATACTGGAACCATTTACAACAAAATAAGCACAATGCTTGTGCCAATGCAGCAAAAGAAAAGGCAGGCAGGTATCGCCACCGTAAATTACACTAGAGAAGACAATTTTTTTTCAAATGTGCAATCTGTAAAATATTGCTAAAAGCATGTATAGTTAAAACTGATTACATCCATAGGACAAGCTTTAGTTAAAACTCATCACATAAAGGAATTCAAAAATTATTTTTTTAATTTCTGAAGGTAATTCTTAAAAATACAACATTATATAACAAAACGTATCCCAAAAGAATCTATTAAAAAAAAAAAACTGTGTAAGGGGATTCTGTGTATTAACATGCAATAACAAGCATGCAAACATCAATGGTTCAAGGCTTTTGTTAGGGGCCAATAAGATGTATTTTGCATATATTTTCCTCATAAATTTTAATTTAAGAAATGGAGACAGTCAAAAGACCATTTTAGATTCAGTTTTTCATTTTAACATATAATTAAATGTAAATAAAACATTACTGTCAATCTTAAGGAAACTTTGTAATTGTGCAAAGGACAAACTTTCTGACCTGACTATTCTAGGGTTCTAAAACTATATTCCATGCAATAAGATTTAGTTAAATTACTCTACAATTTATAAAGTTCAGATGTTTCATCAATGCAATTCTCATTTAAGTATTCACACCTTTTAAAAACTGAGATATTCAGTTTCTTTTATTAGTACATATATCGAGGGAAATTATTTTGACATGATGTGATAAAATGTGAAAAATCAATGTGTCTCAGGCTCAAGTTTTTATAAGAAAACAAAAAGTAAATGTTTCAAAATAGACAGTCTGTTTCCTAGTTGGTGTTAAGGGCCACGCTAGTATTTCAATGAGTTATTCTATTAGATCAGTTATGCACTCTTAAGGAGTACTACCACTTAACTTCAAGGGTATCGTAAAAATATATCATGTTCCTCTAACAGAAGCAGAAGTAATTACTTAAAGGCAAATAGAGAATGTACTGTTGAAAAAAGATACAGGACAAAGAGTGCAGCAGCAGTTTCATTCAATACATTTTTAAGATGCATGTCTGCCAAACTGCAACATATGGGAAGTTTATTTCCTGACAGCAGGTGTACACATGCCAATACTTAATCATTTTATGGCGTCTACTTCTTTCTCGGAGTGCCAAGTTTACAAACCGGCAGTTTTTAATTCGGTAGATGACAACTATTCTGTGTCACCAACTTCAAACCTTTTTTGGGAGGGGTGGGGGAAAACTACAAATGTTTGACAAACACTTGATTCTAGGATGACAATGTATACAATGCACTTTTACCAAGTTTTTAATAAAAAAAAAGTAAAAAAAAAACTTTACTGAGTGTTACAGTACAAATATTTTCACAGTAATTTTGTTTGGCTCCATTACAAATTTTAAATATCAAGAAATAGTAACCCACTAAGTATAAAAGTTTTTTTATTTCATAAAAGTATGTAAAACTTAATCTAATGAAGATTTTACTTATCTTATTTCTAATGACATTTTTATCCTTGATTCTATTCTGAAGAGATATTACATCAAAACAGAACTGTTATGATTGTTATTAACATTCAGAATCACAGAAACTGTTTATGTACTTATTACTTAATATGTTGGAATTCTATTTACATGGAATTTATCTCCCATTTTCTATTCAGTAATCGAAGTATTCTATTTTACATCAAGTAATTTTGAAAGCCAAGCTATGTAACATCCCCAACTCTTGGTTAAGTCCATTTTTCACTTAACTTATTCAATAGAATTATAAAAAGACTAAAATTACTAAATGGGAAACTTACTAAATAAAGGTCACACGTAAAAGGATAATACCAAATTAGATAAGTCTGATGAAAGACAAATATAATCCTTTCTTCAATGTAAAATAATTCTCATTTATTTAATTATTATTTATTTATTTATTTGTTCTCTCACTATTTACCTAAATTATGATTACAGTGCAGGATCTTTAAATATAGATTTTTTCCTTCTGGAAAAATTCAAGTTTAAAAAGTTGACTTATGAAAAACAACACAACTAAATTCCACCCAGCTTAGACATCAATTTCAAATCATTTCAATATCCCTGAGAATACTATCTTGAGAACTGATAGTAAGCTGCTAACATTGAGTTCTCAAAGAACACTAGATCAAATAATAAAGTTTCCTACTACTGCTAAAAATCTTTATTTTAAAATAAACATTCCATTAATTTATTTTTGACCCTTCACTCTCAATGTGCAAGATTAATTCTTCAGAAAATATGAATTGTGGGATCCCTGGGTGGCGCAGTGGTTTAGCGCCTGCCTTTGGCCCAGGGCGCGATCCTGGAGACCCGGGATCGAATCCCACGTCAGGCTCCCGGTGCATGGAGTCTGCTTCTCCCTCTGCCTGTGTCTCTGCCTCTCTCTCTCTCTGTGACTATCATAAATAAATAAAAATTAAAAAAAAAAAAATTTAAAAAAAAAAGAAAATATGAATTGTTATTATGGTATCTCAACATCTCACTCAAGTATTAACTGTGCCTTATTAATGCCCAGTACTATGCGATTTTATAATTACACATGAAAATATAATTTTAAATATATGTACTGCATTTGATCAAAGAAAAAATTCAGGAACTATATAATCTTTATGCTCAAAGTGTTATGTTAGGGGATAAAAATATTTTAGGGGATAAAAATATCAAAACTTTCAATAGTTACACTAGTTCATTTTCATCAAGATTACAGGTGATTAAATTCTAATTTGAGCAATTTAAATTTTTCATCTCTTTGTATACAGCAGAATCATATAACTTCAACTGGAATCTTACTGATATCTATTAACCAAAAGCCCTATGAAAATAATACAAACAACAGCAGCAGGAACTATTTACTGATAGAGCATACACTATATGCCTGGTACTATGTTAAACCACTTTACATACATGACCTCATAGAATCCTGACAAATAACACTAAGAGACAGGAAAGGAAGATTCATGTAAGAAGTTAAATAACTAAGATCACACAGCTAATAAAAATGCAGCAGGGTTCCATCTTTAAGACCATGTTCTCAACCACTATGTTATCTACTATATATTTTACATATGACACCTGCTATAAGGTCTAAAGAGCTATGGCCTGTCCTCTATTCTACTATTCTCTGATTATTCTTCATCTTTTGCCAAGTAAAGCTTCATAACCATTTTCTTACACTGGGGGGCTACCTGATATTAGGTACAAATAAAGAGAAGGGAAAAGAGAAGAAATCTGATCCCTCCGTTATTTTTCTTTTCCATTTCAATTGCCCACAATTTTCCTAAAACCTTAGGAAATCTTAAGCATTACAGCTTATCTCTTGCTTCTTTGGGCACTCATACATCTGTAAACAACAGGCATGTTCAGTGAGAAATTCTAAAAGATGCCTATCTGAAGCACAACTGGGTCATTTCTAATAGACAAAAGTAGCACTGTATTTATTCAGTCTACTGTTAGTCACCTACTGTTTTGGAATGAGGTGGTAAAATCCTTTTACCAAGTTGATTTTAGGTTTGGGGTTTTGCTTCCCCCCCCCCCTCTGGTTTTTACTGTTCAACTATAAATTTTGACTATTAAATTAACATAGGTTTAAGAAGACAAAAGAATATCGCTACTATGCATACATTTCTAATATATACCTCACACAAGAGTATCAGTTTATCACTTAAACATTACTCCCAGAAGACAAGTAATGCACACAGACACCAAAAAGTGACCGTTTGAGTTTTAGGAAGAAACCTGTCCTGCATTTGTCACAAAACACACAAACACACCCTCCTCTAAGTATGATGTAGCTCTAAATCTTACTACTTTCAAATACAATGTGTCAGAAGAGAAAGAAAATATTTCTGTATCTTTAGGAGGAATTGTTTTCTCTCCCTTTACCAAAGCAAATGTCGGAGCTAAAGGACAACTGGAGCTGAATTAATCGCTTCAGTTTGTTTATTAATCTAATTATTCCAACTTCTAAATGGATTCTACAAATTCTAAAATGTATCTCACTTTCATCAGTATCCTAAATACTGAAAAACAATAGGTCAAGGGCATCATAAAAAAATATTAAATAACAGAAAACCGTTAACATCATATGTAACAGCCTGAACTCATGCTTTTAGGAGTTTTTAAGTAAATAAAACACACAAATTTATAAGCAGAATAAAACTACTTAAAGGTGTTTTTCATAATTAAAATGTATTAACAACATATTAGATAACAGAGAACATGAGATTTTGATAGCAATGAGAATATTTTTTTAGCAATGAGAATTTTCAAACATACTGAAAGTTTGAAACAAGTTAATAAAAACATATTACAACAAAAAATTATTTAAAGGCATTTGATAAAACCGTTTCCACTTATGATTTAAAAAATAAATACTAACTTAAAATTTATACTAGAAGAAATTACCAGAAGCCATAGCCAAAATCTAATTATCAGACAAAATTAAGAATAGAAATAAAAATGCTCAGTAAGCCCATAACTAGACATGTTTTATGGTTTAACAATAGTTTTCAAACTAATTTGCTCAGGTGTCTCAGTAATAATTAGTAACACCAGGAGACTGGTGTTCTAGAGTCCTGCCCTCACTTTAATACAACTACACTCTCATGTTTAATACGAAAAGATTCCATGTCAATTCATTTGAAAAGAGTTCTCATTTTTTCATTGAGAACTACCTCAATGATTCTTGAACTGAAATGTAACTACAGAAAAAAGAAAAATATATATATTTGCTCATTATACAGCACCCAACAGATCAACGCAAAGAATAAAAGGAATTCATATAAGCAGTCAAAACCAAGATTAAAATAGTAAAACAAGAGTTTTACACACAATACATATAAACATATATATATTATATATATATATAATACACAAACTAGTATACAATACACATGGTAGTATATTCACAAAGGTTAACAATTTAAAAATACGGAATATCACAAGTAAGGAATTCTATGGAGAAAACTAAACTTACTGGGAGGTATAAAAATTCTGACAGTGTAAGAATAGATCATTTTTTTTAATTAACAAGAATACCTACTTTTAAAAATGGCCATTCTTCCCCAATTAACATGTTTTCTTCAGCTGTACTTTCTAAATATTCTAGGGAAAAAACTGTTGTAATATACAGAGTCAGTGTAATCCCAATCAAATCTTAAAAAATATTTTTAAAAGTTTTTAGTGTGTGTGAGTGGTATTCATAATATAAAGTTAGTATGGAAAAAAGGTATCAGTACCTAAGAAAATATTGAAAATGATCTTAAAGAATTTACTATAAAGCAACAATAAAAAAATAAAATAAAGCAACAATGATTTTAGTTTATATTAGCATAATGGTTAGGTAGTTAAATCAAGAAAGAAAAAAAAAGACTTGAAAGAGGGCCTAACATTTATAGTAACCTTACAAGCACATTAGAATATTCCATTACTAAATAGAGAAACTGGCTGATGTCTAGAATTTAATGTTTAAGATTCAAGTCACATCCTATACCATTACAGAAATAAACTCCAGGTGGAGCAAAATAAGTACAATACACACTGTACTAATACTTATCAAACCTACTACATGCCAAATATTGTCAAGCATTTTAATGAGGGACTATGGGGACAGCTTTATTGATCAAAGAATAAAAAAGAAATCAAATAGAGGGAACAAAATCAAGGCAGAAAAAGGTAAACGATATTCACTCTACATAAAACCAGCATTTGCCATAAACAAAATTAAGACAAAAGGTAAACTATAAATTGAGAAAATATGTATAACTGATAGTAGGGTAAGAGTCCTGATACAAAAAGAATTCTTACAAGTAAGAAAATAGGCTTGATATATAAGGAACTCTTACAAGTAAGAAAATACCAATTTATTTCAAAAGATTTCTGACCATAAGCCAGAAGTAAATCACAAAGAAATCATCCATTAAGGTAAAATATATTCAGCCTCACCAGTAGTCATATAAACACACTTAGAAACTAGGTCCCATCTTTATTAAAATGGAAGATATTTTTTAAAATAATAGTCTATGCAGGTAATGAAAATGAGAAAGTCCGTCACCAAAAGCAGTATGTAAATTGGTACAGTTTCTGAAAAGCAACTTAAAAATTTTTAACAACAAAAGGGTAACAAGACCTTTTGAGCCATCAGTCCACAATTAAAAATCTATTATAAGGACATAATCGATCATGAAAAAAAGTTTTGAATTTCCAAAAGAGATTAAACAAACTGCTAGTTATATAATGGAATATTACTGTCATTCAAAATTAGGATTGAAAGACTATTTAATAGGAAAACACTCATACTCTATTAAGCAAAGACAAAAACAAAACAAAACACAATGTAGTATGGTTCATATTCCGAAACAATACACATTCCACCACTACCCCCCAAAAAAACCCCCAGAAAATGACTGTTAAAAAATAAATGTGATTCCTGGAAAACGGCAAAATGGGTATTTTCTTCTTCCTATTTTTTCTGTATTTTTTCATCTTTCCAGGTTTAAAATTAATGAAAAATGAAGTCATTAACATGCTAATGAGCATCATATCAAAGTTTATACTATATCTTGCATTAGCACATGTTCACTAAAGCTACTCTAATAAATTTTAAACATTTTTAAAGAACATTCTAGAATTATACATGAAAATAAAAATTTTAAATAAAATAACCAGACTAGAAGACCTCTGGGATACTTTTCTCAATTATTTAAACATTTTTTGAGAGCCTACAATCTGCAAGGTATAGACACTATGACGATAACCTGTAAGATATGGTCCATCTTTAATAAATGATACCTGGGTACTAGACAGTCATAAGAAAAAAGAATTAATCTGTTCTTCAAACATATATTAAAATAATTTCCAATCAGATCAAAGATCTAAATGTAAATAATGAAACAAATTAGTTCTATAGGGGGAAAAAGTGAATTCCTTTGTAACTTGGGAAAAAAGTTCAACATTCAACGTTTCTAAATATAACAAAATCTTGAAGTGGTAAGAGATTTATAAGTGTGATTACAAAAGATTTTGAAAGAAATCCTTTCATGGCAATAAAAACATCAGCAAATACAGAAGACAACAATCTGAGAAAAGATAGCTGTAACCTTTAAAAGTTTAATAACCCCAATATATTGAAAAGATACAGAGATCAAAAAAGAGAGACCAACATTCTGATAGAAAAATGGGAAAAAATATTAGTTTACAGAGAAAGAAATGATATGATCCTTAATCATCATCAACCTTATTGGGAATGCATACAAAAACCAGTAAGAATCCCTTACTCGCCTATCAATTATTATTTATTCTCAAGGATATCACCATAAAAAGGGTTGATTGGTTTTCCACACAGACACACAAGCGTATGCATACACATTTGGTAGGAGGAGGGTAGATAAAAGGATGAGCGAGAATTATGGGTAATCCTGAACATTAGAAAAGAAAAACAAGAGATTCAGATCTGGATAACCATTATGCCTCTACAAGGGGAAAGTAGAAAACCATCTTTAAAAATCAAGCCTGCAAAAGCTCTGGCTTAGGATGGATGTAAAAACACAGAACATAGACTAAAGAGGAGCTGCTTATTAAGCATTAAAAAGAAAAAGGTTATAACAGAAGTATCAAATTTGAGTGCTACCATATATAGTTATTCTTAAACTCTACTCCTTTAGAAAACTGGAGTTCCATCCACCGAAGATGGTATACTCCTTTAAAAAAAAAAAAAAATCATGATCTTTAAAAAATTCTGCGGTAAATTTCCTCTGGAAACCTACTTCGACCCTCAATTTAGAAAGTTTAGGAAGACTTTCAATCAAGGTAGCCTGCCTTGCACTGGTCAAGCTATCAAAGACCCTCTCTTCTAGTAATTTGAGTCCTAAGGGAAACAAACATACAGACACACACTCAGGCATGCATATGCACACAGAAAAAATGACTGGAGCTAACTCACTGGAACTTCAGTACCCTGAAGGAATTATTCATTAACTCTTGCTACTCAGATACACAGAGCTGCTATGGTTCCTATCCCTTCTATCACTTGGTTCTCTGATTTTATAAGCTTGCCCATAATTTTCCAATACTTTTTTCTTTGCTTCAGTATGACTCAATTTTTGCTTGTAACAAAGAATCCTGACAGCAATCCTACCACTAACAAATTCTGAAGTAGCTCCTAGCTCCTATGATGATTCCATAATGCTCTCTGTAAGACCATGCCCTCTGTGGGTTCTGCCACCTGAACAAATCAGGAATGCAAAGGGATCCCAGAACAACTTCTCTGTTAAAGAAAACAGGCTAAGGGGTGGCTGGATGGCTGTCAGTTAAATGTGTGACTCTTGATTTCAGCTCAGGTTATGATATCAGGGTCCTGGGACTGAGCCCTGCATTGCACTCAGCAGGGACTCTGCTTTAGTATTCTCTCTCCCGCTGCCTCCCTAAAATTAATAAATCTTTTAAAAAAGAAAACAAGTGAATTGTTTATACCTGTTCATCATCCATATCCATGATCAAGCCTCGAAAGAGCAACAAAGTAGTTTTCTGCATATAACAATATAACTGAGACTATGTTGCTATAAATACCTTATTACTAAGGGCTTTTAGGACATGGTTTCCTAAAATTATAGCACGATGAGAGCAAGCCAATACATCTGGAAAATAACAAAAACTGACTGCCTGAACCTGATACACTGTAAAATGCTGTCTGAGTTCACAAACTAATGACGAGGGAGGACAGGACTATCCCATTTCACAGATGCTATTTAAAATTGCATTCCTGGGATCCCTGGGTGGCGCAGCGGTTTAGCGCCTGTCTTTGGCCCAGGGCGCGATCCTGGAGACCCGGGATCGAATCCCACGTCAGGCTCCCGGTGCATGGAGCCTGCTTCTCCCTCTGCCTGTGTCTCTGCCTCTCTCTCTCTCTCTCTCTGTGACTATCATAAAAAAAAAAAAAAAAAAAAAAATATTAAAATTGCATTCCTTTATCAAAGATCTGTCTCTTGACAAGGTAAAAAACAAACAAAAACAAAAAACAGCTACATCCTGGTAGGTTTATTTAAGAGAGAGAAGAGAATAAATGACTCCTCTACACTGAAGAGAAAAAAAACTGGTATCTGAGCAAAACTAATTTTTACAAAAATAAAATGAATTTTTAAATCAAACTTCGTAAGTA
Organism: Canis lupus dingo; assembly: GCF_003254725.2. Classification (NCBI taxonomy): domain Eukaryota; kingdom Metazoa; phylum Chordata; class Mammalia; order Carnivora; family Canidae; genus Canis; species Canis lupus. The sequence continues at coordinate 6,373,236 of NC_064280.1, forward strand.
GTAATTCCAAATTTAAACTATTTATATATCTAAGTGTCTATAAGTACACCCACATTTAACAGTATGTTTAAACTGAAGTTATCTTCTCTCCTCTCTAAATGTAACTTAATACCTTTTCATCATTTCATGTCTCAGTGAAAGGCTATCCCCAGTCAGTGGCCACATGAAGCATACCGTGTCATTCTTGCCACTTCCTTCTGTTATCACCATATCTATCTAACCTCAAAACCTAGATTCCTAATGGAATCCATCTACTTTTCTTCATCTTACTCCTCTGGTACTTAAAATGAGTATCTCTCACTTGGCCCTGCAATACCTTCACAATTGGTTTCCTTGTATTCATGCTATGTTTCCCATACTACAGCCAGAATGGAACTTTAAAAACAAAACAGTAGGGGCACCTGGGTGGCTGAGTGGTTGAGTGTCTGCCTTTGGCTCAGGTCATGATCCCAGGGTCCTGGGATCGAGTCCCACATCAAGCTCCTCAGGGAGCCTACTTTTCCCTCTGCCTATGTCTCTGCCTCTCTGTCTCTCTCATGAATAAATAAAATCTTTAAAAACAAAACAAACCCTAGAAGTTATTCACATCATTCCAGTGCTTCAAAGGCTTCCCAATGTTCTTAAGGTAAGACCAAAATCCCCCAAATCCTTGGCCAGCTACAAGATCCATAAATGGGTCTCTTCCTTGCTAATAATCTTTCTGCCTAATCTTCTGATTCCATTTGTGCCTTCCATTGTGCCTTCCACTTTATTCTGAAATTACCTCCTTCTTCCTCAAGATTAATTTTAAAGGCAATAAACAACAACAAAAAATCCTAGACTAGAAAGTGAGTTGAAATCTGACTCAATAAAACCCCCCTTTTTTGGCTTAAAGCATTTCTATCTTATTTGAAAGGAAATCTTTTGAATACCAAATCAATCCCTAAGGAGGGAAAAAACAAAGACACAAAAATAAAGACAAAGATTGATTAGAGCTGATGCTTAAAAAGGGGGCGGTGCGAGGGGGGGACAGGTAAAACCACAAGAAGACTTGTAGCACATATTAAAAATTATGGTTGCATCCTTACAATAAAGGAAATCCATTGCAAACACAGCAATATTTGGGAAAAAAGAAAAGCTGAGGCTAGTTCATGTCTAATGACCTGTATGTTATCTGTTTTCGAACGTTAACATACTGTTCACTGTTTTGGCTACAACGTGAAGTTCTCTGCAGCTCTTGGATCTCACCTGATTTGCACTGGTTTGCATTCTTCTGTCATAAATTATCCTCAGGATACCTGAGTAAGTACGTGTACTCTCTGAGACTTTGGATATTCCAAAACGTTCTTTTGCCCTGACATAGTAATGCTACCTTGAATGTGTGTCCACATATGAAGAACATATTGAAGAGACATATGAGTGATAAGAGAAGAGCCATTATGAGACTACTGCATAGTCCTGGAAAGATATAAAAATAGTTTGGAGCAGAAGTATGATAGTGACATGAGATAAAAAATTTCAGAGATGCTGGGAAGTAAGTCAACAGGCCTTCATGATGTCTAGAAATTGGGAGTGAGGAAGAGGGAAAAAGGTGGCAAGGATGCTGCCTAAAATCCTGGTCTGAGCACTGAGGAGATAATGATGCCATGTTTATAGAGAGAAAAAACACTGTATGAGATCCTGATTAACATAGGAAGACATAGTAAAGGGTAATCAAGAAATCTATAAGAAAAAAAAAGAAATATATAAGAGAACTGTGAAGTAGAACTGAGGGTCAATATATTTCTAAAGCATCAATGACAATAATAATTTTTAACTACTACTCTGCATAAGAATGGAAAGTTACTAAAAATACAGTGTATAGTATGAGCTTAGAAAACATTCATTAATTTAATAAAGACTTTTCAAACAACATCTCTGTGTCAGGTACTCTGTTCTCAGAATTAGGGATAGAGCCAGAAAGAGCAAGAACTACTAGAAAGCAAGAAAGATATGGTTCCTACCTTCAGATCCTCATATTCAAAGAAAGTCATCAAAATAAACAAAACAAGATTATTAGGAAAAAACCTGGAAGCCTTCCTGAGAACGTGACCAGTGAACTAAGATGTGAATTATGAGTAGCCAATCTTATTAAGAGCAAAAGAATGATTAAGGAAAAAAGAACTGCAAACACAAAAGCCAGGAGGTTGAGAAAAATTCGCCAAGTTTGCAGAAAAACAGAAAATAAACAGTAAAACAGAATTGTAGCCAGGACCTTAAAACCTTTTATAGAGTAGGGGAGTGTGGATCCTTATCTGGATGGGGGAAAAAATAAAATTGCAATTTTATTTTTACCAACGTCTAAAAGAAATTAACATTTCCTTAAACCACAGTACTATTAACACGGGCATGACTTTATCACCAAAAGAAATCTCATGCTTTGCTATCACATTACACCTGTTACAGATATCTTGAAATATTATGTATGCTCACACTTTAAAACTCTGGCATTTATTAGATTTTATCACTAGATTTTATTATATAATCCATTAGAGAAGCACAAATTACCATGCCATAAATTTGTATTTTTAAAGTCTCTTGATTATCTTCTTTCAGTACAACCAGTCTTCTTTATCTTATGTATTTTATTTTATACGTTAAAAATATTATTCACAGAGAGAACTCCTACTATTCACTAGTCTACCAAATGAGTCCATGCATAAAAGACAATGACCTCTAATGTCCGGGGGTGGGGGGAACCCCAACAACTCACAATTCCTAACAACTAAATGGAACTTTTGGTGCTTGTTTGGATCCTATTTCCAACGAATGAACTACAAAAATCATTTTTCAAGAAAATCAAAGAAAATGGAAAATGAAATGGTTATAAGAGGATAAATTATTTTTTGGCAATGCACAATAATGTCTCTACAGCAAAGTAAACAGTATTTTTTTAGAAGTGCAAAGTATGTAGGAACAATGTCTAGATTTTGCTTTATAATACTTAAGGGAAAAAAGGAGATACGGAACAGATGAAGAATGGTTTAAAAATAATTATAGAAATCTGTGTGATGGACAGAGAGAAAACCATAGGCTATTTTCTCTAATTATATTTATGTTTATAATTTTTCATAATTAAGGGGGGGGAAGGTTTCACCAATTGCTTTGCAAAAAGAAGTCCCCAGAAGGAAAAAAAAAATTTACAAAGAAGCACTGTCTTTGGAAGGACAAATTAAGAAAGATGCCCCTTTCTCCAGCCTGATGATATCCTGGACTAGGTCATCTGATATGATGAGGGTACTACAAGCTAACTAGGATTTTCCCCCATGATATTCAGGGAAGACAGCAGCATTATTAAAAACTGCTTTGGCATTATTCATATTTATAAGTATTTACTCCTTTGTCTAATAGCTATCATTTCAAAGAAAAAAAAAAACAATTTCCCATTATTATCAGCTGCCTGGGCCTAGAAAATTAGTCTTTGATCTAACTAGCATATTAGAAACTAGCATTAGAAATAGTGACGGTTTAAGAAAAAATACGTTACAGCCTTAAACTAACAAGTATTGATTAAGTTTAGGCTTCATACTTAGAAAAACCTGACATCTGAAAGGACAGGGGAGGAGGAGGAGGAGAGTAGCTAGGTAATCTGTGCTTCTTTACTAATGTAATGTACCAAACAATGCAGTGCCAGATCACTGGAATCTTTATGACCGCTGGAAAGCAAAAAATCTGTATGGACAAGGGAATGTTGGAGTTAGACAACTGGACCAATTAGACGGTTCCCAGGATGTTAATTAATGACTAACTGAAAAGGAACTCTTTCCACTTGTGTAACTGGAACAGGCTGCATACATCTCTCCAGCTTAGTCTATTTAAGTTAGGAACACTTAAGGAGGCTCTGGAAATCTGCAGGAAGGTAGACTTGCTAATACCCTCTTTTTGTCCATGCCTAATATTTTGTCGTGCTTTTCCCACTCCTCAACAGACTCCTCAATTGCTCCTCTGTTTCTACAGAAGTGTTTTCGCAGTCTAGCTGACAGATCAAAAGGCCTTATACTTATAGCTTTGTTCCCCAAATATCACATTCTCATACATCAGGAGAACGTCTTAACAAAACTTGACACATTTTTTTCCATTATGAGATGTTTAAAAAAAAAACACAAAAATTCATTTTTATTTGGCTTTAAGCAATAAAAAAATCCTCATTATGAAGGATTTATAATCCTCATTATAAAGATTGATAAAATTTTAATTCTTCAGTACAAGGAAATATATCTTACACGTTTCTCAATGCTGTTAGTCTAAAACCCGAGTCCATCATTAGCAATTTTCATTTAATATTCTTGCATTTCCTAAGACAAATAGAAATAATAGTTTTAAACTACAGTACACCGGAAATAGCCATTACGTAAATGCCTCCACTCTTATACATTTAATGTTAAAAGTTAATGTGCCTACTTAATGACTATGCTAGATGTGTAAGTAGCATACTTCCTAAAATTCACTTAAATATCAATTTTTAAGGTCATAAAATTCAACTCAAGTATTGACTGCTTGATTCATTATAAAAAATTACTACCTTCTACATCAGTTCATAAAAATTTAACTTAAGGAAGGATTCTCCTACAAGGTTCAGAGGAAACATGGCCCTGCTGACACCTTGATTTCAGACTTCTGGCCTCCAGAGCGAGACAATCAATTAGTTGTTATGAGCAAAAGAAAAACAAAATTAAGCCTAAATCGAGCAACCTACAGCTACAGACCAAATCCAGATCCCTGCCTATTTTTGTGTGTCCCGTGAACCATAACTGGATTTTACATTTTTAAGGTGGAGAAAAAAAATCAAAATGATAGTAATTACTATTTCTTAACATGTAAAAATCATGAAATTCCAATTTCAGTATCCACAAAGGAAGTTTTACATTTATTGGAACAAACCACTTGTTAAATAAGTCTATGACTGCCTTTACGCCACAACAGTAGTTATGTACTTGAGCCAAATACCTCTCATGATTTAGCAATGCTGACTGGCACACAGCAAGAATGCAGTTATATCATTTCATCCATTTTAATTTTCTAAAAAGCATAGTTCACTGATATTTTGTTTGTCCCTCCTCTATTTACCACTGCACTGCATCCCCAGAACCTATACCACAACCTAGCATATGGGAGGCATGGAATAAATACTGGTCGAATGAATGCAAAAGACACCACTGTGTGTCCCACATTTGTCCATAACAGCAACATTTAACTGCAGGTTTGGAACTTCCACCTAATCTTCACTTGACAGTAATAAATCCGAAATGTAATAATGTGATAAAAAGGCAAATATTTTTAAAAATCTAGAAAATTCTAGAAACAAAATTCTAGAAACACCTTCCAAGTGACAAATATGCTCAGTCGATATCACATGTACTCATGGACTGATATAAGCATCTGCCACTGTCTGTGAGAAAAGATACTTTTTCAGAGACAAAATACATAAAATTTCATTACAGACCAACTTTAATAGATTTACAGAACATTTACAATCAATTTTGGTGATACAGAAACTAACTTTGAACCACAAAACGTTATCTTGCCACCAAAAGAAATTCTAATACTTCTCTCTAGCAGGTCATTATTACCCAAAATTTTATTCATTTATTATTATAATTGTCATTGAAAATTTGTGCAGATTTTACTCCTGTTCTGTAAGTACCTACCGAAAATCCATGATTTTGCCTATTAGCCTACAAGTCTAAAATATACACTATCTAGTCCTTTATAAAAAAAAGTCTGTCAGCTCCCGATTTCAATTAAATTTAAACCTTTTAAATCATTGCAAACTAGAAAATAAGGCAATAATGAAAACGCTCTTAAACCATACAAATTCCTTTACATTAAGTCTAAAATATACACTATCTAGTCCTTTATAAAAAAAGTCTGTCAGCTCCCGATTTCAATCATTAAATTTAAACCTTTTAAATCATTACAAACTAGAAAATAAGGCAATAATGAAAACGCTCTTAAACCATACAAATTCCTTTACATTAATTACTTTTGTTCATACCCAACTCTACATTTCTTTGCACTCATTAAAAACAATTTCACAGTCAAGTTTCTAAGATAGATAGATAACAAACACTGTGGTTTTGGAAATTAGCTTTCCCTACAGACTTGATAATTGTTTAGTGAAGTCAACCTAAAATTATAAATTATAAAATTACAAGGCAAAACAGAGCTTAAATGTAAAACTCATACTGTAGTAAAAGATGGCTTATTTTTTTTATATGTAAGCACCAAAAATCAAGTCAGCATAGAGAAATAAAAGTCTCAATAAAAATAGCAGTCTTTCATTGCAGACCAAATACAAATGTTACCACACTTAATTTACATGTATCAATGAAGATGTCAAGCACAGTTTTATCAGAATATCAGAATTATTTATACATTTATTGGGGGTTGGGCCATACGGGGGAGTACTCATTTATGTAAGAGAAAAATACCTTCCCCTTCTATTTCTGAAAATAGTTCTAGTAATTTGTCTAACTGAATTTTATATAAGTAGTATAATCAACTAAGTAAATTGTGAACTAAACTCAGGAAAATTTTCTATAGGATCAGTTATCCTTATTTTAAAAATCCTTACTACTTAGCATTATATTATGTATATATGCACATCTTTCAAATAAATATGCCAAAGAAGCATTAAGCTGGATAAAAGATTTATCCTAAGACAGCATGATTACGTATCTTTTTATACAGTCTTCTACAACAGTACTCATATTAGTACTTCTCCATTTGTACTTAAATTATATTTGTTTTTGTTCTGACTGTATTCTAAATCCTAAATACTTTTATACAATGCCAAGAAACCCCTTAAATTATAATGTCTTTGTAGCACTGAAATTATGGAATTAATCAGTAGAGTGGGATTTAAGTAACTTCATTAATTTATGCCTCTGAGCTTAAGTGAAAGATAAAAATAAATGATTTTCAGAATCCTGTAGGAAATCCTTGCTCCTGTGTCCCCTTCCAAATCAACAAAACTAAATAGGACTAATCTTAGATCTACAGTTCAGACTTCTAGCCAGGCCATCTACTGTTGCCTACTTTCTCTATTGACAAATCAGAACCTTTGGATATCGACATCATGAACTTTCAATTCAAAAGACCTAGCCCCTAATCAACATTTTTTAATAAATCAAATAGAACCGAATGAGATGTTAGTCCTAAAACCTGAATCCGTAATCTATACATCTAAAGAAATACATCATATGGACTTGGAAATAGACACTTCTTTAAGAAGGTAAGTTACAATGGCAAATGATGACAAAGCCCCTCTAAGCAGTGACCAAGGAAAAATGTTTCCTGGCCTTGCAAGAGGTCTGTCTGTCTTTATTGAAGAGATGCAAATATCAACCTCTCTTACTCTAATACCATTAAATGTTTGAAGGATATAAGTTAATATGTCACTGGGCATATGATCTCCCATGAGCTTCTTTACAGAAAGAACATGGATATGCCAGATATAGGGAGTTGAATATCCAGTGTTCTTGGCAATTACAGTGTAAATTAATAAATCAGCATTTAGCATTTCGAATGCTCCTCTTATAAGCTTGAATAATAAATCTCTCATGGTATTACTACCTAGGTTTTTTTAGCCTTTCCCTAGCAAATTAATAAGGAAATGCCAACCTATTAGGCAACCTGGGACCCATGCAACTAATCATCCCCAGGGTATATAACGTTCTGTATCACTGTTCATCATCCGCAGATCTGTTATATAACAAAAATGTTGGTGAAAATTCTTAAGTGAATTAGAACCAGACTATATGATTATGGACTGGTCCTTCAGTAATCCAAGGAGGGTTCCAGTGTAAAATACAAATGTAATCCCACCAGTATCCCATAATGATGCATATTTTGGCAAAATCTACTATACTCTGACCTTTATGTTGATATTTATAAAGTTTTAAAAAATATATCATACAAACTTTCAAAAATACTAATAATGACTCCGAATGTTTAGAAATAAATGTGTAAACACAGGTCTCCCAAAATTTGGTTATCTACCAATTTATTGGAAAATAGTAATTACATCCATTACATTTAATAGAGATAAAGAAAAAAATGTTACCAAAATAAATTTAATTAACTAAGTTAAGCTTTTACTGTTTATTTTTCCTATTAAAGTAACTTTTGTAGGGGAAAAAATGTGACAATGTACGAAAGTTCTTGACAAATTATGGTGTAGCCACAAATTTACTATCAGAATGGTTGGTTATCACAATGTAGTTCTTTTTAAAACTCAATGATTCCTAAGGACACTTAAATATTTAAGATAAAATTATATTTTAAACATATCAGAAGCTGAATTTTCTTTACTAAGACAACTAAAAGCCTTCCATATAACAGAAGTTCAAATTCTTCTGAAAGGTCAAAGAACTGTTTTAGTTCTCAAATTTGATATATTAAAATATATAAGGAATTCAATTCAGAATGTTTATAGCAATGTATATAAGACAGAAATGACAACAAGACACTGAAAGACTGAAGCAGCTACCAAATTTAAGATGGTAAATCATTAAATGGATAGTGTCCAGAATTCACTGTTTCTAAATCATATCAGATTATTTCTGACTTAAAAATTTGTAAAATATTAAATTGACTTGATTTCAAAACAACTGTTTGTTCTTTTATGTAAAAATCTAAATGTAAAGAACAAACTTTTTCAGTGACAACATAAAATATGACAACTTCAATAGTGAGATAATTATCTGATGCCTATGGTATGCCTTTTATCTCCAATGAAGTAAAAAATAAAAATCTTAATAAAGCTTTAATTCCTTAGCATTTCAAATGAATTTCTTCAATTTATTCACAGCAAAGCAACATTCTGAAATTTCAAATAAGAACTTAGTTTCTAAATACTAAGGCTTGTCCAGACCAGAAGAGTTTAAAAACAGATACTTAAAATAAACGCAGAACAGTCACTCACAGAGGAACATGAGAAGCAGGAAAGACAAGAAGAACAACACTAAAAGAAACATCCATCAAGAAAAAGACCTGGAAAAGAAACCAAAACTTAGAATTAAAGATCAAATGAGGTTTGGCAGGTTGGGGAGAAGGAAGGGAAGGGGATGAACTAACTAGAAATGCAATGAGTATTAAGACAAATATAATTAAGACAACATAGAAAATAAAATTTGAATGTAGGGTTTATATAAAAGATTGAAATTCCTCAAGGATTTGAATCAGTTTATGAAGACCCGGAAATTGATACAGCAAACTAAAGCTCAGCCAACAACCAACAGAAAAATACCTATCAAGGAAATATTTAAACATCCAACCATAGAATGTTATTAAATATACTAGGTCTTTTTCATATGAACAAACTGATTCAAATCATTTAGTCATGAATTAAGGTAATATTAACTTTTTTCCTCAAAATAATGAAGAGAAATATATAACAAAATAAAGTCATGTCTGTGTTAACTAACAATGGTGGCTAGTCTAAAAACATACTTGAGAAGGAGTTAGAATTTAAAAATGATGAAATATGTTCAATGAATTGAAATTGTACTGATGAAGGTAAACAGAAATGGGAATAAAACACTATACTGTACTATGTCCAAGAGAGGTTTTTTTAAAAACTTTGCTTTTGTGCACATCTGGGTCATAAATAGCTATAGCATTACACAATGGAATTATAATCCAACTGAAATCTGACAGTATTAACTTTCATCATGCTGTTAACAAAATATTATATTTCCAAGCTAGTTTCTATTTTCTTCTGTTCTTACAGTGATCAATATTAAAACACTGAAAAATGTGACATTAACATTGTTATTAAAAATTATACAAAAGTTTCTAGATTACTGCCAACAGTGTCTATGTTTCTTTCAAAAATAAGTCTCAGAAGTTTTGGGACCATGTTATTATTAACTACACGGTCATGAGTATTTTAAAGACATCTTATATATTATTAAAAATCTCAAAAAAAAAATCTCTAAGACACCTTGGATAAATGAATAATTATTCTTTAAAGAAATGCAAAGGTAAATTAATGGAATTTAATTGTATAAACACCAAAAGTAGCATCTACTGTGCAATGGATTTTTCAGTAAAGCTCAATAAAATACATAAACTAAAAGAAACAAAAGGCATTATTATAAAAATAACGTACTTTATATGCATTAAAATTTCCTGCCACCTGTTACCATGTTTTTGAAATTATTTTTTCTTGAATCAGATCAGCATCAAATGTTGATTATGCTAACAAATAATAAGGTAAAATCAGATTTTAGTATCTCTCCACCACAAAAGGAGCATTAGTGTAAGGAGATTAATACACACTCCTCTAAATAAGTGTTCAATCTAAGTACTACCCAACTAAAAAAAGGAGAGGAGGGTATTTTCTGTATTATTCAGTATAAAAGTTCACAAAATGTTACATATGTTTAATATAAAAATATTCCTCAATAACTAATTAATTCAGTGCTACAAGCAAACAGCACTGAAAAGAACAATGTGAACAAGGTATACCTATACAGTTGCAAACCTTGAAATGAATGTCAGAGGAAGTTATTATAATACCATTTTTCACATGACAAAACAGATGCCTAATTTGCTGCAACAGCCAACAAATCACAACAGAAAGCTCTCTCTTTTTAGACACAGTCCAGATCTATAATGAGCTCATTAAAAAAAAAAAAAATCACTTGGGCAAAACTACTATATAAAAAGGATTTGAGAGATGTTTTGAGTATAGAAAAAAAAATATTGTCTAAGTGATGAACTCTTAGAACAGTCTATAAAAATGCGGGGGAGGGGAGGAACAAGATGGCGGAAGAGTAGGGTCCCCAAATCACCTGTCTCCACCAAATTACCTAGAAAACCTTCAAATTATCCTGAAAATCTATCAATTCGGCCTGAGATTTAAAGAGAGACCAGCTGGAACGCTACAGTGAGAAGAGTTCGCGCTTCTATCAAGGTAGGAAGACGGGGAAAAAGACATAAAGGAACAAAGGCCTCCAAGGGGGAGGGGCCCCGCGAGGAGCCGGTATGAGGCCGGGGCGAGTGTCCCCAGGACAGGAGAGCCCCGTCCAGGAGGAGCAGGAGCTGCACCGACCTTCCCGGGCGGAAAGGGGCTCGCGGGGAGTTGGAGCAGGACCCAGGAGGGCGGGGGGTGCCTTCCGGCTCCCCGGGACAGTAACAGAGCAACTGCGCGCCCAGGAGAGTGCGCCGAGCTCCCTAAGGGCTGCAGCGCGCACCGCGGGACTCGGCGGGACCCGAAGCAGCTCGGGGGGGCTCGGGCGGCAGATCCGCGGAGGGGGCTGCGCGGCCCTGGGAGCAGCTCGGAGGGGCTCGGGCAGAGGAAGAGGCTCCGTGCGGAGGGGGCTGCGCGGTTCCAGGAGCAGCTTCGGGGGGCTCGGGCGGCAGCTCCGCGGAGGGGGCTGCGGGGCGGGAGCGCGAATCCAACAGCGCAAGCTCCGGAGCACAGGGCGCCGGGACACAGCCCAGGATCCCGCCTCCCCCCGGGACAGGCAGAGGCCCGGAGGGCCCAGGACAGCAAGGAAGCTCCTGCCCCGAGCTGAGCAGATCAGCGGCCCCGCCCCGGAGCCTCCAGGCCCTGCAGACGGAGAGCTCCGGAGTTCCTGCCGGAGGTGAATCCAGGTTTCCAGAGCTGGCCCCGCCACTGGGGCTGTTCCTCCTGCGGCCTCACGGGGTAAACGACCCCCACTGAGCCCTGCACCAGGCAGGGGCACAGCAGCTCCCCCAACTGCTAACACCTGAAAATCAGCACAACAGGCCCCACCCCCAGAACACCAGCTAGACGGACAACTTCCAGGAGAAGCCAAGGGACTTAAAGTACACAGAATCAGAAGATACTCCCCGGTGGTCCTTTTTTTTTTTTTTTCTTTTGTTTTGTTTTGCTTTTTGATTTGTTTCCTTCCCCCACCCCCTTTTTTTCTCCTTTTTCTTTCTCTTTTTCTTTTTTTTTTCTCTTTCTTTTTCTTCCCTTTTTTTCTTCCCTTTTTTTTCTCTTTCTCTTTTCTTTCCTTCTTTCTCTCCTCTCTTTTTCTCTTTTTCCCAATACAACTTGCTTTTGGCCACTCTGCACTGAGCAAAATGACTAGAAGGAAAACCTCACCTCAAAAGAAAGAATCAGAAACAGTCCTCTCTCCCACAGAGTTACAAAATCTGGATTACAATTCAATGTCAGAAAGCCAATTCAGAAGCACTATTGAATATAGCCAATTCAGAAGCTACTGGTGGCTCTAGAAAAAAGTATAAAGGACTCAAGAGACTTCATGACTGCAGAATTTAGAGCTAATCAGGCAGAAATTAAAAATCAATTGAATGAGATGCAATCCAAACTAGAAGTCCTAACGACGAGGGTTAACGAGGTGGAAGAACGAGTGAGTGACATAGAAGACAAGTTGATGGCAAAGAGGGAAACTGAGGAAAAAAGAGACAAACAATTAAAAGACCATGAGGATAGATTAAGGGAAATAAACGACAGCCTGAGGAAGAAAAACCTACGTTTAATTGGGGTTCCCGAGGGCGCCGAAAGGGACAGAGGGCCAGAATATGTATTTGAACAAATTCTAGCTGAAAACTTTCCTAATCTGGGAAGGGAAACAGGCATTCAGATCCAGGAAATAGAGAGATCCCCCTCTAAAATCAGTAAAAACCGTTCAACACCTCGACATTTAATAGTGAAGCTTGCAAATTCCAAAGATAAAGAGAAGATCCTTAAAGCAGCAAGAGACAAGAAATCCCTGACTTTTATGGGGAGGAGTATTAGGGTAACAGCAGACCTCTCCACAGAGACCTGGCAGGCCAGAAAGGGCTGGCAGGATATATTCATGGCCCTGAATGAGAAGAACATGCAACCAAGAATACTTTATCCAGCAAGGCTCTCACTCAAAATGGAAGAAGAGATAAAGAGCTTCCAAGACAGGCAGCAACTAAAAGAATATGTGACCTCCAAACCAGCTTTGCAAGAAATTTTAAGGGGGCCTCTTAAAATTCCCCTTTAAGAAGAAGTTCAGTGGAACAGTCCACAAAAACAAAGACTGAATAGATATCATGATGACACTAAACTCATATCTCTCAATAGTAACTCTGAATGTGAACGGGCTTAATGACCCCATCAAAAGGCGCAGGGTTTCAGACTGGATAAAAAAGCAGGACCCATCTATTTGCTGTCTACAAGAGACTCATTTTAGACAGAAGGACACCTACAGCCTGAAAATAAAAGGTTGGAGAACCATTTACCATTCGAATGGTCCTCAAAAGAAAGCAGGGGTAGCCATCCTTATATCAGATAAACTAAAATTTACCCCAAAGACTGTAGTGAGAGATGAAGAGGGACACTATATGATACTTAAAGGATCTATTCAACAAGAGAACTTAACAATCCTCAATATATATGCCCCGAATGTGGGAGCTGCCAAATATATAAATCAATTATTAACCAAAGTGAAGAAATACTTAGATAATAATACACTTATACTTGGTGACTTCAATCTAGCTCTTTCTATACTCGATAGGTCTACTAAGCACATCTCCAAAGAAACGAGAGCTTTAAATGATACACTGGACCAGATGGATTTCACAGATATCTACAGAACTTTACATCCAAACTCAACTGAATACACATTCTTCTCAAGCGCACATAGAACTTTCTCCAGAATAGACCACATATTGGGTCACAAATCGGGTCTGAACCGATACCAAAAGATTGGGATTGTCCCCTGCATATTCTCAGACCATAATGCCTTGAAATTAGAACTAAATCACAACAAGAAGTTTGGAAGGACCTCAAACACGGGGAGGTTAAGGACCATCCTGCTAAAAGATAAAAGGGTCAACCAGGAAATTAAGGAAGAATTAAAAAGATTCATGGAAACTAATGAGAATGAAGATACAACCGTTCAAAATCTTTGGGATGCAGCAAAAGCAGTCCTAAGGGGGAAATACATCGCAATACAAGCATCCATTCAAAAACTGGAAAGAACTCAAATACAAAAGCTAACCTTACACATAAAGGAGCTAGAGAAAAAACAGCAAATAGATCCTACACCCAAGAGAAGAAGGGAGTTAATAAAGATTCGAGCAGAACTCAATGAAATCGAGACCAGAAGAACTGTGGAACAGATCAACAGAACCAGGAGTTGGTTCTTTGAAAGAATTAATAAGATAGATAAACCATTAGCCAGCCTTATTAAAAAGAAGAGAGAGAAGACTCAAATTAATAAAATCATGAATGAGAAAGGAGAGATCACTACCAACACCAAGGAAATAAAAACGATTTTAAAAACATATTATGAACAGCTATACGCCAATAAATTAGGCAATCTAGAAGAAATGGACGCATTCCTGGAAAGCCACAAACTACCAAAACTGGAACAGGAAGAAATAGAAAACCTGAACAGGCCAATAACCAGGGAGGAAATTGAAGCAGTCATCAAAAACCTCCCAAGACACAAGAGTCCAGGGCCAGATGGCTTCCCAGGGGAATTTTATCAAACGTTTAAAGAAGAAACCATACCTATTCTCCTAAAGCTGTTTGGAAAGATAGAAAGAGATGGAGTACTTCCAAATTCGTTCTATGAGGCCAGCATCACCTTAATTCCAAAACCAGACAAAGACCCCACCAAAAAGGAGAATTACAGACCAATATCCCTGATGAACATGGATGCAAAAATTCTCAACAAGATACTGGCCAATAGGATCCAACAGTACATTAAGAAAATTATTCACCATGACCAAGTAGGATTTATCTCTGGACACAAGGCTGGTTCAACACCCGTAAAACAATCAATGTGATTCATCATATCAGCAAGAGAAAAACCAAGAACCATATGATCCTCTCATTGGATGCAGAGAAAGCATTTGACAAAATACAGCATCCATTCCTGATCAAAGCTCTTCAGAGTGTAGGGATAGAGGGAACATTCCTCAACATCTTAAATGCCATCTATGAAAAGCCCACAGCAAATATCATTCTCAATGGGGAAGCACTGGGAGCCTTTCCCCTAAGATCAGGAACAAGACAGGGATGTCCACTCTCACCACTGCTGTTCAACATAGTACTGGAAGTCCTAGCCTCAGCAATCAGACAACAAAAAGACATTAAAGGCATTCAAATTGGCAAAGAAGAAGTCAAACTCTCCCTCTTCGCTGATGACATGATACTCTACATAGAAAACCCAAAAGTCTGCACCCCAAGACTGCTAGAACTCATACAGCAATTCGGTAGCGTGACAGGATACAAAATCAATGCCCAGAAGTCAGTGGCATTTCTATACACTAACAATGAGACTGAAGAAAGAGAAATTAAGGAGTCAATCCCATTTACAATTGCACCCAAAAGCATAAGATACCTAGGAATAAACCTAACCAAAGATGTAAAGGATCTATACCCTCAAAACTATAGAACACTTCTAAAAGAAATTGAGGAAGACACAAAGAGATGGAAAAATATTCCATGCTCATGGATTGGCAGAATTAATATTGTGAAAATGTCAATGTTACCCAGGGCAATATACACGTTTAATGCAATCCCTATCAAAATACCATGGACTTTCTTCAGAGAGTTGGAACAAATTATTTTAAGATTTGTGTGGAATCAGAAAAGACCCCAAATAGCCAGGGGAATTTTAAAAAAGAAAACCATATCTGGGGGCATCACAATGCCAGATTTCAGGTTGTACTACAAAGCTGTGGTCATCAAGACAGTGTGGTACTGGCACAAAAACAGACACATAGATCAGTGGAACAGAATAGAGAATCCAGAAGTGGACCCTGAACTTTATGGGCAACTAATATTCGATAAAGGAGGAAAGACTATCCATTGGAAGAAAGACAGTGTCTTCAATAAATGGTGCTGGGAAAATTGGACATCCACATGCAGAAGAATGAAACTAGACCACTCTCTTTCACCATACACAAAGATAAACTCAAAATGGATGAAAGATCTAAATGTGAGACAAGATTCCATCAAAATCCTAGAGAAGAACACAGGCAACACCCTTTTTGAACTCGGCCATAGTAACTTCTTGCAAGATACATCCACGAAGGCAAAAGACACAAAAGCAAAAATGAACTATTGGGACTTCATCAAGATAAGAAGCTTTTGCACAGCAAAGGATACAGTCAACAAAACTCAAAGACAACCTACAGAATGGGAGAAGATATTTGCAAATGACGTATCAGATAAAGGGCTAGTTTCCAAGATCTATAAAGAACTTCTTAAACTCAACACCAAAGAAACAAACAATCCAATCATGAAATGGGCAAAAGACATGAACAGAAATCTCACAGAGGAAGACACAGACATGGCCAACATGCATATGAGAAAATGCTCTGCATCACTTGCCATCAGGGAAATACAAATCAAAACCACAATGAGATACCACCTCACACCAGTGAGAATGGGGAAAATTAACAAGGCAGGAAACAAGAAATGTTGGAGAGGATGCGGAGAAAAGGGAACCCTCATACACTGTTGGTGGGAATGTGAACTGGTGCAGCCACTCTGGAAAAATGGGTGGAGGTTCCTCAAACAGTTAAAAATATACCTGCCCTACGACCCAGCAATTGCACTGTTGGGGATTTACCCCAAAGATACAAATGCAATGAAACGCCGGGACACCTGCACCCCGATGTTTATAGCAGCAATGGCCACGATAGCCAAACTGTGGAAGGAGCCTCGGTGTCCAACGAAAGATGAATGGATAAAGAAGATGTGGTTTATGTATACAATGGAATATTACTCAGCTATTAGAAATGACAAATACCCACCATTTGCTTCAACGTGGATGGAACTGGAGGGTATTATGCTGAGTGAAGTAAGTCAGTCGGAGAAGGACAAACATTAGATGTTCTCATTCTTTTGGGGAATATAAATAATAGTGAAAGGTAATATAAGGGAAGGGAGAAGAAATGGTGTGGGAAATATCAGAAAGGGAGACAGAACGTAAAGACTGCTAACTCTGGGAAACGAACTAGGGGTGGTAGAAGGGAAGGAGGGCGGGGGGTGGGAGTGAATGGGTGACGGGCACTGGGGGTTATTCTGTATGTTAGTAAATTGAACACCAATAAAAAATAAATTAAAAAAAAAAGAACAGTCTATAAAAATGCAAATATTAGAAATAAACTATACAAAATATTAATATGTTAACACTTAAGTATTACTTCATTTAACAGGTAGTTAACATATAAAATTAACTTTCAAGACACAGAACAAGTTACTGACAGAAACCAAATGATGTTTTGTTTTGTTTAGGGGCTAGAACTTTATATTGCTCAGGCTGACAGAGGAAACACCCTGTTCCCTGAAATATCAAGATAGTCAACAAGTTTTGAAAATTATTTCAAGTGCAATATAATATTCAAGCAGAATATGCCAATCTAAATATAGATGCAGACAATTATAGAATTATAAAAGTAACAGTCTTATTTATAATTCTATGACCACATATTAAAATCCCAATGCTGGGCAGTCAGCAGTTTAGCGCCGCCTTCGGCCCAGATGTGATCCTGGAGACCCAGGATCGAGTCCCACGTCAGGCTCCTTGCGGGGAGCCTGCTTCTCCCTCTGCCTGTGTCTCTGCCTCTCTCTCTCTGTGTCTTCCATGAATAAACAAATAAAATCTTTAAAAAAAATAAAATAAAATCCCAATGCTCTTTAATTTTTTAAGATTTTTAACTAAAGTATAGTTCACATATACTGAAGTAGTTTCAATAGAAAAAACAGTGATTCAATAATTATATATATTATGAAATGTTCATCATGAAAAAAGTATTACAATACTGACTATATTCCCTATGCTGTACTTTTCATCCCTGTGACTTATTTTATAACCGGAAGTTTGTATCTCTTAATCCACTTCACCCATTTTACCCATCCCCCCACATACTTTTTTGATTGAATTAAACAATTTAAATCTAAATAAACGTCATTTCTTTAAAAAAAAAAATTTAAGTAAACTCTACACCAAAAATGTGGAGCTTGAACTCATGACCCTGAGATCAAGAGTTGCATGCTCCATCACATGAATAAAGAGGCGTCCCTCATTTCTTTTCATATATGAGCCCTACCAGGTAGATTAGAAATGCCTAACCTACCTAAGTTATCCCTCACTATATAACTTGTTTGTAGGAATTTTCTCTCACAGAACAAAGAACACAAAGATAAATATACACAGCCACAGTAAAAATGTACCAATTACTAGAGAGGAAAAGAGTTATCATCATATTTAAATAAGCTAGTCTTTGTAACTTTGAATAAACATGTTATCATTAAATGTAATATTAAATACATCAGTGAAAGTTGTCTACATTGATGCCTAAATCAAAGTAAGATTATATTCAAAATTATAAACTCATAATAAAAGTAACCATCATTTATTTACTGAGTCCTCTGTGCTAAGCATTTTTACATAGTGTCTCTTTTAGTCCTCAAAAAGATTATGACATAAGTTCTACTATCTTTATTACAAAATAAAAACAACACCACTTAAAAGAAAGGTTAAATAATCTCACCATCATTAGTGGCATAATGTGGAAGAATTGTGATTCAAAGCCAGGACTGACTTCAAATCCTTAAATATATAGTGCTTTCAACTGATTACCCTTTCTCTTTAACAAGATAACACTGCCTTTATTTAGATCAAGAATTTCAAACTGAAAGGCCAGTAGGGTCTAAGAAGGTAGTACTGTTGACCCTTGAACACAGGTCTGAGCTGCACAAATGCACTTCTGTGTGGATTTTTTTAATGGTACAGTATCATAATGTATTTCTGTTCCTTATTTTTAAACATTTTCTTTTCTTTAGCTTACTTTATTGTAAGATACAGTATATAATACATCTAACATACAAAATATGTGTTAGAGTTATCTAAGGCTTCCAGTCAACTGTAGGCTTTTAGTAGTTAAGTTTGGGCAAGTCAAAAGTTATACGCAGATTTTCAACTGAATGCAGTGGGTGGAGGGTGTCAGTACCCGTACCCTCAGTGTTGTTTAGGGGCCAACTGTATAAATAAGTGAAGAAGACTAGATTAAAGATAACACAGCAATGAGGCCTTTGGGCAACCTAAAGAAAATACCCCATCTAAAGGTAGTCATTATTTGGATCAGTGTGGCTCTTATTACATAGACTATAGACCCAGTACATAGTTATGCCAGATAGCTTTTCAAAAGAAGCTGAAAA
The DNA here is from genome assembly GCF_003254725.2 of Canis lupus dingo. Lineage (NCBI taxonomy): Eukaryota > Metazoa > Chordata > Mammalia > Carnivora > Canidae > Canis > Canis lupus. Next base: position 6,392,407 of record NC_064280.1, read on the forward strand.
TCCAAACTGCTTTTGTGACATACTTTTATTTTTTAATCTTAGTGCATAAAATAAAATTTTAAATGACACTGAATGCCTCATAAAACATAAGTAGAACCACATTTAGATTGGCACAATGAATGATCCCAGAAGTATGCTAAGAGAGGCATATGATGTCAGTGTACCAGCAGGCACTATAAACAGGATGCATTTAACCCTGGGAAGAAATTTTCCCATACGCACCCTTAAAATCTACACAACAACATTTACATAAGCACTTAAAAAAATATTTGCTGAAGGAAAAGAAGGAAGGAAAGAAGAGCATTCAGTAAGAAAGTCTTCATCAACAGTCTCTGTCATCCGGTGGCCTAGACTCTAGACACAACTCTAGAGCATTACTGCTACCACAGCACTCCCGTAACACTCCAAGCAAAGATGAACAGTTATTTAACAATCAAATGAGAATGAAGGAACTTTATAAAACAGGGGATCTGAAAGGTTACTAATATATGCATTCCTGACTTAAGAATACAACTTTATACTGAGAGACTAAGATTCTGGATTTTTGTAAATAGTGGAAGTTGATGTGATTACACCTTGAATGTATATACTGAATGCCCACCCAAGTGCACTTACTATCAGGAAAACAGTTCCAAAAAAAAAAGGCTTATTATGAAAATTACAATGTCTTCTGGAGTCAACTCAAATAAGCTTTTGATCTGCACAGAGTGTAAAATGTTTCCTCAAAAATGAAGACAGCAAGGTAATTGAGAATCAGTGATATTAGTAAGAACAAAGAAAAGAATAAATAGGGGTTAAAGTATATGACCCTCCTACCTGAACATTAATAAGCTAGACTGGGAGGTTAAAATGAATTAGTTCTCAATTCAATTACCGAATCTTCACAAACAAGAAGAGTGAACTGTGATCATATCTTTTTATTCCTTCTCCAGTGGAACCACAGATAAGTTTTTTGCCAACAAAGAATAGTCTTCATCATCTCCTCTTATTTTCTATATAATGAAAAGCACTGTCAAGTGGCACTTTCTTAGTTTACGATGGCACCTTTCACAGAAGGAATCCATGCAAATACATTCTAGTATCCCCAAACGAAATGGTTTCTACTCCCAACCCGTAACTGCTAGGATAGTTTCACTTAAACTGATTCTACACAATTATAGTTCTTTCCCATGTTCTCAAAAGGAGGAAAGAAAGGAGTAAACACTAGGGGGCAAACAAGCCTGGGAAGTGCATACCCTTGTCTTCCAATTTAGACATTCAGATATTAAAAATAAATTCCTATACCACAAAATTTCTTAAACATTATACAACCCAACTAACACATTTTGGTGAAAGTTACGAACTCAGAAAAGCCCTTTAGTAACTCCAACATCCATGTCTTATGCCACTATATTTCTTGGCCTAATTCAAAAGTTAACCAGACTCAAGTATACAAACTTGTAACTTTAAAGATACCTGGGCTTCTATTCTTATCATGAATTTCTATAAATTATTGTCTTCATAAAATATCGACAAATATTATTTAATACCTTGCCAGAGCCTTTTTTATAAATTTCAATAACTTGTGATTCTTATGAAATACCATCAAAACACATACTCCTTTCTAACAAATGAAGACAAAAAAATCAATTACATAAAAATTTTCTAGCCATCTGCACATATTGATTTAGTCTGATATCTAACAAGACTCTGGTGTCTTGAACTTAAAAGATATATAAACCAATCCTATTACAGGCTGGTACTAATTTTAGTAATTATGTAGATCAACCAAACATGTCAAACCCCTGAAAAACAGTGGTAGCTAAAATGAGCTCATATGTAAACTAGAAAGGAAGTCAGATCTGTGCAACAAAACCTTTAACATATAAAAGCCTAGTGTGCGTCTGAGTGGATATCACAAGAGAAATTTTCTTCATTGGAGAGTAAGACAGAAAGAAAGTTGGTGAAACTCATAGACTCATAAATATTAGGTAATAATTCTAAACGAAAAAAAGGCAAAGAAAAACACTGCACTGGAAGCATAAGCTTGAGATTCAAGTAAAAATAAACAATTATCAGAGCAACTTCAAAGCTTTCAAGTTCAAAACTCTGCATGTATTCTCTAACTGCTAAAATGAATCAGGTCACAAACAGTACAGATATTCAAAAAAGATATTAAAATATGGAAAGAACCAACAATTAACCCATTTTTAGTCTTTCTGCTCCATTTCTACACAATGTCTTTATGTGATTATTTCTGTAAAAACAAACACCATAAATTTGTTTAAATTCGCCTTTAAGTATATTTAGAAGCAAAATCTAAGGAGGAAGCAGAGCCGTATCATTCTCTTACAGTTTAACTAAGAAGCTGTCCTTGAATTTTAAAAAAGCATCACTATAAAAACTATCACTGATTTTACTATTTGCATAGAAGCTCAGTAATGAAACCCATTTCACTGCATTTCAGATGAGACAAAAGTTAAAAGAACAATGACCACAAAGACAAAAAAAAAACTTACCCTGATGGTTACACCTAAAGATAACAACAATAAGATAAAGATAAAGATAACAACAAAGATAGCAGTTTCAAAATAATTCACTTAGGGAATGGCCAGGAGGCAAGTTCTATTCCCAAGAAAATGTCAGTAAATGAATCTTTTAAAAATTAAAGTTAAATCTTATAGCCATGAGCTACATTTTGAAGTCAGGAAGAACTGGGCAGATCTCATAAGATGAGTGTATCTACTCTTTTACCACCCTCCCCTCATTCACTATGCTATGGAGACATATGCCTTCATACTGTTACTCCACTGGGACTCAATCTTGCCCCTTGAGCAGTCTTTCATAGAATGCTTTTCTACAAGGTCTGTGCTCAACAGTCACCTGCTCAGAGATGCCTCTCTGACTACTCTCTCTACAAAAAGCCCTGTTTGTCTTATTCATAGCTATAGTCCCAGTGACTAGAACAGGGGCTGACACAAATGCTCAATAAGTACTTGTTATGTGAATTGATGATACAATTCAATCATACAAAAACAAATCTGATGACAACTTAAAAACAAGTGCATTAGCAAAATATCTAATAATTCCAATTTGAAGTCCAGGAAAAGAAAAAAAAGATCAACTTTTAATATCAGATTCTCCATATTTATTTGCTATCTGCTCTGGAAAGCATGACAAGATATATCTTAATTCTGAGAAATCACAGCAAATATATGATGATTCCATGTCATACTGAGTCCTCAAAGATCTGATGATTTATAAACAAAGACAAAGTAAGTTTGGTATTACCTTTAATATAGGTACTCTAATACATATACGTAGTATTTTAAAGTACACTAATAATCTGTAATATAAATACTCAAAACAAGGTTAACAGAATTCCTTCCCTACATCACCAAGTCCTATCTATTACTGACAAAACAAAAATTAAGTGTTAAATACAGCCTCGTCAGAACATCCAGAAATTACCACTTTTAGGGCGTTAAAAAAAAATACAAAGTAAGTCTGCTAAAAGTGAGATAAAGGTTTAAAATTGTGGACATCTAAGTAGTTGATTCTGGCAAGCATGCACTTTGTTAAGTATCACATCAACCATTACAACCTGTTTGTTTTTTAAAGAGCATAAGGCATTACATTTTAAAGAACATAAAATACTGTGGAAAACAATTCTCCCCATTTGGACCTCTGTAACTCCTCACTGGCATTAAATACCCTACCCAGGTAACAACCATCCTACTTGGAAGTTAATCAAAACAGCTTTTATTTACACACACTCAACACAGGTAAGCCAAAAAAAAAAAAAAAAAAGGATATCCACAAATCAAATAATCACCGTACAGATCTATCAGCACAATTAGTCCTTAAAGATAAACATTTGAAAGAGAAAATAATGGAGAATAAAAATTTTCTTCAACATCTGCTACTCACATAAAATGTCTGGAACAAAAGAATCTCTAGTCGAAGTGACTTACCGTTACAGATTTCAGTGTCATACCATGGTAGGTGCCCATAGTGTCGATTTTGAAACCTTCCGTTTCTACAAAGAAAGGGGATCTGATATTAGATTTTATGTATTTTGCAATCAATGGTAAACCTAAAGTAATAATCTGTGTTATAATCTGACAGTTTAGTAGTATAAAAAAACAATCAAATACGCTATACATATAACATTAAATGACATACCTATGAAGATAAAAATTTTAAAAGGGATACTAGTCCCAAAATATATTCAGTATATGCCAGGAAGGCCTTTGTGTAGAAGTTGATTAATACTAGTTCTACAGGGATGCCTGGGTGACTCAGGGGTTGAGTGTCTGCCTTCGGCTCAGGGTGTGACCCCAGAGTCCCGGGATTGAGTCCCACATCGGGCTCCCTGCACGGAGCCTGCTTCTCCCTCTGCCTATGTCTCTACCTCTCTCTCTCTCTCTCTCTCTGTCTGTCTTCTCTGTGTCTCTCATGAATAAATAAATAAAATCTTTTAAAAAAATACTAATTCTACAATTGTGTTCAAAAGTTTTAATATTTTGGGAATAAACACTTTATAACCTCTCTCAATTATTTACTTTTAATGCTCAATTACAGTAGCACTAAAAGCTTCCAGTGTTATGAGAAGGCCTTAAAATATGTTTCAAAATTACAATCATAGGCATAAGTTACATAATTTGTAGAAAAGCAATGCTGTAAATAATAATAAAGGTTCCAGAACAGTCTCAAAATGCCTTTCTGTAAAGGGACTTACATTAAGTAGTTTTCACATTGCAAGCTCTATGTCTCTATCACAACTACTGAATTTTGCAGGTACATTGCAAAAGATAAACAAAATATGTAAACAACTGGGCATGGCCTGATTTGGCCCACAGAGGATCAGATTTGGTCCATGGGCTGTAATATACCAACCCTACTTAACAAAATTCATTCCACAGGAAAAACACTGCAGTGAATAAAAGAATGAACCACTATATTTCTACAGCATGTATTCACAGTACATGCCGTTAAGCAGTAAATGAAGTCAGCACACAAAATTCACTGTATAGAAGCAATATATCCTTTAATAATATTTAAATGGAGATTTCAGATTATGCAGGAAAAAAACAGAAAAGGTAAAGTTCCAGTTGCTTCTACCTCATTTTTCTCACAAATCAAGATAAATGAAGATCCCAAGAGAAATTACAATTAGTGCCACTTCACTAACTACCACACTACCATGGAAATGGTTCACTATTGCATTAGGCAATACACCAAGTAGGCTATTGCAAAATAAGCCCTCATAGTTAACTAAAATCTATGCTTCCCAAGTTCTCAATGTATACATTAACAATTACAGAAACATGATTTGATATACAGAATCTCCAGTCTAAACTTCTGAGCAGAATATCAATAACAAAATATTTATAGATAGCTTATTATATACCAGTCACTATTCTAGACACATACTAGTTTTGTTTTTTAAAGATTTTATTTATTTATTCATGAGAGACAGAGAGAGTGAGGCAGAGACATAGGCAGAGGGAGAAGCAGGCTCCCCTCAGGGAGCCCGATGTGGGACTCCATCTCTGAACTCCAGGATCATGCCCTGAGCCATCTAGGTATCCCTAGACACTTACTGGCTTAATCCTCACAAGGAAGCTAAAAGATAGATACTATTACTATTACTAGTATTGCAATATAACACAAGAGGAAATTCAAACAGAATGCAGTAGAAGTAATTTACTAAAATTCACACAAGTAACTGTGACATAGGCAATCTGGATACAGAACCCATGCAGTTAACCAGGGGCTGGCAATAAGGCGACAGGGGCGGGGAGGGAGTGTGCTCTCATATTCGCACATGGTGGGGAAGAGAGGAAGAGGAAGAGAGAATTCCAAGTAGATCCGCACCCACTGAGAGCCCAACGTGGGGCTCAATCTCACAACTCTGAGATCATGTGTGCCCTAAGCCGAAATCAAGAATCAGACACTGAACTGAATGAGCCTTCCCAGGCATCCACAGGGGATGGCAAACTTATCCTGTGAAAGTCCAGATAATATTTTAAGGCTCTACAGGCTGCACGATCTCTGTCACAATTCAACACTGCTGTCACAGCACCAAGAACCATAGATAATACACAAATGAATGCCACTGTGTTCTAGCAAAAGTTTATTTATAATATGTAATGGGCCAGATTTGGCTTGCAGATGTTTGCCAACACCTGCTCATAAATATTAGGTCCCATTACCTCTCACATTCAGCAGCACTATAGTAAGGGGAATATAAAAATTAAGTAACCTGCCTTCTTTTCCTTTGAATCTCTCCTGGTCATATCTGTTGTAGGCAGCTGGGATAGGCTGTTTGGTACGCAACGTGGGATCCTGTAGAAAAATTAATTATGAGCTAAATGTTAATATTTTAAATTGTTATATAAAACTCAGAATAAAAATCAATATAAGTGTAATATTTTCTAAGCTTTTTTCTTACAATAGCCAGTAAGACATAGTGGGGAGTCATTTGATACTTATTTTCAAGACATTGTTTACTGGTAGAAAATTACCATTGCTATCAAGGAAAAAGGCAAAGGACTCCAAGGTAAACTTGTATCATGGCAAAATGCAAGACTCTTACAAACTGCAGAAATAAAATAGGTGTGCTTAATAATTTTATTATTATTTAAATGTCTTCATGAAATAGTAAACCCCAATTATGAACTGTTTTTAACAAAAAAAACCCTAATTCAAGGCTTACTGAATTGACATTTTAGAGCCTTTTAACTAAATTATTCTCCAAATTGTTATTAATCCTTAAATAAATATAACAAACTCACTATAAATGTACGAGATAAGACTAAAGTTAATAAAGGTGTTATTTGTTAAAATACTTAGAGTAAGTTGTCAATCCATAGATATAAACTTAATTCACAAATGCTTTATCTAAAATTCAGTCTATAGTAATCTAAAACAGCATATTTAAAGAATATTCCCAAAATTGCTTGGGAAATTCACAGTATTAAAAAAGATTAAAATACTTTTCATTGTGTTATAACAGCATGCTACCGTTAAGTATTAACCCAGATAAAAGACAGTTAATTCAAGACTGTCACTAGGTATACACTTCTATAGTTAAATGCCAAAATTAAAATTTTTATGTATATTAATGATTATGAAAATACAGAGAAAACTCAATCACAAGGACAGTGGTTTAACTGTTTAAGGTCATACGTAAGTTTCCTACCAATTGCTATTCAAAACATCAACCAATTCATCATTATAAGCACTCTGTGTTTTACCATCACAGCATTTGTTTCACTACATTTTTTGTTTTTTACTCATCTCTATGTCCTACTAGACCTTAAGCTTACAGAGGGCAGGTATCGCTTGCATTTTTGTCAGCACACTGCCTGAAAATCATAGGCACTTAAGTACTTGCTGGAAAGTCAACTCAAGTATTAATCTGAATACCAATAAAAGTCCATTACCTCTAAAAAATTAAATACTACTAGATCTTACAAAGACTGAATTAGTGCTCTTTCAAATTTTAATATACTTACAGAAAATTTTATGTAACATAAAAAAAATTTTATTTGCATTTTTTTCCTTTGTAGAATCATGAAACTAGCTAGGATTTTCAACAAAACTGGAGGACATGCTTGAATTTAAACATAGGGCATATGCCATACATGAAATTTACTTTGAAGGGGTCCTAAGTGGCAAATCAATGAGTGAGGCAGTCAACTCTCCAAATGGCTTAATCTAAGGAACGACAAAAGAACCAAATGATCTGTGACCAGGAGAAACACAATACATACACCAGGAAGTCACAGATACCAATGACTTCAAAAAAAGCCCCAAAGTGGACTGTAATAGGGATTTATATCTCTAACAATGGTAATGATTCTCCCAAGCAACAATAAATAGGCCTGTTACTTTACAACTATCCAGAGGGCTTTTCCTAATTTACTCCTTTCAGATTCTAACCCAAGTATGTCTCCAGTAAGAATTATTGCTGAAGTAACTTTTTGTTTTGGCTGCTTGAGGTTTTTAAAATTATTGATGTTGGTTTGTCTTTTGACCCGCTTCATCTATTTCTCACACTTCCTACCCACTCCCACCCCTAGCAACCACCAATCAATCAGTCCTCTGTAACTGTAAGATTATTTTGTTTTTAGATTCCACATATAAATGGCATCACAAGGTATGTCTTTCTCTAACTTACCTCACTTAGCATAATGCCCTCAAGGTCCATCTATGTTGTCACAAAAGTCATGATTACATTCTATTTTTATGGCTGAACATTTGTGTGTATATACCACAGTTTCTTTATCCATTCATTGCTCAATGGAAACTTGTTTCCATATCTTGGCTACTGTAAATAATGCTGCAATGAACATGAAGGTGCATATATCTTTTCAAGTTAGTGTTTGCATTTTCTTCAAATAAATACCCAGAAGCAGAATTGCTGGTTCATGCAGCAGTTCTATTTTTAATTTTTTGAGGAACTTACAGGGTGTTTTTCCTAGTGGCTATGCCAATTTACATTCCCACCAAGAGTGCACAAGGGTTCCTTTTGTTCCACATTCCTGCCAACACTTACTTTCTGTCTTTGATAACAGCCATTCTAACTTGTGTGCGGTGAGATCTCATGGAATCAATTTTAATGGTGTGGAAAATTCTCACATAGTTCAAGAATACTGAAGCAGCAGCAAAAGGTTTAAAAGCTACCAATCTGAAAACTTTAAGATGTTTTCAAAATTACAATACTGAAAAATAAGAGTCATTTTCATTAAAATTAATATACAAGCAGTGAAACATTCTTACCACAGGTGCTGCATTTGGTGCTGGTCGCTGTTCAGGTGCACGCCCTTCTTCTCTAGCTTTTACAGACTGAAGAATTGCAAAAATATTCTTGGAAAAATTCTAAAATATAAACGGATTTTAATTAGCCCACTTAAAATTAAATATTCAAGGCAATTAGGTTTACTTACTAAACCATTTCAGACTGTTTTCTTCCTATAACTTCTTCCCTACTACATCATTGAGGTGTTTTTTTTTTTTACTATACACCAAAATAAAAATCGAACTACTACTAAAAACTTGATCTCTAAAGTAAATATTATAAACACACTATTATTCATTTTACTTAAACTGTTTAATTGGCTATAAATATATTCATATTCTGATCTATTCAAATGCAGAATGGGAATTAAGTCTGATATAAAAATTAAATAGATTTGTTGTCAAGAGAGGCTTAATTCTTAAAGAAATCAATTACTATATCTTCTAGGTATAATAAACTCCAGTGCTAATCTCAGACTGCTAAAATTTATGAGAGATGTGCAAAGCTTTGAAATACTTCTTGTTAGGAGTCAATGTACACTTTTAAAAGATTTTGAAATTGTGTAGTATTTTTAAAAACTTGATTCATGCCAAGATACCAGCAGTTAACCAAACACTGCTTCTGCACCAGCAGTGCAAAAGTCAACACAGTAAAAAATAATTCTTTTTAAATAAACATCAACACAGTGACAAATGCAAAGTCACTTTTCTTTTTTTTAATAAAGACTTTATTTCTTTATTCATGAGAGACACAGAGAGAGAGGCAGAGACATAGGCAGAGGGAGAAGCAGGCTCATGAAGGGAGCCTGATGCAGGACTCAATCCTGGGACTCTGGGATCCCAACCTGAGCCAAAGGCAGAAGCTCAACCACTGAGCCACCCAGGTGCCCACCAAGAGGTTTTTTAGTGTTCAGAGGGTGAAAATGGTATACAGAAAGACTATCAAAATAGTTGCTTCTGATTTTTAAAAATGTTAATGCTCAAAGAAGCAAACCTAGCTAACCAAACAATTTTTATTTATTTATTTTTTATTTAATTTTATTTATTTATGATAGGCACACAGTGAAAGAGAGAGAGAGAGAGGCAGAGACATAGGCAGAGGGAGAAGCAGGCTCCATGCACCGGGAGCCGGATGTGGGATTCGATCCCGGGTCTCCAGGATCGCGCCCTGGGCCAAAGGCGGGCGCCAAACCACTGCGCCACCCAGGGATCCCTACCAAACAATTTTTAAACTATTAGTTTATTCCTTAAATTGTAACTTGATGGCAACAACACTAAATTAAATTAGAGCACTAAGTTTTGAAATGATGGTAAAACCCTGCCACCTAGAGCTCAAAGAAAATTGTTCATTGCAGTTTTTGGAAAATTTAATGTTTGGTCTAAAAGTAAGATGGAGCACAGCACCTATGTTTTATTATTCCTTCACTATAACATTCAATTTTTTTGGCTATTATCATGAACATTAGTAGAACATAGGCAGGTTGCAATATTCAACTATTACCCATATTATACAGTGAAAATGAATATCAACATATTACTGTAAATAAGAAACCTGAAATTTATTTATATTCTCAGATTTCCCTATTATTCTAAGCTCTGGGGAATGATTCCTAATCTCGACTTTATAAAATATGTCAAAGTACAAAAGGACGAAAATTCTTTCCTTCATACACTCTTTTAGAGTAACCTAATTCCTACTAATGCAGCATAGTAAATTTACCTTGACTTGCCAAATGACCAACATCAAATTTTGCTTTCATTGGTAACCTCACACACTTCTACAAACTCTTTTACGAAAACATATTGACAAATGTGCATCAATGGAGAATTAACATTTAAGAGAAAATTGGGAGGTGAGGGAGAGAAAGATGAAAATATGTCAATCAAACAATCAAAGCAATCTTTTTGGAGATGCATTAAGATACCAAACATCCAGTATCTTTCAATTTTCTGTCCTTAAAAATTTAAAGTATACATCTCCTTTAACCAGAAATTTGCTTCTAGGAGTTAATCTTCTTTTCTTGTATACACATAAATGCACAAAGGTACATGTACAAAGATGTTTTTTAATGCATTATTTCTAACTGTAAATAGAAAGGGAAGGACACACAGAGGGAGGAAAGGAGGAAAAAAGGTAGAGAAAAAAAAATCCCACACTCCTACAAAATAAAAAAAAAACTACCAAATGCCATTAATAAAAAATAAATGAATACTGTTATATCCACACAACAGGATATAATGTATAAAAATACAGAAATAAATGACTGCTAATTTTCATAAGTTTCTACTTTGTGGGGAAAAAACTAATAACAGTATTAATTACCACACAGCTGGCCATCAATAGTCCCTGCTCATTAGGTTAAAGCAGAAATCTAATCAACAAGAAAACTGGGCTATTTGTTGGATTTACAAATGAGATATCAATCAAGGGGCTTGCACTGTAATTCAGTCATTTTCATCAGCTTTTTTGGTGACCAAGAGCCCTAAATACTAGAATAGAATGGTAAATATGGCCACTTAAAAATCTACGTTATTATTGATCTTTCCGAGATAAAACTTGAAAATTGCTACTAATAGTAAATTTTAGCCAATTCTATAACCAACCACAGATTAGATACACATGATCACTCTGATGAATGAAATACTTTAATTACCTTTCCTGTGCTCTGTAAGATAGTTGTTCGTGTCCTCCACACTCTCTCTCTGCTGACAATATCCCGTGTCACATCTACCTCAGCATCCACAAAACTTCTCTGTTTAAGGGCAGTTATATCATCATCTAAGTCAGTCTTGATGGTGGATCTTTTCTTAGCCATAATTTTGGCTTTGATTGCAGCAATTTTTTCCACTGACATAGCTTCAGACAAAGACCTGAAAGCAAATTCTTTTTTTAAAATTTTTATAGCAAGGATCTCTTGAGCACATCATATTTTGTTACGTTTATAAGTTCTTGGTAAATACGCTTTACATGGCAATAATTAAGATTTCTTCTTATCTAAAACTTACATACTTGGCATTTAATAATCATCTAAGATCTATCAAGAGTCCATGTAGAAATATTACTCCATGAGCAAATCAGTAACTTCTTAGAAGGATCAATACAACAAAAATCCTCACTTGTGTTCATCACTTCCCCCGCAAAAGGCAGAACCTATTAATATAGCTGTTTTCCTTAACATTTTCTCAGACTTTAATTTGCCAATGCCTCTCTATACATACAAATTGTAAATACAAAAGCACACACCACCTTGTGTATGTGAAAAACTCATTCTGTAAGAATTTAAAATTTAGCTTTGCCTTGAAATTTATTTCAAGGTTTCAAACCCGTATGTCATTATATATAATACCCATTCTATAGGTGACAGAGAGTTTTATATGCCACATCAACATATATTCTATTTACTATCTGAAAGATTAAGCTATATTTTGCAGTTTTCTTTTTCTTTTCTTGATTTTCAAATACCAGGCAAAATAGCAAACAGGGGCTATGCTTTGAGAACTATAAAAAAAAGACAACGCAAAGTATACATTCCATTAAGATGGTTAGTTTAGTGTCATTTTTCACAAAATGAGAATAAGAGACAGGGTCTGGGTACCTTAACAGTTGACAAAACTATTACTCTAATCACAAGAGGATAATCTTGAAATACGTTTAAACAACACCTGGAAAAAGGACAGGAATTCCTGCAGATTTAAATATGGTAGTATTAGTATACTAATTTATTAATAAGGTATGAAAGTACTTTATAGCAGATACTCAATATGCATCTAGTATTTGACTCATTTTATATAAGGCTATGCAATTTTTCCTTAAGATCTAAAGCATACCAGCATAACTTAAACTCAAATACTTTTCTAAATTATAATCAAACATGAATTGGACTTTCAATCATGGGAGTTTTACTTCCAGCTTAAATGAAGTAGCCAGGACTGGATTAACCCTCCTGCTTTAAACCAACCAGTTAAAATACATAAAACAGCAGCTTACTAAATACCTGGTATCAAGCAATGAAAGACCATAATCACTGACAATGGAAAACCAGATAAAGTGAGCCCTATGAATGCTGCAGTTTGCTACTTTTTAAGTTTTCAAAATGGTATAGGGAGGAGAATCCAGGCAAAACTACCTAATTTGAGAAATGGAGCTGAGAGTCCAGCAAACCAAGGTGGCTGAAATTGATAGGCCCAAGTACCTGACAAGAGCTGCAATGAAGGTGCCCATTGAGTATTCAAGGAGAATACAGATTAGCACAGGAGTATGAGGAAACAAGAGCTGGGGATAGAAACTATCCAACAGGATTAGAGGGAACAATGCCTAGGGCTCACAGAGGATGAAGAAAAGTTCTTGTTCCCACCAGCCAAACTGAAAACCTCACATCCATGGGGCAGTAAGTAGAGTACTCCGAATGGTTTTGTGTAGGCAATGGACAAAGAATAATTATCCAAACTTAGTGCTGCTCAAATAACAAACCTTAAGTCGAGACACAAAAGGAATAAACTATTTCCAAGTGATGTTACTACATTCCAGAAACAAAACTAAAGAAAATTTAGAAAACTATAAAAATACCTAGCACTCAGTATGGTAAAATGCAAAATATCTAGTACCTCAAGATCATAGGTATGTATGTAAAGACACAGGAAAATGAGTGGGAAAGAGGAGAAATCTAAATCAAAACCAATTATAAACGGATAAAGATGCAGGATTAGCAAACAAAGAAATTAAAATAATTATAACTCTATTCCACATGCTCAACAAATTAAATAGTGACATGGATTATATATTTAACCAACTTGCACAGATTAAAAAAATATATAATGCTGGTGACTATAAATACATCACAAACATAATTAGAGAATATTAGTGAATGACACTAGGCAAAATAGCAAACAGGCTATTTTGGAAAGTATCCAAATGAATAGGGGAAACCACCCCCCCCCAAAAGGAAAGAAAAAAGATTTTAAGAAACAAAGCTAAAAACCTTCTAAGTTCAATAAAAATTATGAACACAAAAATTCCCTCAAAAAGCTCAATGGACTTCAAGCACAAGAACCAAGAAGAAAAGGCCACATTATGTGACAATTAAACAGCTCAAAAACTTTAATAGAGAAAACTTTTAAAGTACTCAGAGGAAAAAAAGGACACATATCATTACAAAATTTTAAAAATTAAGAAAATAAGGATGACGGCAACAATGCAACTGAGAAGACAGTGATATAATTAACATCTTTAAAGTACAGATGGTCCTAACTTGTAACAGTCTCAGAATTTTTCAACTTCACAATGGTATGAAAGTGATAATGCATTCTGTAGAATACTTTGTACTTCAAATTATGATCTTTTCTCAGGCTAGTGGTAAGTATGTGGTACGATGCTCTCTCATGATGCATGACAGGGGTAGTAAGCCACAGCAATCAGTCAGCTGTGTAATCACCAGGATGATAAATTGATACATTTAAAATTATTCTGTACCCAACCATCCTATTTTATATATACTTCAGTACAGTATTCAATAAATTACATAGAATATTCATAACACTTTTATTATAAAATAGGCTTTATATTAGATAATTTTGTACAACCATAGGCTAATGAAAGTGTTCTTCTAAGCATATGTAGAGTACCTGAGGCTAAGTTATGATGTTTGGTAGGTTAGGTATATTCATTACATTTTCAGCTTACAGTATTTTAACCTTAGGATGGGTTTATCAGGATGTAACTCATCTTAAGTTAAGGAAGACCTGCACTTAAAAAGATATAACTTAAGGGGCACTTGGGTGGCTCACTTGGTTAGGCATCTGCCTTTGGTTCAGATCATGATCCCAGGGTCCTGAGATCGAGTCCCATATCAGACTCCCAGCTCAGCAGGGAACCTGGTTCTCCCGTTTTCTCTGCCCAGCCCACACTCATGCTCGCTCTCTCTCTCTCCTGCTCTCTCTCTCTCTAATAAATACATACAATCTAAAACAAACAAAAATGATGTTATGGGGCACCTGGGGGGCTCAGTGGCTGAGTGTCTGCCTTTGGCTCGGGGTGTGATCCCAGAGTCCCAGGATCAAATCCCATATTGGGCTTCCTGGAGGGAGCCTACTTCTCTCTCTGCCTATGTCTCTGCCCCTCTCTCTCTGTGTCTCTCATGAATAAATAAATCTTTAAAAAAAAAGTAATAATAAAAATAAAATAAAAATTTTTTAAAGTCAAAATAAAGACTTTTTAATAAAAAAGTTGAAAGAATTCATCACCAACAGGTTTATTTAGAATCAATCACAGCACAAAAAGAAATGTTAAAAGAAATCTTTCAGCAAGGAGGAAAGAAACACGTAAATAGATTTGAACAAAGAAATGAAGAACAATGGTATCTAGGGATTCCTCAGGGCTCAGTGGTTGAGCCTTTGGCTCAGGGTGTGATCCCGGAGTCCCGGGATCAAGTCCCATATCAGGATTCCTGCAAGGAGCCTGCTTCTCCCTCTGCCTGCGTCTCTGCCTCTCTCTCTCTCTCTGTGTGTCTCTTATGAAGAAATAAATAAAATCTTAAAATAAATAAATAAATAAAAAAGAAATGGTATCTAAATACGTAAGTTTTTTAAATATTATTTAAAACTCTTTAAAAGATAACTAAAGAACAACAACAACAACAATAAATACTGGAGCTTACAACACATACATACATATACCATTTTAAGGTTCCCATACTACGCACGAAGTAGTGTAACACTTGCAAGTAGACTATGATAGCATAAACCATGCATACTAAAAGTCCTAAAGCAAATACTAATAACAAAACAGTTATAACTAGTAAGTCAACAACAATAAGAAAAAACAGAATTACAGCCAATATCCATTTATTCTAAATAAGAAGTCCAAAAACAGGACAAACAATAAATAAGCAAAATGGACTAAAACTAACCACATCAATAATTATATTAAGTATAAAAGATCTAGACACACAAGAAGAGCAAACTATAAAGACACATAGATCAGCAGCCTGGGTGGCTCAGCGGTTTAGCGCCACCTTCAGTCCAGGGCCTGATCCTGAAGAACCCAGGATGGAGTCCCACCTTGGGCTCCCTGCATGGGGCCTGCTTCTCCCTCTGCCTGTGTCTCTGCCTCTCCCTCTCTCTGTTTCTCATGAATAAATGAATAGAATCTTTAAAAATAATTTTTAAAAAGACACATAGATTAAAAGCAAAAGGATTCCAGTTTTCAAATGAAAAGTATTCTGGACATGGTTGCACAACAGTACAAAAAGACTATGAACCACACACTTTAAAATACTACGAGATGAGAAACTTTATGTAATGTTTTTTTACAACTTTTTTAAAAGTTTTTTTTTTTTAATTTTTATTTATTTATGATAGTCACACAGAGAGAGAGAGAGAGGCAGAGACATAGGCAGAGGGAGAAGCAGGCTCCATGCACCGGGAGCCCGACGTGGGATTCGATCCCGGGTCTCCAGGATCACACCCTGGGCCAAAGGCAGGCACTAAACCGCTGCGCCACCCAGGGATCCCTTACCACAACTTTTTTAAAAAGTGAAAGGTTAAAAAGCCAAAAAGAAAGCCGGAGGGAGGCCTAGGTGAATATAAATAAAAGTAGATTTTTTTTAACAAAAAATATTGCCAGAGATAAAGGTCACTCCATAATGATAAAAAGTTATATTCATCAAGACAATAAGACCCTAAACCAAGTTTCAATACTTATCAAGGATTCAAAGAATATATAGATATATTGATATATCTATTGATATAGAATATTTATATTCTATAAAATATAATCATACTTTGGAATAGATTGGAAATCAGTAGCAAAGATCTTTAGAAAATTCCAAATATTTGGAAACTAAATAACTCACTTGCAAACAATCCATGAGTAAAAGAAAACATTAAAAGGGAAATTAGTAATTTTCAACTGAATGAAAATGAAAACACAACACACTAAAATATGAGATGCCATTAAAGCAGTAGAGTGTAAGCTGAATATTGATTTCCCTCTAAGAAATCATAACAAAACACAGCATATTAAATCCAAAGTAAGCAGGGCACCTGAGTGGCTCAGTGGTTGAGCATCTGCCTTTGGCTCAGGTAATGATCCCAGGGTCCTAGCATCTAGTCCCACATTAGGCTCCCCACAGGGAACCTGCCTCTCCCCCTCTGCCTGTGTCTGCCTCTCTGTGTCTCTCATGAATAAATGAAAGGATAAACAAACAAAGAAATAAGTAAATCCAGGGTAGGCAGAAGGAGTAAATCATAAAGATCAGAACAGAAATTGAAGAATCAAAAAAGAGGGAAAAAATAAAGGAAAATCCCAATCTGATTCTCTGAGACGATCAATAAAATCTGCCCATTTTGGCCAGGCATTAAGGAAACTAACAGAAAACACACAATTGCTAATATCAAAGAAGGAAAGAAGGGACACTGCTACAATTTCTAGACATCATAAAAGGGCCTTATGAACATTATGCAAATAAATTCGACAATGTAGATGAAATGGACAAATTCTTTCAAAGAAAGAATGAGATGGGATGAGTACTGGGTGTTATACTATATGTTGGCAAGCTGAATTTAAATTAAAAAAAAATTTTTCTTTAAGAGAGAGAATGAGAACCAGAATAGACCTATAATTATTAAACAAATTAAATACGTAGTTGAAAACTTTGCCTGAAATATATGAAAATAAATAAAACTATTTATTTAGTTATAGTACATATAGTACAGACGGCTTCATCAATAAATTTTCCCAAATGCAGGAGGAAATAATACCAATTCTAAACAAACTTTTCCAGAAAATAGAAGAAAAGGAAATATTTTCCAACTCATTCTGAGACCAAAATTATCTTGAAAGGAAACAAGACAAAAACATTTCAAGAAAACTATAGACCTCATAAACATAAGGTACAAAAATTCTATATAAATTTGTAAACATCTAATTCAACAATACATAAAAGAATACTATCAAGATCGTGGTAGGCAACTACTGAAATGATTAATAATATCCACCTCTTGGCATTCACACCGATGTGTAATCCCCTTCTTGTGGCAGGGGGTGCTTAACCTTGCTTCAAACTTGCTTCTAACAAATAGAATGCTGTACAAGTGTGAGGATGTCACTCTGAAGATTTGGCTATAAAAAAATTACTTCTATCTTGATTGATAGCTCTCTTGTCCTCCTGCTTGCTCACTCTGATGAAGCATGCTGTAATACTGTGAAATATTCTATGGAGAGATCAACTGGGCAAAGAACCAAGGAACTCCTCTAAGTAACACCTGAGGAACTGAAGTTTTTGTCTAACAACCAATCCATCAGGAACTAAATTCTACCAACAACCACATGAGTGAGCTTAGATGCAGATCCTTCTCCTATCAAGTCTACACATGAGAACACAGTCCTGGCCATCCTGCAATGCCATGAGAGGCACGAAAGCAGAGAAGCTAACTAAATCATCCCATGACTCTTGGCCCACAGAAACCATGAGATAATAAATATATGTTGGTTAAGCCACTATGTTTCAGGTTAATTTATATTCAGCAAAATAACTAATAAAATAATGAAATATAGTTTATCCATGAAATGCAAACATCAAAAATTAATTTAAATAACTATATTAACAAAAAACCATATGATCATTTCAGCAGAATCAGAAAAGCTCACTGTGACAGTAGCCAACATTCCTTTCTTATAAATTCTCAGCAAACAAGGAACAAAAAGATTATTTCCTCAACTTGTTGAAACAAAGAAACCTAAGCTAACATGCTTACTGGTGAAAGAGTGCTTTCTCCTAAGATGAGGAACAAAACAAGAATGTAAAAAAAAAACACACACAAAAAAAACAAGAATGTCTAATCTCACTGCTTCTTCAACATTGGATTAGTGAGGAATCAGCAAGTCTAGCCAGTGCAATTAGGCAAGAAATGAAAGGTATCCAGTTTAGAAAGAAAAGAGATAAAAAAGAAACATGTATTTTATGTGTAGACCACATGATTATCTATGTAGAAAAGCTAATAAGGGCTACCAAAAAAATTACAAGAACTGATCGATGATTTTAAACATGATTCTAGGATACAAGATCCATCCCCAAAGATCGACTGTATTTCTATCCTAACAATAAATGAAGAATTGAAATATTTTTTAAACAATCACTTAAAATAACATCAAAAAGTATGAAATACAAAAAAAAGGATGTGTAAGACCTATACACTGAAAATTATGAAATGTTAAAAGAAACTAAAGATCTAAATACCTCCATTAATAAACAAAGAAATAAATATATAAATCAGAAGACTCAATATTTCTAAGATGTCAATTCTCCCCAAATTGGTCTGTCTACAGATTCAGTGCAATCCCAATCAAAATCCCAGTAAGCATTTTGGAAGAACTGACATGTTAATTCCAAAACTCTTGTGGAAATGCAAAGACCCTGAAACGGCAAAAACATCCTTCAAAGTGAAGAGCAAAAGTTGGAAAGCTAACACTGTTTTTTTTAAAGATTTTATTTATTTATTCATGAGACAGAGAGAGAGAGACAGTGAGAGAGAGAGAGAGAGAGAGAGAGGCAGAGACACAGGCAGAGGGAGAAGCAGGCTCCATGCAGGGAGCCTGGCATGGGACTCAATTCCTGGATTCCAGGATCAAGCCCTGGGCTGAAGGCAGCACTAAACCGCTGAGCTACCCTAGCTGCCCTGTTTTTAAAACTTATAAAGAAACAATAATTACAGTTTGATACAGTCAAAAAGACCAACAGATCAACAGTACAGAATGGGTCCGGAAACAGACCTACACATGAACAACTGATTTTTCACACAAGTGCAAAAACAATTCATTGGGTACCAATAGTGCTGAAATGCACAAAACTGAACTTCAGTATCTAGATCATAAAAAAATATATGATTTTGATCCATACTGTATATCCTACATGAAAAACTAACTGAAAGTAGGTCACCTTAAATGTAGAACCTAAAACTAAAAAATTCCTACAAGAGAATATGAAATAATCTTTGTTGGCTTTGCTCAGGCTATGTCATAAAAATTTAAACAAGCTGCTCTTCAAAAGGTAGCCAGGAGAATGTAAAGACAAATCAGAATGGGAGAAGTATCTGCAAAGCCTCTGTATGAAAAAGGACTTCAACAAACCTTCAAAACTCAATAGTAACAATCCAATTTAAAAAATGTACAAAAATCTGAACACACTTCATCAAACATGGTAAAATGGCAAATAAGCACAAAAAAATGAGGTAAGTGCAAGGTAAACTCACAATGAGATACCATCTCATACCTATTAGCATGGCTAAAATTAAAAAGCCTGACCACACCAAGTGTTGGCAAGGCTGTGAAGAAACTAGAACTCGTATGTATTCATGTTACAAATATGAAATAGTACACTTTGAACAGCTTGATTTCTTAAGAAGAAAGACTATACCACTACACAATTCACTCACCCCTCTCCTAGGTATTTACTCAGTGGAAATGAAAACTAAGTCCATAAAAAACTTGTACACAAATGCCCATAGTTTTAGCTGTAAGAGCCAAAAAACAGCAACAAGTAAAATGTCCACAAATAGGTGCCTGGAAAACAAGCTGTGTTACATCCATATGATACACAAATGGACTACTCAGCAATAAAGAACTATTGACACATCCAACAATATGGATGAATCTCAAAATAATTATGCTAAGAGGCCAGACTCCCACAAAAGTACATACTACATAATTCCATTTATATTTAACTCTACAAAACACTAATTAATAGTAACGGCAGATCACTGGTTGCTTGGAGAGGGAAGGATGTGGGGATAAGAAGTGTGGAATCTTCTACCTTTCTACCTAAAAGGTACACAAGAAATTTATAGAGGGATGTTATATTCATTATCTTATTATAATGGTTTCACAGATGTATACATATGTAAAAGCTTATCAACATATGTTAAATATGTACAGCTTATTATTATGTCAGTCGTCTTCGATAAAGCTTTTAAAAATCAGCATTGAATTTTTAAGTTTGGATAAAACTTCCAAAGCACTATATTGTGCCAAGGAAAAATTAAGAAATGATTCTAATTATAGTAAAAATCAGAGATCAACAAAATAAGACCACAGGCCAAATCCAGCCATGCCATTTCTTTTAGGAATTAAGAAATCATAGACTACTTTCCCTACCACAAGCATTAGTTACAAAAAGACCCCACATGACCTTAAAGCAAAAAGTATTTAGTATGTGTCACTGTACAAAAAAAGTTTGCTGACCTCTGCTATAAATCAACAAGAGATCACAAAATAAATGAGTGGCTTGGTAATAGAGTAATTATAAAATGCAAAGATCAATATGGTAATAGAACCAAGAAGGCTTTCATGAAAGCATAATTAACGTCGAATCTCTTACCATAAAACATGCCCACACATCTTTTGAACTTTGGGCACAGAAGCATATAATGAATGTAAAAGATAAAGATAAATGGAGTTAACATATTAAAATCTCCTTTCCCATATACACTTAACACTTTCTACTAAAGAAAATCTTACCTAATCTGTTCAGTCTGTACAATCCCTTCTTTGTGACCCTCCAAACGAGCAGCCAATCTCTCTTTATCAAGGCGCACACACTCTTCATCCTGAAAATAACCACTAGTTAATATTTTAAATTTTTATTTAACTTTTAGAACAAATTACATGTTCCTTACATAAGTTCCTTCCTATGACATTCCAAGCAACACTGGCCTTTAAGATTACTTTTAGTTAAAGACAACAGTAATACATACCTGTTGGATTACATAAGAGAAGAACTGATTAAAAAGCTTACCAAAGAACTTCAGCAACTTTTTTCTACAATTAAATATTCTTCTCCTAATGTATCATAGCTACTTTCATTCATAAAGTATTACGCCACAAATAAATTCCTTTTCTTCAGGAAGGTTTATTACTAAATTTTATGAAAAGCTTTCATCAGTCAAAAATTTCATTTTGGAGATAGTTTTGTGCATCTGTTGCCCCAGGTCCTGAATCTACCAGATTTTTGATGACCAAAGTGAAACTTGAATGGTTTTCAAAGCATGTTCCTTAGAACATCAGGCATTTCCTACAAAGTGCCCCATGGGCCACTTCTCTGAATTCAACTTTGGTAGCTCAGCTTTTCTCTAACCTATATGTTAGAATTTCAGATAAAATTCAGTCTGAAAAGCGGTTAAAAACAAAACTTGATCTAGTTCAATGGCCACATTCAACAAATGAGAAAAACTAAGAATCAGAGTATCTATGACTAACAAAATATGATATTGTATAAAAAGAATCAGTATATTCAATGTTGTGCTCCATCCAATTCAGGCTCTAATATTAACCTATCATTTAAAAAGACATTTTGCTGACATAAATGCAAAGACAGTATTTTAGCAAATTGCATTAAATTTTAGCCATGTGTAGTGAAGGTATAATACAAATCATTCAAATTCCTTAGGAAACTACTGATTTTAAAGACAAATGCAGCCTAGATTTTAATCAGATCAGAATCTTTGCCCTCAAGATTTCTCTCTCCTAGCATAATGCCTTGCAGGTTCCCAATATATATCTGCTGAACTAAAAACTGTTTATGTAACACAGCTGTGTAACTCATTTTAACTCTATAAATACTCCAGAAAGAATTTTATTATACTATTTCTTGCTGATTTTTCAAGTAAATGGTATCTTAGCAAATTAGTATTTTTTGACATGTTCAATTTATTTCAAATAATTAAACTATAAATTCTGGTTTTTCCTCTCAAATAGTATCTCTAAATTCACACATTCTGTTCACAGTGGGTCACAACCTTCTTTCATACAAAGAGCTGGTGAAAACTTCCACTTTACTGCTGCAAAATTTGTAGTCAGTATATGTAGTAGAATGGCTGAAAGCCAGATTGTCTAGGTTCTAATCCTGGCTCCATGAACCTCAACAAGTAATTTAGCCTCTCTGAGGGGTTTGCTTATTGATGACATGTATAGTACTGCCAACTTCAGGAGGTTGTGGTTGAGAATTACGTGAGTTAATATAAAGTATGCAAAAACATCACCCAGAACAGAGGAAAAGCATGAGTTAACTATCATTATTATCATTAACTAAAAAACATCAAGTCCATGTCTCAGAGTATGCTTATAAAATCACATTGTTTTAAAATTAAAATTGTATGGTTTTAGCATCAAATTCTATCAGTGATTCTACAGAACATACTAACAACCCTGCCATTTAACAGTTAACTTTTTATCTTTAAGAATGCTCTACTATTTATGTAAGCAAGCAAAAGGTAAAACTATTTAATTTTTATAGAAGTGTGAAAGGAAAAGACTTATGTTTTCTAGTAATGTTAACATTAGTGATGACTACAAGTGTTATTTTTATATTGTTAATTGATACCTGGACCAATTCAATCATTTCTCAGATTTTAAGTGTACCTCTAGTAGATAATCTTCCATTTTCAGGGAATTTTATATGTAACTGATCTGGGGCTTATTAAAATTTTTAAATAAACAGTCTCATAATCATATAATTAAAATTTCTAAGGCTCAACTTTCTTATGCAACACCCTAGCTGTTCAATGCCTTTTCCTTCTAAAGGTAACTGCATTTCTTATACAGCTTCTATTTCATGTGCACTATCCTTATTTGCCAACATTAGCATTCCACTTGCTGGCTATAAAACATTACAAAAAACACGCAACCTAATACATCAGTATTTTTTTTTTTAAAGATTGTATTTATTTATCTGAGAGAAGGCATGTGTGCAAGCAGGGGGAGGGGCAGGAGAAAATCTCAAGCAGACTCCAGCTGAGTGCAGGACCCTGAGATCATGACCTGAGATGAAACCAAGAGGAGGATGCTCAACTGACTGAGCCACCCAGGTACCCCCCAATATACTTAAGTATTTTAAGAAATAACTATAATAAGCACTTCATGTTCACCGTCTTAAGACTGAAGCAAATTGGGACCCTGGGTGGCTCAGCGGTTGAGCGCTTGCCTTTGGCTCAGGTTGTGGTCCTGGGATCCCAGGATTGAGTCCCGTTATCAGGCTCCCCCCATGGAGCCTGCCTTTCTCTCTGCCTATGTCTCTGCCTATGTCTCTGCCTCTCGTGAATAAATAAATAAAATCTTAAAAAAAAAAAAAAAAAAAGAATGAAGCAAATTCTCACACCATCTTATTCCAGGGGTAGGCAAACTACAACCCAAAGATGGGATCAGTTTGTTTTTTAAAATTTTACTGGAATACAGCCAGTTCACTTTTGTACTGCCTATGCTTGTTTTTGCACTACAATAACAGAGTGGAAGAGTTGGACAGACACTAAATGGCCCAAAAAGCCTAAAATATTTACTATCTTACCTTTTATACTAGTTTTCCAACTCATGGCCTAGCCTAACACTTTCATCAATAGTATAAAAGAAAATAAAGTGATTTGTCTATCACATAGATTGTATGTAAGCGATCTTATAGTTCAAGTTACTATTAATCAAACATTCACTGTACTACAAGTTTTCCAGGAAAAAAGCTCCTAGGATTGCTATGAAAAAGAATTCTTATCTATACACAAACCCAATTTTGTAATACTACAAATCACATTTAAAATAAAGTCCCATTACCTCAATGCGTGGTTTCTTTGCTTCTGCTAAAACTTCATCTGCAGCTCGTTTCACTTTAAGAAAAAAAAAGTAAATAAATATATAGTACTGGAATAAGTTTTTGAAAAGTTCAATATAAATATGTGACAAAACGTACCTTGGGTAGATCGCTGAAGACCTATTTCTAGAGGGGCACTTCTATCTATGCTTGCTGATGTTGCTGAAGATTTAAAAAGATTTATGTGAGAAGACCAATATTTGAACACATATACTTGACATTATCAGAAGTGAAATACTCAGTATCTGTTATTTCTTACTTTATATACAGTGATTTGCCAGGAAAAAAGTTGTTAAGTAGTCTTGTAAAAACATTTTATTATAAAGATCAATCTGTATTTAAAAGTTGTAAAAGAACAAAATATTTTTAATAATCTAGCTTCCAAATTATTGTGATAAATTGAAATCAACTGGTCACTTCAAAGAACTTCAAAGAACTCCAATATTACTTACCTACCACACATGCACATGAAATGTATCTAAACATAAATACATAAATATATATTTATAAAGGAAAAGGCTTTAAGTTAGCGTTCACCTTAAAAATCACAATTTTTAATTACAATTGTTTAAAAAATTGATTTTAATTAAATCATTTAATTTCTGAATGTTTCAAAATAATGAAATTAACAAAAGGGTGTACTAGTCCCCATCTAGGTAGTTCTCACCACCCTGCATAACTATTTAACGATTAACGATCTCTTGTGTATCTTTCTAGAGTTTCTTTTTGTAGATACAAGATATACATTATACTTTTATTTTTCCCTTTTTAACATAAAAGATGGCATATTATACACACTATCCTGAATCTTTTTTTAACCTCACAAGAGAGCTCTAACACATCAGTATGTACAGAATTCTTCAACTTTCTTTTTAAAATATATATAGGGGATCCCTGGGTGGCGCAGCGGTTTAGCGCCTGCCTTTGGCCCAGGGCGCGATCCTGGAGACCCGGGATCGAATCCCACGTCAGGCTCCCGGTGCATGGAGCCTGCTTCTCCCTCTGCCTGTGTCTCTGCGCCTCTCTCTCTCTCTGTGTGTGTAACTATCATAAATAAATAAAAATTAAAAAAAAAAAAAAATAAAATAAAATAAAATATATATAGTATTTACCGTCTGGATTATACCGTATTTAACTAGTTTTCCCTATCTACTCACAGGCAGTTCAATTCTATTGGTTTTTGCCACTACAATGACACAATGAATAGTTTTGTGTGTGTGCATGCATTTACATATATATATATATATAAAATGCTTCATGGATTTTCAAATATACCTCTGGTATAAAGTCCCAGATCCAGTATTTCTGGGTTGATTTTTGTAACAAGAAATACTGCCAAATGTCTTCAGTGGGTTTTTTATCAGTTGACATTATACCTAAAAATATATTCAGGTATCTATTTCCTCAGAGACTCACTAGAGTATATTATTAAACTGCTAAATTTTTATCAAGGCAAAATAAGTGCTATCTATATAGTTCCAATTTGTAATTATCTTACAAGTGAAATAAGCATTTTTCGTATGATTTCATCACCTTTTCTTTGAATTGTATGACTATAATACATTGGGTTGTTGGTCTTTTATGCATGTATTTCTAGGACCACTTCATATTATCAGTGAGACTGGTCCTTTCACTGTGATATGAGTTGAAGTATTTTTCCCCTAGCTTGTTAGGTTTTTTTATACAGAACGTTTTCATTTTTATCAACCTATCACTTGAATAATCCTATTTTTCCCCCACTGATTTGACCTGTGTCAAATTTACATAATTTAATATTTAAGATAAAAAAATCATTCTATCAGTTTATTCACATTTTAAAAATTACTGTGGCTTTAAGTTCTAAACTCTAGAATACTTAGTATTTTCTCATTGCTCTTCTCTAAACTTCTATGACACTTACTTCTACCAAATGGATTTTAGAATCATCATGTCTTGGTTCCAACTCCTCCCTCAAGAAAAATTGTATAGAGACTTTAATTGGGATAATGTTAAATATAAAATCTATGTTATGAAAAAAAATAAAAATAAAAAAATAAAATCTATGTTATGAACTGATATCTTTAAGCTATTACATCTTGTATAAGAGCACGGAATGTCTTAAGATTTGCTCAACTTTTTCATTAAACCATGAAATCAACAATTTGTTTTAAAAGTAGCAAAGTAGGGTAGCCCAGGTGGCTCAGCGGTTTAGCGCTGCCCTCAGCCCAGGGCGTGATCCTGGAGACCTGGGATTGAGCCCCACATCAGACTCCCTGCATGGAGCCTGCTTCTCCCTCTGCTTGTGTCTCTGCCTCTCTCTGTGTCTCTCGTGAATAAATAAATAAAATCTTTTAAAAAAATAAATAAAATAAAATAAAAGTAGCAAAGTAATATACTTGATGACTAAACTTATTTGTCCTATAGAAACTACAAGAAATGATGTGGATGAATAAATGGCAACTTTTTTTTTATGGATTCTGAAAAGAAAAACAATTTTTTTGCCTCTCTCCCACTACCCAGCCTATTTGTCATGCTTACTTGAGATGCTTAAAAATAAAGGATCCTTGGGACACCTGGGTGGCTCTGTGGTTAAGTGTCTGCCTTTGCCTCAGGGCATGATCCTGGAGTCCCAGGATGGAATCCCAATCAGGCTCCCTGCAATGGAGCCTGCTTCTCCCTCTGCCTGTGTCTCTGCCTCTCTCTCTCTCTCTCATAAATAAATAAAATCTTAAAAAAAAAAAAAATCTATTTCTACCAAGTACACCATGATTTAAAAAAAAAAGCCTTTGCCTATCCTCAATTCCATCCTCCTCATAGAATTAGAATGCCTCCTCATTCCTCCAACCTTCTTGTATTAGTCTATCTTACACAATGGTTAAAATGTTCAGAGGAATTTTGCATTCTGTATAGCACCAAGTACAATGCCTTTAAGAATAACCCGTCAGTTGGGCATCCGACTCTTAGTTTCAGCTCATGTCATGATCACAGGGTCATGAAATGGAGTCCCATGTTGGGCTCCGCAATCAGCAGGGAATTTGCTGAAGATTCTCTCTCTGCCCCTCCGCGCGCTCGTACTCACACGCACTTTCTTTCAAATAAATAAATCAATCTAAAAAAAGAATAACCACTCAGTAACTGTTTGCTGAATGTTTAGTAAGGACAGTACAGAAAGACAACTCTTTTTGAATTACGATTTTTATTTGAGAGAGATAGCAAGAGAGAAAGCACAAATGGGGAGGAGAGGGAGAAGCAGGCTCTCCAATGAGCAGGGAGCCCCATGTGGGACCAGGACCCTGAGAGCATGACTCAAGCTGAAGGCAGCCACTCAAACTGAGCCACCCAAGTGCCCCCAGAAACACAACTCTTGATGATGGTCTTTCCATTATGCAAGATACTCTGGGCAAATCAATCTTACTGTTAAACCCGTAGCACACAGTATGTGATAAGACAGCTATTCATGACTTAAAGGTAGTAAATTCTACCCCAAGGAAGTTTAAAACCAAACAGTCTTAGATTATATTGATTTATTTATATTACATTAACTTATTCATATCTATCAAATTCTATTATATATCATTTATATCAATTTATTATATTGATTCATATTTTTTTAGACAGC
The DNA here is from genome assembly GCF_003254725.2 of Canis lupus dingo. NCBI lineage: Eukaryota > Metazoa > Chordata > Mammalia > Carnivora > Canidae > Canis > Canis lupus. Next base: position 6,420,418 of record NC_064280.1, read on the forward strand.
AAATTAATAATTACTCATTTATACAGGTAAGCACCTACTATTGATTACTGTTCTAAATGCTGGGTATTTAACAACTGTCTGCTTCCTTAGAGTTTACCCTCTAACGGGGCAGACTATATAGAAGTAAACAAATCTGTAATTTCAAGTCAATAAAAGGGATTTGATAAAAAATAAATCAGGAAGATACTGTACTCAGATGGGCATATGTGGGAAAACAATGCTATTTTATATTTTAGAGGGCTAAGTTCTTTTTGACAGAAGTTTTAAGCACAAATATGAATGATATTCTAAGAAATAAGACATGAGACAATGTAGAGAAATAGAACTGAACACAGAGAAAACAGCGAGTACGAGGGTTCAAAAAGTTAGGATAGGGTAGCCCAGAATGCTCAGCGGTTTAGTGAAGGCTTCAGCCCTGGGCCTGATCCTGGAGACCCGGGATAGAGTCCCACATCAGGCTCCCTACATGGAGCCTGCTTCTCCCTCTGCCTGTGTCTCTGCGCCTCTCTCTCTCTCTCATGAATAAATAAAATCTTAAAAAAAAAAAAAAAGTTAGGATAATTAAAAGAATCAGTAAGACTGAGCTGCCATGAGCAAAGGAAGGTTGGAAGAAGATGAGGCAGAAGCAAGATCACGTAGGTCAGAATAGGATAAGGAATGTGAGCTTTATTCTAAGTGTGATGGGAAGCCATAGAATGGGCTGGAGCAGGTAAGTAACACAATCAAGTTTATATATGTTTTCAAAAACAGGTCACTCTAATAGGTCAGCAAAAATTATACTAGAAAATACAAAGTAGGGACCTATAAGACCTATGCAAGTCTAAAGGGAAAGGATGGGACAGGGTGGCAACAGAGTGGTTAAGAAATTGTCATACTTTTAAAGCTAAAGAAAAGGATCTGTTCATGAAATCAAAATAATCAAAGATTTCTCCACGGTTTTTGGCTTAAACAACTACATGAATGGGATAGCATTTACTGAGATGGGAACACTGGGAGACCAGATCTGCTATTTTAGTTTTGCCTGAGGGAGAATGGAAGGAGGGAATCAACATTCCATTTCAGATATGTTGAATTTCATATACCTATTAAATATCCAAAGGAAGATGTGGACAGTGAATTTATAATTTGGAGCTTAGGAATAGGTCAGTGTTGAAGATAAGGGAGTTATGCAAAATAAAATGAGAAATGGACAGCGAACACAAATAGAATTAAAAGAGTCTGGTGCCCCAAATGCCAAGTGAAGAAAAGCGTAGTAGTCAACAGTATCAAATGCAGTTAAAAGGTCAAGCAAGATATGGATAAGAAACACCAAAGGAAATGGTAACCCTAAAGTCCGTGTCGACCTTACAACAGTAATTTCAGTGAGACGGTGAGTAGGAAAGCCAGATTGGCGTGAATTCAGGAGGGAAGCAGTGGTATTAAGCAACTGTTAACAAAGAATTTCGCAATAAAAAGGAGAAGACAAATTCAACAGTAGATACTAGGAATGTGGGGTCAAAAACTGTTTTTAAATGAGAGATCTTACAGTACGCATTTCAAAGGGAATGATGCAGAGAAAAGGAGAAAGATGATGATGCAAGAGAAAAGCAACAATTTACAAAGGCAAAATCTTTGAAAGTGTGAGAGGAAATGGAATCTATATAGACAGAGAAGTGGTAATTGACCGTGGGAGGGAAAATAGTGCATTGACCGTAACAGAAAAGAATGGAGAGCATATGCACACCTATGCTTCTAATAGGTTAATTTTTTAGTGGAAATACAAATTCTCTTCCGGTTGCTTCTTATTTCACAGAGGAGGGAAAGAAACAATGGCTATTTAAGAGTGAGAGCAACTTAGAAATTACTCACATGCTTCACCATTGAGATATCCAAGTAGATCTTTTCGGTCAGGTCTTCTAACCACAGGAATATTTTCAGTCTGAGGTCAAAATTTTAAATTAGTTATCAAATCAACAACAAGTATAAGAAACATAATAAAGACAAACATTGTATACTGCCTGAATTTTATTCCAACATATCTCAGTAACATTTATTTAGGACTTCATCTTTAGGGAACTAGGCTAAAAAAAACCTAGCAAACGTCTTAAAAATTTTTAAGAATATTAATTTTTAATAACTTCATTTTGAAATTCAAATAAGATATATAAAAGATAACCATCAAAAATGAAACAATGACTCATCCTTCTTCAAAAAATCAATTCCAGTCTTTTTTGTTTCCTTGGCTTAAGTATTTTTTAATTTTACTCATGATACTTTTCACATTTTAAGCAATTATCTTTTTAGTCCTATTGCCTGCTCATTTTATAGATTTCCAAGTACCTTCTAGCCTCAAACACAAAAGAGACTTCCTCAAAATATTCTACTTGAACTCTGAAATATACTAACTTAGCCATTAAATTAAGTTTTCATAATTAACAATAGATATGTGTTATTTAAGCATGAAAAAACTTAGGACATAATATAGGACAACATTAATGGTGGTTTTTTACTTTCCACACTACACATTTCTTTTTTATCCTTGAATGTATACAAATTCTGTAAGGAAGGGGAAAAGATTAAAAAAATTAAATCTGGAAAATATATCTATTTTGGTAAAATGGATAATTTTCCTTTAATCTCCTACACTAGCAGTTTTGTAAAGAGGTATGCAACACAAATAAAACTGTATACTTTAGTCACCAAGTCATCTTGGGGCCATGAATTCAACGAATCCACTAATTATCACAATCTCTCATATCATTTTTATAATGTAAACAAATAACTGAGTACAGGAATGACTGGTGGCTGCCAAGATTATATAATTAAAATCCCTCTGTCATTTTATATAACAACAATGAAGCAACAAGTATTCTTTGGCTAATTATCTCATACTGACTACTGATTAGATTTCACCACACCAAACATTGTACACACTCTCCCTGATGTTAGAAATAAACTATATTTATATTTAGTCACTTAAAATTAACCTTTTTTTTTTTTTTAAAGGGCAGGCTAATTTTTAATTTCTGCTAGGAGTATAAAATTTAAGAGCCAACAGATTTGTGTGTGCTTGTTTTTAAAAACTAGTCTACTTGGAGTATATCATAAATAGTTAAAAGATTTGAATTAATTTCCTTTAAATTACTGTTTCTGGGAACCCTGGGTGGAGCAGCGGTTTAGCGCCTGCCTTCGGCCCAGGGCGTGATCCTGGAGACCTGAGATCGAATCCCACGTCGGGCTCCCAGTGTATGGAGCCTGCTTCTCCCTCTGCCTATGTCTCTGCCTCTCTCTCTCTCTCTCTCTCTAACATAAATAAATTAAAAAACTCAAAAAATAAATAAATAAATTACTGTTTCTAAGTCTGATAACATACTCCACCATTTGGTTACTAATGAATCATGTCTATATAATAAAGCCAATTGAGAAAGAGAGAAGTCCTACGCACGCTAAAATAGGAGCTATGGGTCAGGAAAACTTATTTCAGAAATGGCCTGCTCACAAGAAAGAGCAAATAACACAAAAGAGAAAAAAACTACATTTATAGAACTCTAGAATTACAGAATTCTGCCCTTTCAATCTGTGACGTATTTAAGAAAAACAAAAGACTTAAGTAGCATGTGAAGAAGGTTCCTAAGTTTCACAGTAACAATTACAGCCATCAGTTGCATGCTACTATCATCTCCCAATATAATCTCTAAATCTAAACCAAGTATCTGGATCATCTTTATTACCACAAAATGAATGAACATAGCCAACAAAATATTCTAACTACTGCCTAATTCAGTTTTTAAAAGATTTAGGATGAGGTAACATAAGTTTATAGAGATGCGGTTATTTTTATCCCACTATTTCCCAAATCCCAAGTAGTTTCAAACTGTATTTTTTCTATACGTATTAGATGCTGAATACTTCCTACTCAGAAAAACAGTGGTCAAATACTAAGATGCTGAAAGCAAGCAAAACTGAAAACAAATGAGTTTATCAATAACGTATAAAGGGTTTATTAAACTAATTAAAAATTTAATTTTAAAGTTGTCTATTAATCTTATTTTTGATGCCCCCAAAAAAGTTTTCTTGAGATTAAACTAGAGTTCTAAATATCAAGTGTCCTTCCACAGGCTTATGAATTTCTAAAAACATTCCTACAAATGCCTTCAAAATTTGTTCTTGTAAACAGTGTCCACTTTTTACATGAAAGTCACAGATTTAAAAATCTGCATAAATCACAGTCATCTAATTTTGACCCTCCAGTAGCCTTTCATACAAACCTTTTTTCTTTTGATTTGAAACCCATGAGGGAAGTGATCCATGCCAAATAATACCTACCACCAAAAAAACAAAAACCCAAAAAAGTTTTAAAATACATTTTTACTTACGGCTGCACGTCGGACATAAACAGGATGAGAAAGGTGCACATTATTAAGTAGAAACAAGATAGAATCCAATGTGTAGTACTCTCTGGGTTGGCCTTCTTTTCCAGTCCTGAAGTAATTAAAACAAAATTTTCCCTCAATTTTAATTCAACTCTTTGGACTTCATTATACACATGAATTTATCTATATTTGCTTTGTTACCCAAGAAAGGATTTAACATGGCTAACAAAAATACCCATAAAAGTATGAAATTTAATAAGTGGAAATGTCATTAAAGCAAAAGAACGCAAAGAAGACAGAACAAGAAGCAAGAAGGAAAGCATACCGTATTCACATTCTAAGGTACTATATACTTTTTAGAATTTGGCCCAAATTTGGTTCTATCTGGCCTTTGTCAACAGAGAGAGAAACCTTATCAGTTATAGACTGGAAAGGAGCCACAAGAGAAAACAAACTGATGAGGAGAAGGACAACTATTACCAGTGCTAAACTTACAAGAAATTTATCCTATGTCTCCTAAGTAAGTACTGCTATAAACAACATCCTTAACAACACTCTTACAGTAAACACAACTATGAATTTCAGAGGTGTGATTCTTACGACATCCCTCAAAAATTTAACCAATAGTGTAAAATCACAATGAATTGTGATAAAACAATGCAGTTTATAGGGGCAAGCTTTTTTAATGAAATCACATAATGCTATCTGTTCAACAGTATTCATGTCCAATCTCACCCTTCCTACTTAAATTCTCCTCACCTAAAAACATCATCATTTAAAGTCATCTGAATGCAGCCCAAAATAATCAGCCCCAAACTACAATTCTAGCCTGCATTGCCACTTCTTTAAACTGACATCTTTCAAACCATATTATCACTACCAATTACTGTACGATGAAATATAACATACAGGTAACCAGTTTATCTTAATGATATACGAGAGCAAAGTCACAATGTACTGCCTGCAAGAAGGGACTAACTATTGTTTACAGTTATGAGGTTGGATGTATGTACACACGCATACAGAGATGAACTTAAACGAAACGAAAATATATTTATTGGGGTGATTCACTGTTGTCAAAGCTTGAAGTCGCTCTAAGTAGTTCTTTTTCACTACTGGCTTCGTTGGACTATCAAGAAACATTTCCCTCCCAGCTCACAGGCTGTTGAGCGCACAGTTCTTCAAGACCTACCCCATCATGTCATCCTCAAGTTCTTCACCCATTCTTTAAAGCTTACTCATCTGTGCATGAAAAATGTGTAGCACGTCTACATCCCAAACACACTTCCATGAAACCTTTCCTAACACCCCAAGCTAGAAGTGGTTCCTCTCTTAAGGACCAGAGCGCATTTCTCACCAACTTCTCTGTTTTCTCTCATCTCCTCTTGATTAAGTTAACCTCCTTTGAGTCGGGAATCAAGGTGCTAAGAATTTTCTCTATTTCTCAGATCGAACTGCCTGCCCTACACCATTACTACTTCTTAACCACAAGGGAGGAAAAAAAAAAAAAAACAGTTAAAATTCCAATCAAATGCGATTGTCTGCGTAAATTCAAAGGACAAAACGCAGGGAACTCAGAATGATGTCACTGCATCAACATGTCATAAAGCTAATCAAACCATAAGCCCTCGAGGCCAAAAAAAAAAAGTAGCAACCAACAAACTACATCTTCCCTAGCTTTTCATCCACTCTTCCTTCATAAAAGCCCAAGGTTCCCCCCATTCAATCGAGCCAAACGGGTATGGAGGTTCTGGCCCAAGGTTCTAAGCATTCGAGGGAAGTACCAACGACACAGAAACATCACTACAAAGGTCCCGCACGATCATCGGACCTATTTCTGGATAATGTTGCCTCACGACTTGATATTCAGGAAACCCGGCACGGGATCAACATTCTTAAAACCTCGCTCTTCAGAGCACGTTTCCTAAAACCCCACACCACCCTCGGGCTCTCCCCGCCCCCCCCCGCCCCCATTTCGCCCGGCAACTTTCTCCCTGAGGAAACTCCTGCCTTCCGCCCCCCGCCAAGAGGGGCTGTGAGGACTCTTCCCGAGTGACCCCATCTTTTTCCCGTTCTGACTTCTCTTTGCTCTTCCTGAGGGAAGGAATTACGGAAGGGAAAGCAACAGACCAGGAGCTGCAAGGGGCAGCAGGGATACTTACAACCACACAGGGCAGCCTCCAAGAGAGAGGAAAAAACAACAACAACAAAAACACCCAAACTGAAGAACACAACACAGCAAGGCGTCCCCAGGACCGGACGGTGTGCCCCTTTCTGCACCTACACACGTTGCTGACACTCGACCACTTACCGGCAAAAATGAACCAGAAAAGTCAGGAACTCCCCAGCTCCCTCTCCCTGTGGCGCCCCAAACACTGACACAAACGGCCCCGTCCAGGCGCACCTCCTCCTGTTCCCTCCTCACCTAAAAGTACAACTTCTTTTCCAGTGAGAAACTTTTACTCAGAGCCCCGGTTCTTTTGGGTTTTTTTGTTTTTTGTTTTTTGTTTTCCCCTCCATCCCCCAAAGGGAACCGGGGGGAGGGGTTAGGAAAGAGGTCGCCTGGGGGCGCCCCCCTGTGCCGGCCCTCCTCAGGCCACAGCCGTGCCGGACCTACCCCCAAACCACATAGTTGGTCTTCACGTTCTTGGGCCACGAGAACTCGCCGAAGATCACTTCGTCTCCCTTGACCACAATCTCCTTCTTCTGGATGTTGTACTGTCGCAGGACGCTGAGCACGTCCGCCATCTTCCCCCCCCTCGCCGCCGCCGGCCCCGGGCCAAGCCGCCGCCGCCGCCGCCGCGCCTGCCGCCTTCTTCCTCAGTCGCCTCGCCCTCCTCCTCCGCCGCCGCCGCCGCCGCCGCCGCCGCCGCGCACCAACAGCAGCCGCAGAAGCAGCCGTCCTCGCCTACGACAGCGGCTGGGGCAGCAGACACCCAGGCCGCCGAGGACCCCGCGCTGGAAGGCAAGGCCCCGCCGCCGGCTGCCCGCGGAGAACGCCTGACTGCGCGCCGCCAGCGCCGCCAGCGCCGCACGGCCGCCGCCAGGGGGAGCCGCCACCGCCAGGCACACGCCCCTCCCTCCCAGACTCCCACTCGGCACCGGGCCGAATCCCGGCCCGAAACTCCGAGCGCGGGGACACCGCGCCCACGTACGGCGCACGTACGGCGAAGGCTGCCCGCGCACGCGCACGCGCACGCGCACGCGCACGCGCACGCGCACGCGCACGCGCACGCGCACGCGCACGCCCCTCCCCCCGCCTCGCGACAGGTGCGCGCGCACCTGCAAGGAAGCCGCGTGCGGCTGCTGTGCCTGGGCGCGCGCTGGGCGGCCGCCGACGCACCTGGGCTCTCGGCTCGCTTCCTTGGAAGCGATGGAGCTTCGCGGACTTGCAGAGCCCTAGGGTCACCTTACCGACCAAGTGAGACCCATTAAGTGGCCTCCAGGTCTCAGTGATCAGACGAGCCCCTTTAGCAGGGGGAGGATGCTGGGGGGAGCGTTGGTTGGGCCTCAGGGTGTCCCTTCGCAGAGTGGGGAAGACCGAGCCCCCGGGAGACCAGCCCCAGTCACCTGTATCTCTTACCTGCTGTTTGACCTTGGCCAAGATAACGTTGTCACAGCATTAATTGGCTACTGGAGAAAAGGGGTTAGCACGCGAGTAAGATGAAAGGAAGCGTCTAGCAAATCATCAAAATAACATAAATGTTGGATCTTCCACTTCATTTCCTTAGATGATGACTTTTTTCCGACCTGGCCCATTCTCCCTGCCAGCCTCAAAGCGGTATGTTTAAATGGCTCTGTTCAGAGAGCCTAAGGAAAAACTTAGAAAACAGACTCCAACCTGTCAGAATTTGAACACTTTCGAATTACTTGATTTTTTTTTTTTTATTGGCACTCAAATGGCCATGCTGGAATCAATGAAATAAATTCAACATATAGAGCCCTTTACACCTTAAAACCTTAAACACTAAACATACGGGGCCTGTATTTTTTTTTTTTTATTCCCTTTACTAGAGCAGAAGGGGGGGGGGGAGGGAGAAGGCAACTTCTTTATTGTCATAACCAAAATCTTGACATGCTTTCAAAGGGATCCATTTTTATTATGTGCACTATAGAGGAATATAGAAGGGTGTGGTTCACTTCTTACACTATCTATAACCATTTTGCAAATGAATCTGAAAAATTGTGTCTATTCTGCAAGTGATCCTATCTCTGTGGTATTTTCCTGGATCTCACTGCATAAACAAATACTATAAAGAAGTTACTACTCTCTAATCTCCCACACTGTCTATTCATAATTCTGTCAGAGCACCCAGTACCACTTGACAGCCCTTATTTACTTGCCGGCCTCTTTCTGCAAAACTAAAAGGCAGTAGACCAGTGTTGTCATATCCTAGTGTCTTACCATGTTGTTTGGCACATTATTGGCTCCTAGGAAATGTTAAATTAATAAATGGATAGATGAGTTCAGCAAACTCAAGATTTGATGGATGAGAGAGTCAATAATAGTTCCCTCACGTGATACTTAATTTCATTTCACACACAAACAATGATTGTTTTAGTCCAATCAGGCTGCTATAAGAGAATACCATAGACTGAGGGGTGGGGGGCTTATAAATAACAGAAACTTCTTTCTCGTAGTTGCAGAGGCAAGGAAATCCAAGGTCAGGATGCCAGCAGATTCGTTGTCTGGTAAGAGGCTGCTTTCTGGTTCATAGACCTGTCTTCATATTGCATACTCACATAATGGAAGAAAAAGGGAGCTCTCTGGAGTCCTTTTTTTTATAAGGTTCTATCACCTTCTAGAGGCCTTGTTCCGAATACCATCATGTTGGGGTCAGGATTTCAACATATGAAGGGGAGGTAGGGTGACCACAAAATATTCAGTCTATTACAATGACCAGATAGTCTCTTAGGATAAATTTGAAGGTAGTGATTTGAAGGTAGTGATTCTTAAACTCAATGTAATGAGATATGACATTAGTAATTTGTTGCTTTGTTATAACAAAGAAATGTGTAGATCATTTATTTTTTATTTAAATCTTATGCAATTACCTTACCTTAGTATTAATTCAGTAATGTTGGTGCCAAAACACAATAAAAGGTGAGATTAGTACTAGAGCTGAAAATCTAGAAACTTAACTAGAAAAAAATTGGAAGATCAGTCTTCTTTGTCTTGGGTGAAAGCTGACCACGTTGCCAGTCATCAGTGCCTGAAGAATTCATAACAATTCTTAGTTTGAACTCTCCTGATAGAGTAAATGTCTAGCAATCAGGAGAAAGTGGTACATCTTTTTATCTTTTTTAAAGATTTTGTTTATTTGAGAGAGAAAGCACAGCAGGAAGGAGGGACAGAGGGAGAGGGAGAAGCAGGCTCCCTGTTGAGCAGGGAGCCGGACATGGGCTCGATCCCAGGACCCCAGGATCATGACCTGAGCCAAAGGCAGACACTTAACCAACTGAGCCACTCAGGCTCCCTAATGGTATATCTTTTTGGTTGAAAACCATGGATGAGAGATCATTACCTTAGAGTTTTGCCACTATGCCCACTGTTAACTATACCTGCCTGATAAGATCCTTTCCATTAATGTCCAAGTACAGTTATATTCTGATACCTTTTCCAGATGAGTAAATCTCCAGGTTTTAAACTAAGAAGGGCATGTTTAAATAGGTATTTTGGAAATGCAGCTTGAACTTTTTAATGATAATTTTGGAGGTACCATAAATCACTTACAGTATTTATCCATCTTAGTTTGTAATGGGTAGAATCTAGGATTAGAAGTAAATGTTACAAATGCAAAGGGTGGGGGCTAATTGTTAACTCACGTACAGGTAATCTATGGGCTTCAGAGTATAACTCTTATTGCCACCAAGGCCAATGGCAAGAGTAATAAGCCATGAAAGTTCAAAATTTTCTGAGAGCTTTGCTAATTTTGAATTTAGGATTCCATTAATTCTATTTTTTCCCTAAAGTTTGTGGAAGATAAAGATGTGGAGCCATGAAACACTTCTGCTCAATCCTGAGAATAAACATGCAACCTGAACATATTCATAGCTTATTACTAAAGGAATTTGGCAGTGTTCAGAGGGGCATCAAGGCTTTGGGTTCTGTACCATTTCCCATGTTTACAGTCTTGCTGGATTATGTCTTGGACTGATAAGATGCACACTGGAAATATTCTCAGCAATACCTGTGTAATTACCCCACTAATGTTGGTTCCATATCATCATCAATTTCTCTCTGCTATTTTGTTTAATATCATGAGGCATTCTGATAATCCACCTTTAAAATTGCCTTTTCCTTAAATAAAGCCAAACACCTTTTTAGGTGTTTTTTTTAATTTGTCCATTTTAGAGGTTACTGTAGAGGTTTAGGGATTCTGTTTTCAAAAGATTCCAAGGTCATGGGATAATTTACATATTATCACACCTTATACACACACACACACACACACACACATACACATTAATGCTTGAAGATTAGGATTTTATGATGAAGAGCACATATTATTTAAACTTATCATTTTTGAAATACAGAAAACACTGTATATATATGCATATACATATATACAAATTTCTGTTATACATATATGCATGTATGTATACCTTTTATCAGCTGGTAGATTTAGGTAACAGAAATTAGGTATCTGAACTAATTTAACTCTGGGAGAGCCTTATATTTTAAGGGTAAATTTGAATATTTGATAGCATAGCCCTCTTGACAGTTTTTAATTATTTTTATTCAAGAACCATCAACAAACAGAATTAAATCAGACACATCCAGGAGAGTTTCAGGGGTGTGTGTTATGGTTCATTTCCTAACTGAGATAAGCAATGATTAGATTTTCCTTCTTTTGGTAAAGGAAAGACATCACTGGATTTAGTGTTATAGTCATGGGTAGCGCTATGTCAGGGAAATGAGAGTATTTTATTGGAGGTTAGGCAACTGCCTGAGAAGTGATGGCTGATTTTTGTCAATGAAACAGTCTGAGTAGATTAGGGAACAGTTAGGTTTAGTGGAGACCCTAGAGCAGGTAACGGAAGCTTTCCCATGTTTTGCTGTGGTTTGTTACAGCTCTTAGGACAGATACACTTTGGCAACTGCACCTAATAAAAGACTGAAATAAGTAATAAATTTCCAAAGAGTCTGTACTTTTAGTGCTTATTCAGGCTTTTCATGAACAAAAAGAGAAAGAAATTTTGAATCTAGGATCCTGGGTACAAATATTCTGAGAGACTTCTTTCCACTTGAAAAGTATACAATCATAGAAAAATATTTTTATTTTTTTTAAGATTTTATTTATTTATTTACCAGAAAGAGAGCACAGGCAAGAGGAGCAGGAGAGGGAGAAGCAGGCTGCCTGCTGAGCAAGGAGATTGATGTGGGGCTCCATCCCAGGACCCTGGGATCATGACCTGGACACAACCAACTGAGCTACCCAGGCGCCCCAGAAAAATATTTTTGTTAACACATTTTGTTTATATATAATTAACCTAAGTAGATGAACCTCATTTTGCATTGTCAATCTTTCCTTTTTTTTTTTTTTTTTTTTTTTTATGATAGTCACACACAGAGAGAGAGAGGCAGAGACACAGGCAGAGGGAGAAGCAGGCTCCATGCACCAGGAGCCCGACGTGGGATTCAATCCCAGGTCTCCAGGATTGCGCCCTGGGCCAAAGGCAGGCTCTAAACCGCTGCGCCACCCAGGGATCCCTTTTCCCCTTTTACAAACAATAATTTCTCATAATAATTTTTTAAAACTTGAAGAATTCTGGAAAAACCTAATTATGTTTATTGTCCTTTCATGTGTAAAGGAGCAATTCTTTTTGTTTCCTAATGGCCATTTGGGGAGCCTTGATAAGAGTTTAGGCATTATTCTGAATCTGGGGCCTAAATTGAGAAAAAGAAAAATTAAAAATAGTTATTAAAGCAAACAAGAATTCTCTAAGTATTTTTTTAATGTACCTTTTTTTTAAGATTTGATTTACTTATTTGAGAGAGAGAGAGAGAGAGAGCACAAACAGGGGCAGGAGCGGGAGAAGGAGAGGAAGAGGGAGAAGCTGACTCCCTCTGAGCAGGGAACCCATTGCTGTACTAGATCCCAGGACCCTGGGATCATGACCTGAGTGGAAGGCAGGCACTTAATGGACTGAGCCACCCAGGTATCCAAGAATTTTCTAAGTAATTAAAGACAGGAAATATCTATAGGCAACATTGTAAAAACACACCAATAGACACCTATGGTGTTAGGAGCTGAATTTTTTCAAAAGTAAAGAGGAGTCTTTGCAGAATGGTTTAAGAATAGATGATAAAGCACTAAGAATTAACAAATATTTTGGTGATAAAAAGGAACATCTAGTAATTTGAGCACAGATTAACTGAATCTTCTTACAGATTATATTCTAACAGATTATATTCAAATTTATATTCTAACTTTACTCTTTTTGTATATTATTCACATAACTTATCAATATAAGATTTATAAATATACCTTTAGGGGTACCTGGGTGGTTTAGTCAGTTAAGTGTCTGCCTTCAGCTCAGGTTGTGATCCTGAGGTCCTGAGATTGAGCCCCAAATCGGGCTCACTGCTCAGCAGGGAGCCTGCTTCTCTCTCTCCTCTCCTCTCATGCTCTCCTCACTATCTCTGTCTCTCTCTCTCTCTCAAATAAATAAATAAAATCTTAAAAAATAATAAATAAATAAATATATCTTTATGTATGTGTGTATTTAGGCACAAATGAATATATAAATATACAAATAATTAACATATTTGAAGGATTTTTAAAAGATTTTATTTATTTATTTAAGAGAGAGCTAAAGAGGGGAGGAGCAGAGGAAGAGGGACAGCCTGATGTGAGGCTCGATCCAACGACCCTGAGACCATGACCTGAGCCAAAATCAAGAGTTGGACCCTTAACTGACTGAGCCACCCAGGTGCCCCAATATTTGAAATTTTTAACAGTAGCCTTAAAATATGTATGTTATTGTGTATAGTACATATGTATATGTATATATATTCTAAGATATATATAGATATTTACTTCAAAGAAAAATGGAAAAAGAAAAGCTTCAAAACCAGACTGTGTTGCCCTGTTGAAAATGTCTAATGTATATTTAAAGTATTGGAAAGCCGGCATTTTTACCGGCTTTTTATTTCACTAGGACATACTGATTGTAATTGTAAAACAAAATTAGGAAACAGAGGGGCTGGTGGAAGCCAGAAGAGAGAGAGAGAAGGGCCACTGGCAGGGGCACAGAACAATGGGCAGGTGCTTTGGGAGTAAGGCTGTAGGAGATGAAGGTCTCAATTCTGGGGTGGATGTCTGGCCAACCGTCTGGTGTCCGAGGGGAGGCAGGATTTGAGAAGAGGGCCTCCCTAGGACTCCAAACAAATCTCTAGCTTGCCCTCCCAATGGATATGCTTTCCAAATCCACACAGTCCCAGGAGGATTCACTTTCAGATGTGTAGTAACAATACAGGAAGCCTAAGACAATAGCACCTGTGATGGGCAAAATCCAGTGTGACCAGCAACATTTGTATGTGGCATCTTTGGAAGGGTCCTTGCTACCACTTTCAGGTTTGAGGTCATTTGGATGCACATCACCAATACAGTACAGCTTGGGCATTTCTCTGGCATCAAAGCAGTGGCCTACATCTTCAACACTTTCACTTGCATCTGCACCAGCTTGTTCCAGCAGAACCTCTTCTCCCCTAGGTTGTCTGACCAATAAATTGTGACAGAAGTGGTGCCGTGCAAGTTTTGAAGTTCAGACCTCAAGAGACCTTGAGTTTCCATCTTTACCAAATGAGAACACTACCCTGACAGAGATCAAGATGTATACATATTAAATTTAACATCTTGATAAGCAGTAATACCTCTTTTTTAAAAGATTTATTTATTTTTTAGAGAGAGCAAGAGTGTGAGCAAATGGAGGGAGGGGTAGAGGGAGAGAGAATCCTGAAGCAGACTCCCTGCAGAGCCCCGATGCAATGCAGGGCTTTATCCCAGGACCCTAAGATGATAACCTGAGCCAAAATCAAGAATTGGCAGCTTAACTGACTGAGCCACCCAGGTGCCCCTAATAATACCTCTTTTAGTAAACAGAAAATTGTATCTATTGTTTGCCATACATTCTTGTATTTCTGTGTAATTATTGTCATCCAGTGTAGTCAACCAATCATATTATCATTCTTAACCAGAGTAACCATCTTCTTTTTATTTTTAAAGCCAGTCTTCTAATAATTATGTAGTTCTAAATTAAGTCCATAGTAACCTGAGAGAGAAAACAACAGGCACTTAAAAAAATGCACAAGGATTTATGTCATTTTAAAAACTTTTATATGATTATATGGGGATGGGGTGCATGAATGGCTCAGTTGGTTAAGCATCCAACTCTTGATTTTGGCTCAGGTCATGATCTCAGGATCATGAGATTAAGCCCAATGATTGAGCCCTACATTGGGCTTTGTACTGAGCATGGAGCCTGCTTAAGATTCTCTCTCTGCTTCTGATCTTACCCCCAGCTTGTGCACACATATATACATACAGTACATACATAGAAATAATCTTTATATGATTATATAAATTTTAAAAATTTTTCCTAAATTTGAGTACAGTTGATGCACAAGGCTACATTAGTTTCAGGAAAGTAACCATCTTTTTTTGGTCTTCTGATGTTTTTCAGAAGACCAAAAAGAAAATCAATAATGGCTTAGCTATTTTTTTCTCCATAAGTGTGCATTTTATATCACAATTTTAAGGTAATAAAAATAAGCACAGAGACATATGTAATATAACCCAGAAACATTTGTGTATTTTGTTAATCTATTGCCATTCTAAGAAATAAGAATAAAAGATTATGTTTAGTAGCCAATTTTTTAAATCTAATTTTTACTTAGAAATTGCCCAGGCATCAAAAGATTAGTTAACAATTTGTCTAAATTCTTAAAATTAGTTAAGGATCTGGAATTTACAATTTTAGCTAACACATTAAATCCTTATTATTTGTAGTATTATAAAAATTTCATAAAATTTAACCTTTGAAAAGGTATCGGTTATTGTCATTTCATTTAGGATATATATATATATACATATATATTTTTTTAAAGATTTTATTTATTCATGAGAGACAGAGAGAGAGAGAGAGAGAGACACACAGGCAGAGGGAGAAGCAGGCTCCACGCAGGGAGCCTGACGCGGGACTCGATCCCGGGTCCCCAGGATCGCACCCTGGGCCGAAAACGGTGCTAAACTGCTAAGCCACCGGGGCTTCCAGATATTATATATTTTATTTAAATATATATATTCACTTATTTTATATATTTACATATATGTAC
Source organism: Canis lupus dingo (assembly GCF_003254725.2). NCBI lineage: Eukaryota > Metazoa > Chordata > Mammalia > Carnivora > Canidae > Canis > Canis lupus. The sequence goes on from NC_064280.1 coordinate 6,436,111, forward strand.
ACAACTATATATGTAATTTTAGTCATGCTATAGAAATAATGATAATTTATTTAACTTATAAAACCAACATAAGAAATTTAGGAAGTTTAAATCATAAAAAATTTAACCATCTTCCTGTATAAAATATTGTGTTGACATTATTATTGTTTTAAGATTTTATTTATTTATTCATGAGAGACACAGAGAGTTAGAGGCAAAGACATAGGCAGAGGGAGAAGCAGGCTCCATCCAGGGAGCCCGACGTGGGACTCGATCCCAGGTCTCCAGGATCACACCCCAGGCTGACGGCGGCGCTAAACAGCTAAGCCACCAGGGCTGCCCTGACATTATTTTTATACAGTAATTAAATGTAAAAACTCTGAATTATATCAAAAGCTCTTATTTTGAAACTAACTAAAGCTTTGTCATTTTATATTGTAACTATGTAACAAGGGCTATTCAGTAAATATGCTTTTCAGGGTTCACAAAATAAGCACTAAGAATTTGACAACTTTTTTCTTTTAGATGTTTTACTTTATCTGGACTAGCTATTTCTAGAATGAGCACATTATAACTAAACGTTTCTGTTTGTTTATTTGTTTGATCCATCAGTTAATCTTTACATTTTCCAAGAGACAGGAAAACAGAACAAAATGTTAAGGAGCCAGCTTCAGACAAATATTAAGTTGCTACTGTAAAATATAAGCCAATTTATATTTTCTATGCAAAGAGGGAGGAGAGAATTTGATACAGAAATACCCATTTTAACATGTACACACACAAAAGAAGTTTATTATAGTTAATTTAAGGATAACTTGGGCCCTTGACAGTTTTATTTAGCCATACAGTTGAAAAGCCAGCCTTGGGCACCTGGATGGCTCAATGGTTGAGTGTCTGCCTTTGGTTCAAGTCATGCTCCGGGGGTCCTGAGATCCAGTCCCACATCAGGCTCTGCACAGTGAGACTCCTTCTCCCTCTGCTTGTGTCTCTCCCTCTCTCTCTGTGTGTGTCTCTCATGAATAAATAAATAAAATATTTTTTAAAAAGCCAGACTTTATTAATCTTCCAAGTATGGATATGAAGGAGGGTGGTGTTTCCAACCTTAAATAAAATATTCTTTTTTTTTTTTTTTTTTTTTTTTTTGGTACACAAACAAGACAATTTCCTCATCAGGTTTTCTTCCTTTTCTTTTTTTTCCAAAGCACCTCCTAAATGAACAATCTTGTTCTTGTCAAAAGTAGCTAAAGTGGCTAGTATAATTCCAAATTTTTCTGGTACAGTTGTGCCAGTTAGAGAAGCATACGAGTTTATTGTTATAGTGTGAAAACATTAAGGAAGCAGTGTTTTGGCACGGAAGTGGCAATTTTCAATTGAGAAGACCCTGTGAGAACTGCAGTGTTCCCTAAAGATGGTACTCATGCAACCTCATATCTCTGGAAGTTGGCCAAACGCTAACTTTCACTAAACACAGGTTCAACAAACCTTCTGCTTCCAAGCAGATGAAATTAAACAAAGCAGGGGCACAAAGACAAGACTAAGAAAGAAGTCTTCATATATAATTTAAAAAACGGAGACTCATGGCAAAATTGGTTTAAGGACCTGAACTTCTCTGCCCTTGAGACTGGCTCAAGAATAGACAGATCTTTGCCTGTCCTTTTCTATAGATTTGTCCCCTAATAGACAACTAGACAAACAGACCACAGGAGAAAATGTTAGAAGACTAGCAAACAGTTTCACTAAGGAGCAACACCAATCTGTCAGATAACAGAAGGATTCCAGGAGTCTTTATTCCTAAGGAAAGAAACAAAATGAAACAAAAAGAAAAGAAACCCCAATGTGAAGGACTTCAACAGAATTCAATTAAGCATAAGCTTACCTACCCGCTCCAGGCATGAGAGCCTTAATCAGTAGGAGACATAAGAGATTTTGGATGTCCAAACTAGAGAGGCAAGAGTGCCAAACTGCGGCAGTGAAAGCCTCAGCTGAATCTTGGTGGAAATTTGACCTCCATCGTGACCTTCAAACAGAGACTACCAGGAGCACAGTATAGGAAGAGGCAGTCCACTATGGGTCCTGAGCAGCCCTGGATGTTTCTCCTAAGTATGGCAGACTATAAGGTTTATCTATCCATCTCTTGATCCTGAACAGTTGCAGTAGAAAGTCATATAGGCGACTAAATATGTCAAGGTAACTGCAACATGACTACTGCTCACGTTGCAGTAGATGAGGGGAACCAGTTTAATTGTATCATGCTATAATGTTTGCTGCTTGCTCGCAGAGTGCCGGACCTTAGCCGTGGGTTCTTCTCCTGTAAAGCCACCCACGGAAGATGCATGCTGGTGTCATTGGCCCTCCACATCTCCATTTGGGAACTGAGGCTCAGGAAACCAGTGCGAATATGCTGATATTCTGGCTACTGCTTTCAGTAATATAGCCCTTCATCTCTGATCCATAGATTTCATGTATAATGTTGTCATTTTCCGTGAAACTTACAAATTAACTCACCAGTTTGCAAGTACAATAAAATATGACTCTTCTGGGTGCCTGGGTGTCTCAGTCGGTTAAGCATCTGCCTTCAGCTCAGGTCATATTCTCAGAGTGGGGATCGAGCAGGGAGTCTGCTTGTCCCTCTCCCTCTGCCTGCTGCTTCCCCTGCTTGTTCTCTCTGTCAAATAAATAAAATCTTTATTTTATTTTTTTAAATAAAATCTTTAAAAAGTGTATGACCCTTCACAATTCTTGACTAGGACTGGGCAAATTTTTCTGTAAAGGACTGAATAGTAAATATCTTAGGGTTTATGGTCCACATATGGTCTCTGTCACATATTCTTCTTCATTTGTTTGTTTTGAAACAACCCTTTAATTTGCAAAAACTATTCTTACTGTCATAGGAAGGCAGGTGATAGATGGGATTTGGCTGACTCTGGGTTTGCTGTCCATTGTTCTTGACATATTTATTAGTCAAAGTTGGACATCTTGACTCTTTGCTATAAGAAAGATCCTACATTATTTTTATCTGTGCAGTTTCTCTGTAACAGGGTGTTAAATAGGACTTATTTTAGGATTTGGAGTTCGTGTTAGGTAATTTGGGGGAGCATTTAAGGATGTGGAGCTTTGCCCTGTATTGGAGCCTATCAAGAAGCAAAGATAATTTTATGATTGGGTATCCTAATTTTCTCTAGAATAGAGATGGACAAACTTTTTCTGTAAATGGCCAGATGGAAAATATTTTAGGCTTTGCAGTCTACATATGGTCTCTCTCTCACATATTCTTCTTTGTTTTCCTTTAAAAAAAAAAAAAAACCTTTTAACAATGTTAAAACCATTCTTAGTATAAGTATGTAAAAGAACAGCCAAGGCCCAGATTTGACTGCAGGTCTGTAGTTTGCCTTATCTTGAAGGTGGGAAGAAGGAAGTGAAGTTAAAGCTGTAATTGCAAAAGAGCAGCAGTCACTTATAGTGGTCATATGGTGTATGTGTTCAAATGTGATTACTGAGTGGTCTTATTCTGTCTTAACTCATCACAGTCAGATGCATTTAATGTTGATGCTCTGTCAAATTATTTATATTGGACAGAAGAACATACCGGCCCAGCTGCTGGTGCCAGTCCAGGTCTTGAATACCAAAGACAGCTTTTCCCAGGGTGCCTGAGTGGCTCAGTTGGTTAAGCTTCTGCCATTGACTCAGGTCATGTTCTTAGGGTCCTGAGACTGAGCCCCACATTGGGCTCGCAGCTCAGCGGGGAGTCTGCTTCTCCCTCTTCCTCTGCTCCTTCCCCCTGCTCATGTGCACATGCTCTATCGCTCTCTCTCAAATAAATAATCTTTAAAAAAAAAAAAAAAAAGAAAAAAAGAGAGAGACACCTGGGTGGCTCAGTGGTTAAGTGCCTGCCTTTGGCTCAGGACGTGATCCTGAAGTCCTGGGATCGAGTCCCTTATCAGGCTCCCTGTATGGAGCCTGCTTCTCTGTCTATCTATGTCTCTGCCTCTCTCTCTGTGTGTCTCTTATGAATAAATAAATAAAATTTTTAAAAAATTTCTAAAAAAAAAAAAGAGCTTTTCTTTTTGTCTGTGAATGGGTAGAGGGCTGAACTGACTTCCCTCACTGTTATTGTTCTGACTGCCCTCCTCAGATGCCCTCTTAGATACACACTTTACAGCAAACAGTACAAGTCTTCATTCTATGTTTAGCCTTCATAGCACAGTGAAAAGTTGGAATTAGAATCGTGGTCAAATCCCCATTCTATCACTATAGGTGTAGCCTTGTTTGTGTTATTTACCTCTAATTTTAATTTAATTTAATTTAATTTAATTTAATTTTATTTTATTTTATTTTATTTTGCCTTTCTATTTTCATCACTAATTACAGATACAAGTATTTTGTGGTGATAGGCAGTGTAGCGTGGTTATCGAGAGCCTGGGTTTTGGAATCAGACTACTTGGATTAAAAGCCCCATCTATCAACTGTATCACTTTAGACAAGTTACTTAATCTTTTGCTCTGGATTTTTCATATGTAAAATGGAGGTAAGAATGCACCTGCTTCATAGGGTTGCTAAGGAAGTTAAATGAAAAAATATCTAAAGTAGTTCCCAAGTAAGCTGTTGTTTGCTAAATGAGTTTTTATATATGAATTATTCAAATGCAGTATCTGACAAATTAATAAATATGAATTCTTTCCCTTTTTCAAAGTGCTTTTTGATGACCTCCTTGGTACCTGGCAAAGTGTTAAGTATATTGACTTCATTTTCCTTTAATGGAGAGAAAGGAAGAAAATGGTATCTTTTTTAGGCTCCAGTTGCCTTCATTTTGAGTCAGACCTACAGCACTGCTGAGAAATTCTCAATGATCCTTGGGACTTTCTCCTTTATCTTTTTTTCATTTTTCCTTCCTTTCGCCACAGTTGACCATGTTAATTGGGCCTGCTACATCACAACTTCACAATTAATCCCTTTGTCAGGCGTTTATAATCCTACTTCTACTATCACCATGACCATTCATAGCAATTTGGTCCCTTAAAAGTTAGCAATATCTTTCTTCTTGTGAATCTAAAAATCTGTATGAGTTCCCATTTGCTCACATATGTCCTCTCGATATTATTCACTCTCTATTAACTCTTTTAAAAAAGAGTTTAAAAAATTTATTCATTTGAGAGAGAGAGAGAGAGAGAGAGAGAGAAAGGAGCAGGGAGGGGAAGAGAGGGAGGCAGAGAGAGAGAATCTCAAACAGACTCCCCACTGAGCTCAGAGGCTGTGAGGCTCCATCCTACAATCAGGAGATTCACCTGGGCAGCCCAGGTGGCTCAGGGGTTTAGCGCCGCCTTCAGCCCAGGGTGTGATCCTAGAGACCGGGGATCGAGCCCATATGGGGCTCCCTGCATGGAGCCTGCTTCTCTCTCTGCCTGTGTCTCTGCCTCTCTCTCTGTGTCTCTCATGAATCAATCAATCAATCAATCAAAAAGTTTTTAATAAATAAATAAATACATACGTAAGAAGCCCTAATAATAATAATAATAAAGGAGATCATGACCTGAGCTGAAACCATGAGTCAGACACTCAACCAACAGAGCCAGCCAGGTGCCCTGACTCTGCCCTTTCTTTAGAAAACTTCTGCCTTCCATAAATCTATCAATATTCTCTTATGATGATTCCCAGAAAGGAAAAAAAGTATATTTCAAAGGAAAGAAAAGTGTTTCACTTGAAATTGTACTTGAAATTAGAACATGGATGTTTTAATCTGCTTTGTGCTTCCAGATAGTGTGATATTTAGGAGGTCAGACAACTTCTCCAAGCCATACTGTTCTCATCTTTTAAAATGAAAGGCTGGGGCATCTGGGTGGCTCATCTGCCTTCAGCTCAGGTAGTGATCCTGGGATAGGAGTCCCACATAGGGCTCCCTTTGGGGAGCCTGCTTCTCCCTCTGCTTATGTCTCTGCCTCTCTCTGTGTGTCTCTCATGAATAAATAAATAAATAAATAAATAAATAAATAAATAAATAAAATTTTTAAAAAATGAAAGAATGGGGTGCCTGGGTTGCACAGTTGGTTAAGTGTCTGACTCTTGGCTTTGGCTCAGATTGAGATCTCAGGGTCCTGGGATTGAGCCCTGCATTGGGCTCTGTGTTCAGCATGGAGTCTGCTTCAGATTGTCTCTCCCTCTGTCCCTCCTGCTCATGCTCTCTCTCTCTTTAAAATAAATACATAAATATTTTTAAAATTTAAAATGAAAGGACTGAATGCTGTAAAATGGATTCTGAGTTGATTCATTGATTTCTATAATTGGTGATTGGCAATGTTTAGAAATTTTCTAGAGAAAAGTAATTGAATGCTCTTGAATGTAAACCTTTATTTTGGAGGAACCATAAAGACATGAGTAATTTTGAACAAAGAGCTAGTGAAAAGTTGAACAATGTTCTTATCTTTGATAAAAACAGTTGGATATTGTATTAGCATTCTCCAAAGAAATAGGAAATATGTTATCTTATAAGGAATCCGCTGATGGGATTATGGAGGCTGACAAGTCCAAAATATATACAGCTGATGTCCCAGATCAAATGCTGTCATGCAGGAAGATCCAGTGTTCCATTATGAAAGCCATCAAGCAGGGGAATTCTCTTACAGTCAGCCTTTTGCTCTATTCAGGCCTTCAACTAATTGGATGAGGTCCACCCACATTATGGAGGGCAATCTGCTTTACTCAATCTACCAATATAAAATTTTTAAAAGACTTTATTTATTTATTTATTTATTTATTTATTTATTTATTTATTTATTTGACAGACATTGAGAGAAAGAGAGAGAGAATAAGCAGGTGGAGCAGCAAGTAGAGCGAAAGGAAGAAGCAGGCTTGCTACTGTGCAGAGACTCCAATGTGGGCCTCGATCCCAGGACCCTGGGATCATGACCTGAGCTGAAGGCAGATGCTTAGCCAGCTGAGCTACCCAGGCATCCCTACCAATATAATTGTTGCTCTCATCCAGAAACACCCTCACAGAAACACTCAGAATGATGTTTGAATGAATATCTGGGCATCTCATGCTCTAGCCCAAGGTGACACATAAAATAAACCATTACAACTTTTTTCAGAATTGACTTAAGCTATGAAAATGCACACAATATGTGTCTCCTAGCACAAATTGTACCTCTACTGATTATTGTTTCAAGATTCTCTAAGAAATATCAGAGATCTGTTGGAAATAAGGGTGAAAGAAGATGGTCTGATCTCTATTTGGTTGGTTACTGGTGAAT